>NW_027447042.1:715000-1072500 GCF_038048845.1 Mixophyes fleayi | reverse complement strand
CGCGTATAAAAATAAAAGTATGCATACGTCCATATCCAGATTACACTGATTCGACTGAGGAGCTGGATTGTGGGAGGGAGCGCAAATACGCTTTGTATTGCATGTTTCTTTTCTTACGTACGTCCGGAGCACCAATGCATTCACCTCTGAATAAGCTGCAAAATCTCTGTGTAAAGATAAGCAACATATTTATAAACACAGCGCGTTAGTATAAGTGTTATTTTATGACAACATGTATGTGTCTGTTAGTAATGTCTATTAACTTAAATCAGAGATGCCCAAAGTGCGCCGTTCCTGTCGCCGACCAGCTCATTATAACCGTCACTCTTGAGGCTGCCAATCAGAGATTCTCTGTGGCACACCTGTCCCTGCCCCTTCTTCTGTTTGCTGACCAATGAAAGGTTTAGTGAGCTGCTCAGGTTAGATAGAGATGGCAGAGGTTGGGTTGTACAGTGACCTTTGACAATGAAGGGTGGTAAGTAAGACCCCCTGGATGAAACCTCCACTTTATGTGTTACCTCCATGTCTAGGAGACTGGAGCTTCAGAGCCTGGCAGGGGCCTGTGTCTGCCTATTTTTATCATTACTGCAGTAAAAATATCCGCTAATATTTCCTTGCATCTCTATGAGGCAATAGTAAAAATGAACTGATATTTCTGTAAAAATATCCACTGTATCTCCGGAATGGTCGCGAGACACTGTGCGGCTGATTGATCCCCCTCTCCCCATCAAAACGCATAAAATTTTATTATCAACATTTTAAATAAGAACTAAAACTAAACTGTAATCATTTATAGATTTTTTTCAAATATATATATTTTTTATATTACTTACATAAATTAAGAACATTTAAATGCATATATTTTATAGTATATGTTAGTAGCATACAGTTCTGTTATCTCTGCATGGCACGTATATTTAACTTGTTAAATCAAAGACTATCATCACTGTCAGTTGGCATTTACACCTGACTTGTAGCGGGTGCAAGTGATATGACCGAAAACAAGTGTTCTTCAAACAAACACAGAATCTTAATCTACTGTATCTGCGTTCAACCACCCTCACTGTACATGGTCTATGTTAGTCCGCTCTTTCTCTCCCCCACTTCTGCTCTCAAGTCACAGATTTAGTTATAAGTGTCATTTGTCTCCGTACATGAATTGTATGCAATTGCGTTCACTGGTGTAATGTCCATTTCTAGTCACGGGCAGAGCGATTTCACGCAAGATACACTATGCAAACGGACATACATTTGGACATGAATCAGGCCCATTGAGTGTATCAACATAGGACTAGATTTAATAAAGTGTTTAAAAATGGCATTTCTAAAAATTTTAATTAATATACATTTTATGGTCTAGATACACTCAACTAGAGAGCTCCAGCCTAATATGACTAACTGATTCATGTCCAGTAGTGGCTCACAGCTAATGAAAGCTAAATAACTGGACAGGGTAAAATTGTTCTGTATTATAGGATATATAATGTATATATATATATATACTGTATATATTTATATATTTATGCAATATTTATTTTCAGATTTTATATAAACTTATTAGGTGAGGTTTTGCCTTAGCAATGATATTATATAGAGGGAAAGATTGAAATATTTTCTGCTCTATGACAGCTCACGACTAGATGAGTAATAATCAGTAGGGGTAAAATACTCCTCTTAACTATGTCTCAAATCAATTTATTTCAGTTAGAAAGCAGTAAGGCTTCTATTCTGTTATGCAGAAAGACCGTGACAGTAAGATCAGGCCATGACAGACCCAGGATCGGAACCAACAGCTAAAGAGATGCTACAGTACCTGGTTACTCGGATTGAACAACAAGATGTTCGACAGCAACAGTTGTTCCAATGTTGTCAGGCTTTAGCCTCCCGAGGAGACCCTGCGCAAAATGTAGCAGCTACTGTTGATCCTTCAGTACCTTCTTCTTCCCCAGTGCCATCCTAGGTGTCTACCGTTTCCACGCTACACCTGCCTACTCCCTCTAAGTAAGATGGAGACCCGAAAACCTGTAGGGGTTGTCCATTCATTTCGAACTCCAACCTCACAACTTTGCTACTCATCGTTCTAAAGTGGCCTATCTCATCTCTTTGTTTTCCGGACAGGCTCTCGCATGGGCCTCCCCTCTGTGGGAAAGAAATGACCCTTTATTGGAAGATAGTGCCATGTTTATTTCTACGTTTCAAAGAATTTTTGTCGAACCTGGTCGTCTTATCTCTGCGGCTTCCAGTATTCTCCGACTACGCCAAGGATCCCGATCTGTGGCCCAGTACATCATCCAATTTTGGATACTTGCCTCCGAGCTCCAATGGAACACTGGGGCGTTGATAGCTGCCTTCTGGCAGGGTCTTGCTGACAAGATCAAAGATGCACTGACCTCACAAGAGTTACCCTCCTCCTTGGATGACTTGATTTTTCTATGCCACCGAGTAGACATGAGATTTCAGGAGAGAGATTCCGAAAGAGTAACTTCTTCCAAAGCGCCTGTTCGCGCAGCATATCAAGTTCGTCATCTCCCACCTCCAGTAGAACCCATGGACGTTCCAAACTAAGATCTGAGGAGAGGGAGCGACGAGTGAAAAATAGACTCTGCATCTATTGCGCTGACTCTACTCACATGCTGAACTCATGTCCTAGAAGGTCGGGAAATGCCAGGCCCTAACCAGTTCTGGAGAGGTAAGGTTAGGGTCTCTGGAATCCTCTCCATGATCTATGGATTCTAAAATCTGTGCTTTTGATGTTACCATTTCCATTGCTACCAAGTCGTTTATGTCTCAAGCGCTTCTAGACTCTGGAGCTGCTGGAAATTTTATCTCTAGTTCTCTTGTGAATCAATGGTCCCTACCAGTGAGTCTTTTAAAAGCAGCTATCGCTGTCACCGCTATCGATGGTTCACGCATAATTAATGGACTCATCACTCAATGTACGACTCCGTTGTCCCTTCAAATCAGAGCCTTACACCAGGAGAAAATTTCCTTGCTGGTCCTTCCTGTTACCACCAGTCCCATTGTACTTGGCCTTCCATGGCTTCAACGTCATTCTCCACAGACTGGAACACCCCTCAAGTCACTTCCTGGCGTCTGGATTGTCGTCATAGATGTCTGACTCAAGTTGTTCCACTCAAAGTAAATCAATCTTCTATAACACCCTGTCCGCTGGGTCTTCCTCCACAGTATGCTTCCTTCACGGATGTGTTCGATAAAACTCAGTCTGAATGCCTTCCGCCCCATCGGGCGTGGGATTGCCCGATAGACTTACAACCTGGCAAGACCCCTCCTAGGGGCCGTGTGTACCCTCTCTCGCTACCAGAGACTCAGGCAACATCTGATTATATCAAGGAGAATCTCCATTGTGGATTTATCTGACCTTCCACCTCTCCCGCTGGAGCGGGGTTCTTTTTTGTTAAGAAGAAAGATGGGTCATTACGCCCCTGTATAGATTATCGTGGACTTAATGCCATAACCATTAAAAATGGGTACCCTATCCCGCTAATTACCGAGCTCTTTGACCGCATTAAGGGAGCCCGGATATTCACCAAACTTGATCTCCGAGGCGCTTATAACTTAATCCGGATCAAGTTCGGAGACGAATGGAAGACAGCTTTTAACACCAGGGATGTACACTATGAATATCTAGTTATGCCCTTCGGGTTGTGTAACGCCCCAGCTGTCTTCCAGGGATTCGTGAATGAGATCTTCCGGGACTTGTATGTTTGTGTAGTCGTCTACCTGGACGATACATTAATTTTCTCTCAGGATCTGCCCACTCATCATCAACATGTGGCAGAGGTCCTTTCCAGACTCCGGAGAAACTCGCTATTCTGCAAGTTAGAAAAATGTTCCTTTGAGTTATCCCAGATTCCATTTTTGGGATATATTGTGTCCGGAGTAGGTCTACAGATGGATACAGAGAAAGTGAACGCTGTACTACGTTGGCCCCAGCCAACTACCCTCAGAGCAATTCAACGCTTCCTAGGATTTGCAAACTACTACAGACGCTTCATTCAAGGTTTTTCCTCCATTGCTTCTCCAATAGTGGCTCTGACCCGTAAGGGCGCTAATACTAAACAATGGTCGTCCAAGGCCCTTCAAGCCTTCCAAAAAGGCGTTCTCTACTGCTCCTGTTCTTCGACAGCCTGACGTGACCCTTCCTTTCTTTCTGGAAGTAGATGCCTCAAATGTTGGTCTAGGGGCCATTCTATCCCAAAGTTCAGAGCAACAAAAATTCCATCCTTGTGCCTTCTACTCTCGAGGTCTTCTACCTGCAGAGAAAAACTATACCATCAGGGACAAGGAGTTGTTGGCCATAATTTTTTCAAGGCACCCCTAAGCCAAAATAATTACCAAGTAGTGCCCCGCCTTGCTTACCGCCGGCCCTGGAGCGACACCCCTATGAGATCGCCAAGGCACCCCAGGGAGCCGCGGCACACAGTTTGGCAACTACTGCCCTAAAGTAAAATGACTGGGTGTTATATGTATAGACATAATTTCATGCAGGGCATGTGGAACTCGGGGTGGTGTCTGCCACTTCATTGCTAGTGTGGTACCCCAGAGCCCTGTTGAACAGCACAGAGGAGTGCATAAACGCTTTTAAAATGCAGGGCTACAAGGGGTTAATTGTGCTCCTGAAAACTAGGGATGTGCACCGGCCACTTTTGGTGTCTCGTGTTTTGGGTTCGGATTTGTTTCGCAAAACACCTGACGAAAGGTTTTGGTTCGGATTTAAGGTTTTGGATTCGGATTTATTTTGAAAAAAACATAAGTGCTAAAAACCAGTTTTGTGGTTTTTTTTTTTCACTCCTACGCTATTATTAACCTCAATAACATTCAATAACAATCATTTCCACTAATTTCCAGTCTATTCTCAACACCTCACAATATTGTTTTTAGGCCAAAAGGTTGCACCGTGGTAGCTTGAGCACATAATGCCAAAAAAAGAGGTACAAGATGGAATTGTTCTGGGCCCTCCCTCCCACCCCTCGCGAGATTCGACGCGAGACTTGGACGACAGAGCCTCGTTTTCAATTTTTTGCCCGCCGGAAATATCCGAACAGTGCTCGGATCTGCACTGTTCGGGTGGGCTCGGATTAGCGGAATCCGAGCCCGCTCATCTCTACTCAAAATTTGTGCCCAGGAGTGATTGACAAGAGGAGGATGAAGACCCTGATTGGCTGGGGGAGTAACAGGAAGAGGTTGTGCAGGAAGGAGGAGAGAGAGAGAGAGCAGCATGGTAGAAGGAACAAGGGGGAGAATGTGCAGCCGAGCAGAGAGAAGATAAGCTGCTGCCAGAACTGTGACGTTGCCAGCAAAGCGGACGGAGAACAGCTGGGGACACGCAGCGGGGCGCCAAAGACAGTATTCACTAACTACAGAACTCTTTTCAAGGTAAAACTTCAGCCTGCAGTGTATTGCACACACCCCAGTGTCAGAGTGATGAGAGAATCTATCCAAAACTGACATTGCATTCTTGTACAAGGAAGGATTGTGAGAGCTTTTTCCCCAGATCATACCTATACACAGGCTGCAGGGAACAATTAAGACGGTCGTTTCAGCTATATCCTGTGTGTGTGTGCTGATATCTGGACATTATACCCTGCTGCAGAGTACATGTGCTGATAGAGATTCATTGACTGTTGAGAGAACAGCGCCATCTTGTGGCTGAAATGAGCAACAGCTCTGCTTTCTACTATAATACTTAACCCTTGATGGAAACCTCTGCAGGACATTGGAACACTGCCCAAATTCCTGTGCACAGGTCAGCCCAGGACTGAGTGGAAAATATGGTAACGTTACCAGGGATAATATTGGTGCACCAAATGTTTTAGATGATGTTAATGTTATGTGATTTACCTAAGAATTGATTTATTAATATTGAAGGGGTGACATTCAGTGTTAGTGGTACTGCTGCAATTCAAGTTAACTCAGCAGTAGATGCTAAAAGGGGGGCGCCTGACCCATAGGGAATAGCACGGTACCCCAAACACCTAAATAAGAAGTAGCCCTCTAATGGGTGCGGTAGTGACCGTAAGAGTCTTGATGGGTTATTATTGATGGTTATTGCATCATCACCAGTCAGATATTGTTAACGTGAAAGTAGTAACTGTGATTACCAGTGTGCCTTGTTAGACAATGTGTATTGAAGATGTTATCGTTATTCTGCCTTATACTCACCAGTGTATGTTATATGTTAAATGCTATTGTGCTCTATGCTGGTTAGATGCATTATTTTGTCATTACTATTGAGCTGAAGTGGTCAGTGGCGCGGTGGCTTACCAAAACTATCCTTACCGCATTCTCAATAAAATCAAGTTGTTTGACCAATCTTTGTCCCTTTCATTGAAGTTTTTATCTCCTGACCACCGGATATCCAAAAGAGAAAAGAACCTGACTCGTATCTGGGAGACAAGGTAAGGGAAGGATTTCCCATCAGTACTCGACCACCACACTAGCTCTGTCATATTTTCAGATCTTTATATACTTGTCTAACCCCCAATTGATTGTGCACCTATCATTTGCATCCCAAGCTATTGTACTGTGAGAGGATTATCACAACATTACTAGATAAACATAATTGCTCTGGGAGAGAAAGCAATTGGAACTATACTAAATAGTGAGCTGTACAAGTAAATTTAATAGCACTATCAAAGAACCTGGGTAAATTTCTATATCAAGATTATTTCTATACAGGCTCCATTAATATTTACATTAGACAAGCACAAAGGGAGAATAAAAGAATTGGGTAAGGAGTAAATTTTATCAAAACAATAAGTGAATGCAGAGAGCTACAGACAGTTTACCGCACCCATAAATGTCTATTTGACTTATTTTCTAAGAGTATCAAACTACTAGTTTTTGGTTGTTTGTTTTGTTCTTTTGGCTTCTTATGTAGCAGTTTGATTTTTTTTTCTTTTTAAATATACTCATGACTCTGCTATGAAGATGGTATTATGATTGCAATGTGTTGCTATCATTTTTCACCCCCGTCAGGCAGGGCATAGGCTGCCAGCTTATACATCTGGAGTCAGTCTGTGTCCTGAGTTTATTTTCAGTACCCTGACAGACGGCTCTCTGACCTGATTTTCTTGTGTAAGCAGAGGTATTGAGAAATATCTTCTCCCAGCTCATTATCACATCATGACACAGCCGCTGAGCAGTTGAAATGTATGTGAAATAAAAAAAATCTCCAATATGTATTTATTTTGATAGTTCAACAAGTTTATGTGGGGAAAGGGGGGGGGGAGGGGTGAGTACAGAATTCCCCACTAGATGTGCAGCTCTTTCTTAAAATGTTCAGGCTGCAGGATAGTAGTAATCTATAGATCTTGAAAAGAGGGAATATTTAATAACTGCTAAATATATTGGGAAATATTTAGTAACAGCTGCTACCAAACCACCACCTGTTTTGTTTTTTGCAGTTCAATTTAAATAGTATCCTCTTTAAATAATAAAAACCTACTTAACAATCCCATACTGCTCTACCATTTTTCTTAGGCGTCTTGGACAATATTTTTGTTAAACTCCTATGTAGTGGATCCTCAAGGCAAGACTCGACTCAGCAGCCTATTAGAAACATTTTAAAGTACAAGAAATGCAGGTGGTCCAGTGACCCAGCCCAAGATAGCCAACTATGGGACTGGCCTGGGGGGCAGATGCCCCCCGTGCCCCCCATCCCAGCCTGCCCTAGACTAAGGTAATAGATCAGGGGGAGGGGGGGGGGTGTAGATGTAGCCTATCTAGACTTTAGTAGCTTTTGACACTATCCCCCATCGCAGATTGCTAAATAAACTTGAAAGCTTGGGATTGGATTCAAAGATGGTTGAATGGATAAGATCTTGGTTTCAGGATAGAAAACAGAAACAGTTCTAATATATGGAGTGCATTCACAGGGGGGAAAGGTTACCAGTGGAGTATCCCAGCGATCCTTACTTGGACCAGTGCTTTTTAATATCTTTATTGGAGCCAATGGTATTGAAGGTAAAGTACGCCTTTTTGCAGATGACACAAAGATATGCAACAGGGTAGACACACCAGGAGGGATAAAACAAATGATTGATGATCTAGGTAGACTATAGGAATGTTAAAGAGTGTCAATTACAGTTTAATGCTAATTCATGCACTTGGATCTCAAAAACCCAAAGGCTAAATATAGCATTAATGGCACTATAATGGTAACTACTGAGGAGGAAATGGATCTAGGGGTCACTATTTCAAGTGACTTAAAGGCAGGTGAGCAAAGTAACAAAGCAATGAGAAAGGCAAGTTAGATGCTTGGTTGCATAAACAGAGGAATCAGTAGCAGAAACAAAGAAGTAATAACGCCACTGTATAGGTCATTGGTGCGGCCTCATCTAGAATACTGTGCCCAGTTCAGGACATATCTCCAGAAGGATATAAATACATTAGAGACTGTACAAAGAAGGGCAACTACAATGGTGCATGGCCTACAGCACAAAACTTACCCAGAAAGACTAAAATATTTTAATATGTATATCTTGGAGCAGAGAAGGGAAAGAGGGCACATGATAGAAACTTTCAAATATATCAAAGGGTTTTAACAAGGTACAGGAGGGAACCATTCTTCAAACGAACAGACATATTAGAACAGGAGGACATGCACTGAAACTGGAGGGAAGTAGGTTCAGGGGAAATTTGAGGAAAAACTACTTCACAGAAAGGGTAAGGGATAAGAGGAATAGCCTCCCATCAGATGTAGTAGAGGCTAATACAGTAGAGCAGTTTAAACATGCTTGGGATAGACATAAGAATATCCTTATAAAGAATAAAGGATCAAATAGGGTTTGAGGTTGCCATAGGTTAATAAAAAAATGGGCAGACTAGACAGGCCAAAAATTCTATGTTTCTATGATATTGGCAGGTAAGGAAATGCATTGAGAACTGCATATAGATCAATGGAGGAGCTTACACCACTCCTCATATTGTATGTACATCAGTCACCTGCACATAGTGAAAGCTGCCATTATATAATTTGAACCACTATTCGTGAGACTACAGTCTACCAATTCACTAGGAAGTAGCGCCTCGGTGCTTCACTGTTTCTCATGAATGTTCAGCCCACCAAATGACTCCCTCCACTCTGTAAGTGATAGGTAAAATTTAAATATTTCAATGATGCTGCGCTGCAGACACTGAGAATTGCACCCGATATGTAGAATGAGAGGGGGTACTGTGCATTTGACTTCAGAGCTCATTTGTTAACATTGCATCTGGGTGCAAATTTTGCACTAAAGCATAGCAACTAATCAGACATTTTCATTGTCTAACTTGGATTAGGTAGATTAAAAATGAATTGGTTCATGTGGTTGAGTGCAAATGTTGCATCTAAATGTAATGTTAATAAATGAGCCCTATAGAAAAGGAAAATATACTGAGAATTACATAAAATAAAACCGTTTCTAAGTGGCAATTTGTTGGTCTTTGTTCAGAAAAACAATGCCAGCTCAAAATGTTGAATACTTAGCAGTGATAGGAACCAATTTACCCATTGTCATTACTGTATGTCAATTATTCCATATACTAGTGGTTCCCAACTTCAATCCTGAAGCTTTGCTAACAGTTCAAATTGTGAGGATATCCATGCTTGAGCACAGGTAGTAGGATCAAAATGATTGAGGCACTCATTTTGTCACTTGTACTCAAGCACGAATACCTTTAAAACCCGGACTGTTATGGAGAACTTGAGGACTGGAGTTAGGAAACACTGCCAAACACTATTGCATAAGTTGATGTACTAGAAATAGCCCAATTTTATTGTGCAGACCTGTTACACATCTCAGACAGTGACTACACAACAGCCTGCACAGATCAGCCTAGGAGCACACCTGATTACCAACCTGCCTGTCTAACCCCAACCCAGGCAGGAAACTCCTTCAGTGACTGATGGGTGCTAATGACCCAACACAGCTGCTAAAGTTTGTCCCAGTAATCCCCAGGCAGGGGCACAAGCCAGGGGGGGACAGAACTCTGTGTCCCAGGCCCTCCAATTAACCCCTGGTGCACTGCTGACCCACACACTGTGAGAATAGGAAGCAATTGGAATACTCGGAGGATGGGTGTAGATGCAATTAGAACAGCGTGGGATGGAAAGCTGCAGTGTGGATGAGGAAAGGCGTTTAGGACAGATCTGTTTCTTTAAATCCTTCAGATGGAAGAATGGGACGTATCCGATGAATAAGATCCAACTGTGACAGGTGCGTTCTGTGGCAATAACGCAGCACGAAGTGTAAAGGATACTCTCTCCACCCACACAGCATTGTATCCCAAGCACAGATATGTCCCCTCTATATCAGATCAACAACAGAGAGGACCAGACTACTGCATCCTGCACCTCTCTCCGCAGAAACAGACACATACATCGCTGAATACAGGTAACTGCAGACACAAGCAAACGATAACGCATATCAGGCTGGGACGCATAGTTGACAATTGCAAATATCTAATACTGTTCCGGGTTTATATACTTGTTCCAGGAAATGTTATATCTTTCAAAACAGGTCAAATACACTATATCATATATCTGTTATTTTATATGTATATATAAAATGTAATTCTAATTTAGTCTATCGGCTGTGTTTATTAAGGGTTAACATTAAAAATGCAAAAATGGGATTGGATGTATGTTCAGTGAACATGTCATTATGAGGATTGTAGAGCTCCGAGGTTTGCCTAGTACAGGACATAACCGGGTAGATTTGCTGGCTCAGCAGCAAATTGTCCCTGGAAATTGTTCTCAAATGTTGTCAAATATATGAACAGAGTTCCCATAAGAAATTAAATGCAAAAATGAAAATCCCTTTAAATGCATAAGTTCATAAAAGAAGTGGGCAAAATCCAGACTTATGACAGGGTAATATTCAACATATATGTAGAGTGACTACTACATTATTGGTAGAACAAGTACATTTGTTGCTCCTAAGAACAAGTACTATGCTTATTGGTGTATAGATCTGAAGAACTACACATACCATCTGCTTTGCCAGCCAAGTATTCTACATGTTGTTCTGTTGGATAGACAGTGGCCACTGGTATATACTGTATATTGCAGGCATACTGGGACTTGTAGTTCAACAGAAGGTGGAGAGCCATACATTGCTGAATGCTGTTCTTTACATTTTGTATCTAAAAATAAAGAATCTATTTATCATTGGTGGATAGTGAACGGCAATTAGAATACATTTGTATCAGTGTATACCGCAGGAATACAAAATGTCCTGCTGTTGGTATTTATGAAGCCATGATTCATTGGGCCCTGTAGACCTCCCCCCTCCTAATCTAACCAAAACTTCTTTCCCCACCAGCCTAATGCTGGATACAGAGAGGCTTCTCCTTAAAAAAGGTAAACTAACACCATCTTGAGAAGGTGCTCTTCATTTAAGTCTGGCTTGTTAAAGTGGGTCACATCGCAGTCCCCATAGAAGTCTAATTTTAATTCTTCCTCTTCCCTCTGTGCTTTTCAGCAATATTTTACATATTTGGGAATAGATATTATATTCATTACCCTAGGATATGAAAGGAAGCTGCTCTGTGGATACAGTTATACCCAATGCAGAGAGCAGAGCTGTGTCATATCCCCAATCAAGGAAAATAAACAACGCTCATTCATTATACAAATACAAGTGTGAAAAGCACAGAAGGCAGACAGAAATGTAATCTAATCTATGTAGTAGATATTGGAGGAGGGCAATATATTAGCCAATCCATTAATCATCTAACTGTGGGCAGCAGTTTCAAGTGGAAGATGACATGAGAAATTACAACACTTATTTTAATACTCAACAAATTAAATTCCCAACGCACTAGGAAATCATACACTCAGTCTATTGTCACGTATATAATATGATTATCTAGTGACTGAGTTGGTGCACCCTACACATGTGTTGATTGATTCATAAATTGACAAGCACAGAGAGGAAAATCATGTAACGTAGGGGCACTCAATGATTATTGAATAACTTAAAACTTACATTTTATTAATTTTATTAAAATAGTAATGAGTCCCAAAATAGTGCCTGTAGCACCACTTGCGAAATAAAACAAAAATATAATGAATAAACAAAAATATAAATTTTAAAATGGCAGAAAACCGCCAAGCCTCACAGTGTTATGAGACAGCTCTAAGATTCTCCAGTCGATAATCTATGATAAGTGAGAAAATATTGGTGTAGCTGTCTGTACACAGGTAAAAATAAAGGACTGTGTAAATTTTTAAACGGGAGATATATAATAAATTATCACTAACGGAGTTATGATAGTATATACAGAATTATTCCCTTATTATTAGGGAATAGATATTATAGGGATATATGTCAGATATCTTCTGCCCTTCATAATCCACAATAAAATAACCTCCGTTTAATAGGATATAATCTCTGGCAATGACGATTATATCGCTGTGTACCAGGCTCAGACGTGCTATATTGAGTATATATATATTATTCCATCCATATAGACAGGGTCACTTAAGCTAGAAGTATCTCTAATCATGAGACCTATTCAGCCCAAAGCTGTCCTAGTCTTGGTAACCGTTTGATAAAAAGTTTCAACACTCACAATATGAGCCACAATGTACCTCACTTATATGATGTTATGTTTAACACCTATAGTCTCATCCACGTTAGTAAGGTCATATAATTCGTTATGCCTTATAATAAAGCATCAGTAAGGCTAAATCCTGCCCTAACTGACTGCTATAGGTGTGGTTATCGTGGAGACTGATCTATTAGTCCCTTTGTTATTATATTATCTAAGCGTTCGTGAGGCGTCTTCCTTAAATTTGTTTCAGCCATCACAAGCTCTGTTCTGTTTTTTTTTCTGCTAATAAAGAGTGGACTGCTCCTTATAATTTAGGGAATTGTTCGTATATTCTTTTTAAATATGTTTGATTGTGCGATTAGTCTAGGACTTGAACTGGAGGCTATAGTAAATAAATGGCACTACATTGTTGACTTTTACACAGCAATGATTATAATTATTTTTCTAATTACTGCCTTATGGACATCCCAAATCGTTGTTAATTGGATTTCAGAATTTAGACTATTAAAGAGGCAATCTTGATTGTGATTTGTGATTTATTTGTTGAAAGTGGGTCAGTTTTACAAGAGTAGTTAAATCTCCATGAAGGAAAGCCTCTCGGCATGCCCAGGAGATCAAATAAGGACATGATCATGTTAATTCTAGAGTGCAGTTGATGAGGATATGAGTAACACATGTAATCAAAAGTGTAGTTTTCTGTACATACAGAGTAAAAGCAGATTGTTAGAATAAATTAGGGCCACACACACCACCGAAAGCCTCCTGAGCATATGTCCATTGGATGGAGGTAAAGGTAACAGGGCTATGAACACAGTATATGAGACTTTACCTTCAATCCTATATTTTATTTCTATTGCACTGTATTAAACATAAGGCTTTGCAGTGTGGGCGCACTTTTTCAGGTAGCGGTCTGTTTGTTGTGCCATGGCTGGGATGTGGATCATTGGAGACTATATGTAGTAGCTGGCGCTGCATTGTCTAGAGCTGAAGTGTGTGTAATGTTATAGAAAGAGGCAACCTGATTAGGATAAGACAATGCAGTCATTGGAGAAGATAGGTGTTTTAGTGAAAATGAGAAGTGGATTGGCTTAACAGTAATTAGGTTTCATTGTGTACACTTGTATTTGGGTGCAGGGCATGAGGTAAGGTGAGGCTGAAGAAAAAGAGATTGTGGTCGAAGAGTAGGAAGGCTAAATTCGAGAAACTAGAGATGGAGCAGTAGCAGGAGAAGACAAATTAAGGGTGTGCCCATCACAGTGGGTGGGAGATGAGGTTCATTGAGAGAGACCAAAGGAGAAAGTAAGTGAAAGAAGTTTAGTGGCAGAAAAGACAGTGGGATTATTAATGGGAATGTTGAAATTGCCTAGTATGAGTGTAGGCAGATCAAGGTATAGGAAATAAGTGAGCCAGGCTGCAAAGTTGTCAAGGTATTGGGAAAGTGGACTTGAGGGGCGATAAATGACAGCAACACGAAGATAGAGAGCATAAAATAGCCAGATAGTGTGGATTTCAAAGGAAGAGAATGAGATGGAGGGTTCAGAGAGTATGACTTAGAAGGTGCAGTTTGGAGAGAGTAGAATGCATACTCCACCTCCTTGTCTGTTTCCGGGTCTGGGAGTGTGGCTGAGGGAGAGTCCCCCATAGGAGAGAGCTGCAGGGGATGTAATTTCAAAGGAGGTGAGCCAAGTTTCTGTAATGGCAAGGAGATTGAGGGATTCAGAAATGAATATATCATGGATGGATGTAAGTTTGTTACAAACAGATCTGGCGTTCCATAATGCACAGGAGAAGGGAAGAAAGGATAGAGGAGATATGTGGATAAGGTTGGCGGAATTGGAAGTACGGGATGAATTAAAAAGTTTGTGGTGGAGCGAGGAGCGTGAGCAGATAATGGGGATTTTACGGGGTCCAGGGTTAGGTGAGATATCACCAGCAGCCATGAGAAGGAGCAGGGTGAGAAAGAGGACATGCAAGGAGGATTTGTGGGTGTGCAGTTTATTTCTGTTTATGCAGGCTGGTGAGTGTGGTGGGAGCAGGAGACAAAACAGTTCATGTGAACAGACTAGTGATTAGGGAAGTAATGAAGGGGTAATGATAATCGGAGAGGAAGGAATGATGGAGAAAGAAGAGGAGTTTGGAAAGAAGTAACTCAGTCTCACATAACTCAGTCTCACAGGGCATCTGGCCATGAACTCTCTCCGAAGGTGCTGACACTACTCGGTACTATAGCCGGGAGCTCTCTTCACTCCCTGTTGTTATACAAATGTTTTTCTGTGGCAGCTGACACTCACTCACCCCTATCCAGGGCCATTCCTTTCTTATTTTTGGCACACTTTTCCAGCAGCTTATCATCCAAAGGCTATACACGTTCTTAAGGCCTTTGTAATAAGGGACTCTCCCCCTCTTGTCCATTGTCATCCAGGGGTCACTATCTTGTAGGGCTGAACCCTCTCATGCTCTCCCCTGCACTGGTGCCTCTCCTGGGGTACCCCTGAAGTTAGCGATGCTGCCTCTGGCACTGTCCCTCTCTGTGGGGTGCTTTCTAACTTGGGGGCTTGTGCATCCCCCCACAGAGAGGGACAGCTCACCATGTTTAATATACTGAGGGACCCCCTCACTTGCAGATGTGCAATGCCATGTACCCCCTACTTTTGAACGAGCGGTCGTATGTCCGCTGAATGAGCCGATTATTGGACGAAAACTGTGTAGTGTGTACCTAGCTTTAGACTTAATACCTAATCTTGATATCACTATGTAAATCGGGGGCCTTGGTTTCAGCTTCAGTTTCCCCTCTCCCACACCCCACCTTCCCTCCCTCCACCCGCTCCCTACATATAATACGTACACTTACAAAATAATGACATGTATTTACCTGCTGGATGCACTCTGAGGTCACCTAACTAATTAACATTGATTTGTCATGTTTGCTATTTTAGGTTTGTTTCCACCTGTTTGTCAATCATCATGGACAAATGTTCTCATCTTTTCTGGCAACAGCTGTATTGCAACATATTCAAATACATATATTCTGCTTTATACCCATCTGTAAATGTAGGAGTCAGATTTGTCCCTAAATACGTGTGTAAGTGTAGGGAGGAGTATGGGATACAGAAGTCCATACATCAGCTTCCAGGGGAAATGCAGGAACCTCTAACAAGTTAAATTGCTTTCAGGACCGTCAGCTCACGCCAGGGGCTTTTATAGTATAAGTTGTAGAAGGGCCCTGTTTGCTCACTGCCACCATGACCAGTGCAAATGAGAGAGGTTGTCAACCGGATCACAATCACTCTTATCAACACTCGGGTTGCACTATTAACCTTGTCGCTAGTATTCCATAGTCATACATATCTCTGCTGTGTGTGAAGCCAGGTATGTTTGTCTGACAATCTACCATTGGCTGCAGCAGGTCTGTGTTCCAATGCATTACAAGTGCTCTATATTGTATTAGAAGTGCAAAATAAATCATTATTCATCAAGCAAAGATCCAGAGTCAAAAGTGGCCAAAATAATCGGCTAATTTGGACTTTGTTGAGTGTTTATATTATTTTTTGCATTGCCTCTTTATTAATATTTTTAAATAAAGACTACAAAAGACATAAACAAGGAAATATAGTTGCACAGACAACAACAAAAGAAGCCACAGCCGCAACACTAAACAAACATAGAGGAACAAAAAGCTTAAATATAAAATAAGTAATACGTGCGTGTTGAGCAGTTTTTAAATACATACAACATATAATTTAGCTTGTTTAAATTGTAGATTTTGGGATTCTTGTCTGTTTTTCACTATTATTGCCTGCAAAATAAAAAGCCATTATAATTATTACTACGCCAGCGTACTCTGAAGCATTTTACAATTGGAAACAAATACAGTAATAAAAACGAGACTGGGTATTATACCACTTTCATACTGCCGCCCCGGCAATATCCCGGGTTTTTGAAGCCGGGTTTTTGCAGGGGCTCGGAGCGTCCCAGCTCAGAAACACCATTCATACTGCACCTTGGACCCGGGAATTTCCCGGGTTGACCCCATTCATACTGCACAAGTGTGTGCCCTGGCAATTTGTGGGAGTCATCACCAGAGCACTTTTCATTGGCTGAAAGCTGGAATATGAAAAAAAAAAAAACCTCTCCCTCCCTCCCTCCCTCTCTCTCCCTCCCTCCCTCTCTCTCCCTCCCTCCCTCTCTCTCCCTCTCTCTCTCTCTCTTTCGCTCTCTCCCTCCCCTATGCAACTATGCAAAAACCCGGGTTGCACCATTTATAGTGCAGGCAACCTGGGTCTGACCCGGGAATTACCCCTCAATAAATCCCGGGTTGAAGACCCGGGTTTTTAGACCCGGGATTTTTTACTTGTACCATTCATACTGCACCAAGACCCGGGTCGTTTGAGCTCGCCCCGGGAAAAACCCGGGATTTTGGTGCAGTATGAATGGGGTATAAGTAGACAAAGAGGTTAGAGGAGGCTCTGCTCACACGCTTACAGTCTATAGGACAAGAGGGTTTTGATACATGAGGTTACGTGCTGACAATTGGCCGAGACAGATTGCAATGGGTAAAAGTGCTTAGTGGGTCTATGTGATCTAATAACACAGTAATGTTTGTGTTGGGATCAGAGGATTTTTGAGTGTGGAATGAGAATAAAGGTAAGTTTTGAGTGAACTGTATAGAGAGGTTGTAATCAGGTAGAGTAGCCTGGGGAGGTTTATAACATGGGATATGGTAAACTTGCCTAAAGAGGTGAGTTTTCAGGAAACACTTGAAGACTTGGAGCCTAGTCTTGTTGTACAAGGGCATAGGCAAACCGGGGGGGGGGGGCTCCTAGTGCCTGGAAACTCCCCTCCAAGCCTGGGGCACTGTATAATTGAGGTGACTGGACCCTACCCCCGCTTCACACGGCTCTGCTTGAAAAGGGAGAGCTGCGTGTACCTAACAGTAGTGCACGCATCATTGTCCATGTATTATTATAGGGATAGGAAGAGTTGGAGAGCAGCCAAGCACTGTCTAATATTATAACCACGCCCCAATGCATGCTGGCCATGCCCACTGGTGGCGCGGTGTGGAAACCCCCCTCTACAAATCCTGCGTTTGCCCCTGGAGGGAGTTCCACAGGGTTGGTGCAGTGTTTTTTGTTTTTTTTAAAGTCCTGTGTCCGGGAATGGGAGAGGTAATGAGTGCAGATGAGAGGTGCAGATTATAGGTAGAGTAATTGGGAGATTTTGTGAGCCAAGGAGACAGATGTATGTTGGTACAGATTTGTTAATGGCTTTGTATGTCAGTTGATGTACTTTGTATTGTATTCTATAACATACAGGGTAACAATGTAGGGACTGATCACATCATGTAAAACCGAGAAGTGTGTCAGGAGAAAAACTGAAAAGTTTTATCTAACATATATTCCAAGGTTCTAAAGTGGTAGGAGGCTGTACGTCAATGAGAGGAGGGCAGAATCTTGTTTTATATCATCATCGCCATTTATTTATATAGCGCCACTGATTCCGCAGCGCTGTACAGAGAACTCATTTACATCAGTCCCTGCCCCATTGGAGCTTACAGTCTAAATTCCCTAACATACATACACACAGACAGAGAGAGAGAGTCAATTTTGATAGCAGCCAATTAACCTACTAGTATGTTTTTGGCGTGTGGGAGGAAACCGGAGCACCCGGAGGAAACCCACGCAAACACGGGGAGAACATACAAACTCCATATAGATAAGGCCATGGTCGGGAATTGAACTCAATATATACAAGCTTATACTGCTTATGCCCACACAAAAAAAGTGCACGCCTACATATCTATGCATATTTGGGTTTTGCTTCTCCTTACGCTGAGAGAGGCGGAAGGGACATGCAAACGGAGACCGAATACAGTAAGGGCATGTTACCGTGATGCAAACAGAGGCAGACCCACATGGAGACACGTTAGATACAGATAGTTTATAAAGCCCCTCTTCTACATTACTGACAGTAAGTCTATAATGCATCCTATTTCTAAGCAAGGTTTTTTTGTTTTTTTTTTCGTTTTTGTTAAATGTTCAGTAAAACATACATCATTCTGCCCCTGAAGTCATATTCCTTTGTTTATTTGCACTTCTCTAATACACAATCGTTTCCTGAGAATAACAAGATTTAGGGGTTTTTTTATGAATGAAGTTGTGATGCGGAGTCGCTGGACTCTACATAAATCTACTTAAGTGGCCACAAGCTGCCGGGAGTTTCACACCTGGAATTATACCAACAGATATGGTCATTATTCCTAAGTACTTCATGTTCTGCAGACCATTGTCTTTGCTGCCCTTGGGATTGCTAATGAGAGGAACAGACCTCCAGATCTTAGCATTCCTCCGTGTAACTTACACCCTCGCCTGCCAGCGAAGCCCCCTACTCTCCTCTTCCTCCCTCCCGTCTACCTTGTGCGGAGGAACTGGTTTTTCTTCCTGAGTCCTTTGTTCCTTATTGAGCTGGATCCATGGCCGTAGAGCTACCGCTGGTTTCCTCTTCTCACGCTTTTTTTTTTGGTCCATAGAGAGCGTAAATGTTACCACCAGTAAGCCATACCTGCGGCAGTAAACCAGAGAGACAGGTACACAAAAGTTCAACCATAATACGGGAGTACAGAGAGGTCAACCTTCACAAACCAGTCCTACACTCAGAACTAGGTATATTCTGAGACATGCAAAAGCTCCCTTCAGTCCCATGTAAGAAGATTCAATAACTCACCCTAGCTGTGTCTGTTTCACTGTCCAATGAGCGTTTTTGTGATTGGGAAGATGACCGCTCGTTAGCAAGCGTTGCCTATTAGGGTAACCACACATAATACTGTGGCATGGTCACTTGATAAGGTCACAACTGCGTTACCTAGGGGCTTGTACTGACTGGGATTTGACATACATTCATGCGTTATATTCGATGGGCGGCACATTGGCCTAGTGGTTAGCACTTCTGCCTCACAGCACTCGAGTCATGAGTTCGATTCCCGACCATGGCCTTATCTGTGTGGAGTTTGTATGTTCTCCCTGTGCTTTCGTGGGTTTTCTCCGGGTGCTCTGGTTTCCTCCCACACTCCAAAACCATACTTATAGGGTAATTCTTCTATCAAAATTGACCTTAGTCTCTCTTTCTCTGTGTGTGTGTGTGTGTGTGTTAGGGATTTTAGACTGTAAGCTCCAATGGGGCAGGGACTGATGTGAATGAGTTCTTTGTACAGCGCTGCGGAATTAGTGGCGCTATATAAATAACTGATGATGAGGATGATGGATCCATACCGCGACATGAATACTACAAACCAACAAAACTAATTTATAAGTAGATCACTACGATAAAAGCTTTAACAACAGCCAATACATTTTTAACAACTGCCAAACAGACCGAATATACAGCAAGCAGGTCTACGTCAATTGCCAGAATAAGGCTGGGTACATATTACAGGGTTTTCAGATGATTATCGAGCCGATCACACAATAAACGACCGCTAGGCCGAATATCGTATTAGTGTGTACGCTCAAACAATGAACAATTATCGTTCCATAGCAGGTCGTATTGTTTCATTTGATTTTCTGAACGGACTAAAAATCTCGTTCAACGATGGAACGATGTCGTGCTGATTCTGCAGTGTGTCTGCACTCAGGACCGGCAGTGTCCATAGATCTCTATGCAGTGTGTCTGCACTCAGGACCGGCAGTGTCCATAGATCTCTATGCAGTGTGTCTGCACTCAGGACCGGCAGTGTCCATAGATCTCTATGCAGTGTGTCTGCACTCAGGACCGGCATTGTCCATAGATCTCTATGCAGTGTGCAGAGTCACCATCTTTTAAGCGGATGGTTATTACAGATGAAGAGCACAGGTCTGAGGGTAAAACGTGTATAGTGTGTACTCATGAATCAGCTGATTGGGACTTTCAGTCGTTGGTAAAATCATTAATGATATTACATTGGGAGAAATTTTCTGTAGCGTGTACTCAGCCTTACCGTTGGTATTGTTATCCATCATGTTAGTGGTTACATTGTCAAAATGCTATGGGGACATTTGTGAATGAGTTCTAGATCAATTTATTAACCTATAAAAATGGACTTTCAAACCCTATGGTGCACCGTATGTCTAATATAACTTCTCTCACAAAGAAAATGTGTGTATATGTATAAATATAAATATATATATATATATATATATATATATATATATGTATATATATATATATATATATGTGTGTGTAATCATAAAACATTTAGTACATAAACCCTAACTGGAATAATTCAACATGGAAGAGCTGATAACAGATTAAGATAAGTCAAAATTGCAGCTATATAAACCACGTAGTATTTTGTGTAACCAAAAAAAGGAAAACGACGCTGACGGTGGCTCAAAATAATATAAAAAATATTAATAATTACATGGCAGCAGTGGGATTTGAATCCACGCCTCTGTAGATTGTAAGCTTGTGAGCAGGGCCCTCTTACCTCTCTGTATGTATGTATTACCCAGTATTGTTTTATTAATGTTTGTTCCCAATTGTAAAGCGCTACGGAATTTGCTGGCGCTATATAAATGATGATGATGATGTGGAGACTGGAGCCTTAATCCAGCGCCTTAGACCGCTTGGCCATGCTGACACACCAAGAATGAAAAGTAGTAACATGAACACAATGAGCTTACAATTAACAAACAATAGAATTTAATATAATACTAAAACATATATAAAATCAGTATCATAATAAAAACCAAGGCTGAACAAGATGTAACTTGAAACGGTGAAGATATCTTGTGAACTGTAGAAAATCTCTCAATAACAATAGAAATAAACATAACAACCTGTAATGATTCACTGCAATCCTGCATGTGGTGAAACATACAATAAGTGACTTTATAGGTCTTGACTTGATATTAAAAATGAGTCACTGGGATCCTGCATATAACAGAAGTCCCAATAGAGAGATCATAAGTCTTGACTTGAAATTAGGAGTAAATTGCAGCTTTATCTTGACTTCATGTTGGGAGTAAAATTATTTACAGAACGAGTGTTACCACTTACTACAAATCCATGTGCTTATAGTATATTGTGTAGGAGATGAGAAATCGGCTGAATCACACTAATTGGAGCAATCAAGGGTAAGCAGCGATATTTCAATGCCGAGCTGATAAGCTTCAAGGGGGTGAGTGTGTTTAGGAAGACTGACCGTATCCGATTAGCTGTCCTGCGGGCACCTGTCTCACCCTAGATCGCGGCGAGCCACAATGAGTCATTATCATCACCATTTATTTAATTCCGCAGCGCTGTACAGAGAACTCAATCACATCAGTCCCTGCCCCATTGGGGCTTACAGTCTAAATTCCCTAACATACACACACACACAGACAGACTAGGGTCAATTTTGATAGCAGCCAATTAACCTACCAGTATGTTTTTGGCGTGTGGGAGGAAAACCGGAGCACCCGGAGGAAACCCACGCAAACATGGGGAGAACATACAAACTGCACACAGATAAGGCCATGGTCGGGAATTGAACTCATGAGGGGCAGAAGTGCTAACCACTGAGCCACCGTACTGTCCAGTCAATAGCAAACATGAGGGAACCGATAGTCAGCTGCACGCTTTAGTGAATACCTCCTTATATGAAACTCTGGACTCCAACGGATGATCTCTCCTCTTTTCCAATCAATAAGGGGATTATGACTTTGCAGCCATGGATACCCCAGAATCAATGAAGCGGAGGGACAGGTGATCAGGAAGAATGTGAGTTCTTCAGTATGGAGAGCGCCTACGGATAATCGAACCAATGGGGTCTTGGCGAGTATTTGGCCCCCAACCAGGGGATTACCATCCAAGCCACAGGCGGTAATGCTCGAAATCAGTTTGACTTCAGGAATTCCAAGGGTTTGAGCCAAGAGAATGTCCAGAAAGTAACCTGCTGCACCGCTATCAAGGAAGGCCGACAAGTCAGTGGAACGATGTCTGAAGGCTAAGCGTGCAGGGACTAACAGAGAGTTTTCCGAAGAGGTTATTTGGAGACCTAAACGCACCACTTCTCCAGCACTTGAGTCTAGGCGTTTTCCCGCCTTTCTGGGACAGGAACGTACTTGGTGGCCTGATTGGCCACAATACAAGCAAAGGCCTAGTGAACATCTTCTGGAGCAATCCTCTGGAGGCAGGCGATAAATACACAGTCGCATGGGTTCAGGGGTATCCAGCAAAGAAAAATCGGAACTGGGTGATGAACCAGAAGGGATTGATGACTCACGTTCAGTTTTCCGTTCTCTAATTCGACGGTCAATTTTAATGACAAGCTGCATCAAATCTTCAAGTGAGGCGGGTACAGGATACTGAACAAGAGAGTCCTTAATTTGCTCGGTAAGTCCCAAACGCAATTGACTCCGCAGTGCCGGATCATTCCAGGCACAATCAGTAGACCAACGCCAAAATTCCGCACAATATTCCTCAGCAGAACGACGTCCTTGCCTTAATGCCCGGAGGTGAGACTCAGCTGAGGCCACTCTGTCTGGGTCATTGTATAGCAACCCCAAGGCCTGGAAGAAGGCATCCACGGTTGTAAGGCTGAACTAGTTGGTGAAAGGGAGAAGGCCCAAGACTGAGGATCGCCCTGGAGTAGAGAGATAACAATCCCTACTTGTTGCTGTTCGGAACCAGAGGAGCGTGGCCTCAGGCGAAAGTATAACCTGCAACTCTCCTTGAAGTTGCGGAAAACAGATCTGCTTCCTGAGAATCGATCAGGCAAATTCAACTTCGGCTCTGGAGGTACACCAGAGGCAGCTTGCAGGTCTCTGGAAGTCTCTTTTTGCGCTGACAAACGCTGAGCCAATCCCTGGATCATTTTATACACGGTGTCAACATGGCCAGCCAGCACTTGAAGTGGAGACAATTTGATTCCGCTTTCCTCCATTAAAGTTGGTCTCCGGAATTTATGTTTTTGGGCCGGTTATAATGTTAGGAACTCCCAAGCCAGTACAATGAGACTCGGGAACTACTCTGAAGGCCCGGTATTCGCTGGAGCCCCTAGTGGTGGGGACAGATTTGGCTGCGGACTGACCGAGGGTCGAGCAACGTGTACTGACTTAGAGGAGAACCCAGGAGTGAGTGGTAGGCAGGCCGAAGTGAGGAAGAGATTCAAGGTCAAAGGGACACTAGCATAGGTATGAAATCCAGGGACAGGCGAAAGGTCAGGTGCACAAGCGAAAGGAGCAAAATCCGGAGTTCAGGCAAATGGTCAGGGTCAGAAGCGAGGGTTCAAAGGTCCAGGAACAAGCAGAGGTCAAAAACGGGTAGTCAATCAACGGTAATGGTAACCAAACAGGGAGCACAAGCAGGTAGCAGAACTGAGGACAGAACACTATAACCGGCAGTGAGGCTCAGTCCTCACTGCCCTAAATACCCCTGCTAGCCAATCAGAGCCTAGCTCTGAAACAAGTCACAGCCCCTACCTGATTAATCTCCAATAGGTTGCGCTAGACTGCGCATGTGCCCAGCTGTTTTATTGCGCCCAGAGCGCCTGGGTAAAGCTTCCGGCGTCCAGCCGTTGCCCTGGCAACGGTCGGGCCGGATTTCCGGAAGTGACGTCCCGGTTGCCATAGCGACAGCCGGGTCGTCAGAGGAAGCAGGAACTGAGTCGCGGCGATGCCCGCGCCCGCCGCGGCTCGTGACAGTGCCCCCCCCTTGAGGAGGGGTCAAGGAACCCCGACATCCAGGCTTAGTGTCACGGGCACTAGGAGTCTTTACCCAGGGATCACCAGGTGATAGGCTTACCAGAGCAGTATAGGTGGTAATATGGTACTCTGGTAGCAGGGTGATCACGGAACAGGAAATAGCAGATGATGAGATGCTCAGGAAAGTCTATGACTAGCAGCACTGGCAATATGGAGGTAGTAATACACGAGGAACTGTATGGACAAAGGACACGTGAAGGTAGTCAGTGGTCTGCGGTAGCAAGTTGTACCACTGCTATAGTGAGGAGGAATGTCCAACAGAAACGAGGAGGTGATGAGAGTCAGCGGTCTGCGGATAGCAAGTTGTACCGCTGTCTGAGTGAAGGAATGGAATCCAAGTGGAGGTATCCGGGGAGTCAGTGGTCTGCGTTAGCAAGTTGTACCACTGCTATGTGAGAGGATACTGGAACAGGTGAAACTGTAAACAGGGGTCAGTGGTCTGCCACTAGCAAGTTGTACCACTGAATATATATGTGAGGAGGTGCACGGGGAGAGACTGCAACACAATATATACACGGGCACCTTGACTTTGAACCACAGTGATATGCACAATATAAATGTATAGATGACTGAACAATACTGCCAATATAGAAAGTCTCTTGAAGTAGTCCAGCATAAGATAACACAGTCAATGATGGCAATAGACTCAGCGGATAGCACACTCCAGAGGAGAACCAACACAGTCCAGCAAGGTATGCAATACACAGCACAGTCAATGAGAAGTATGCATACCGTGGTTCAGGAGGCAGTCAGACAGGAGTGCAGAGATACCTGAACGGCAGGAGGCCGGCAGGATGCGAAGTCCCTGGATGGGTGAAGCGGTGGTCTAGTAGGTGCAGCGCACGGGTAGGTAGACCAGCAGGGAACACAGGAAAGCGTGGAGAGCGGATCAGCAGTAGATGGATGAGTAGTGCTGAGGAGTAGCAGCAGCGGGTCTCTGCGGGAACACGGAGGTAGCCAATAGCAACCAGCAGGTGCAGTAACGATGGGACACGGGAGAGCAGAGTTGAACAGGCACTGTTGATCACGGAGAATAGCGGGTAGCAATGGTGGAGGCAGACTCAAGGAAACACGGGAGCGTTGACAAGGACTGAAGACTGAAGCGCACAGAGGCAGCGGATAGGAATCAGCCAAACAGTCACAATGAAACACAGACGGGTTGCAGGTTGAAGACTGTAGTGCACGGAGGCAGCGGATAGGAATCAGCTAGCAGTCACGATGATGAAACACAGACGAGTTGCAGGTTGAAGACTGTAGTGCACGGAGGCAGCGGATAGGAATCAGCTAGCAGTCACAATGATGAAACACAGACGAGTTGCAGGTTGAAGACTGTAGTGCACGGAGGCAGCGGATAGGCATCAGCTAACAGTCCCAATAATAAATGGTAGAGTAGAAGTGGTTAGAAGACTGTAGTGCACGGAGGCAGCGGATAGGAATCAGCTCACAGTCACGATGATACAGTAGATGGTAGAAGTGGTATGGGAACCACAGTAGGAGAAGTGGTTTGAAGACTGTAGTGCACGGAGGCAGCGGATAGGAATCAGCTCACAGTCACGATGATACAGTAGATGGTAGAAGTGGTATGGGAACCACAGTAGTAGAAGTGGTTTGGAAACCACAGAGGTAGAAGTGGTTTGGAAACCACAGGAATCAGCTGGGCTGAATAAACGAGGAAACACAGGAACACCTTCAGAGACTCATGGGGAATGAGACTCCAAGATCAGGCAACGTGGTGTTGACCACAGGTGCTTAATATAGGGAGGTTGCCTGATCTGCCAATTAAGTTAAAGGAACATACACTGAAGGTTTGGAAAGGGCTGCGCATGCGCAGTCCCTCAGGATAGAGGACGTCCACGGTTCCTAATAGTCCGGGAAGAAGCACTCACAGTCCGGTGAGTGACAGTACCCCCCCTTTTAAAGGTGGGCACAGAACGCCTGGAACCGGGCTTGTCCGGATTTTTGGAATAAAACTTCTTCAGAAGGGCAGGAGCATTAAGATCTTCAGCTTTGATCCATGAACGCTCTTCAGGACCAAAGCCCTTCCAATGAACGAGGAAACGGAGGACTCCTCGCGAAATTTTTGCATCCAATACCTCAGTAATCTCGAAATCCTCCTCCTGATGAACTTGAACTGGCTGCGGTGCTGAGGGAGGAGTCGAGAAACGATTGATAATAAGAGGTTTGAGTAAGGACACATGGAAGGCATTGGAAATCCGAAGATTCTTAGGAAGAAGAAGTTTAACACATACTGGATTGATAACTTGAATGATCCTATATGGACCAATAAAACGAGGGGCGAATTTCATAGATGGAACCTTCAAACGAATATTTTTGGTAGATAACCAAACCCGATCTCCAATTTTTAGTGGTGGAATAGCCCGCCTCTTCTTATCTGCGAAAGACTTATATTTGTTAGATGTCTTCTTTAAACAGGTTTTGACCTGAGACCAGATATTTTTGAAGGTCTGACAAGCAGTCTCCACAGCAGGAACTTGGGTGGGTGGGAGGGCAGGAAATTCCGGAAAAGACGGATGGTGACCGTAAACCACAAAGAATGGAGTTTTGGATGATGACTCATGGTACATGTTGTTATGGGCGAATTCAGCCCAAGGGAGCAATTCTACCCAGTTGTCTTGGTTGGCTGAAGAGAACATCCTAATAAAAGTCTCAAGATCTTGATTGACTCGTTCCGTTTGTCCGTTAGATTGCGGATGGTAAGACGATGAGAGTGCTAATCGTATGCCCAAGGTTTTACAAAGGGCCCGCCAGAATCTGGAAACGAATTGTACTCCTCTATCTGACACAATCTCAGACGGACATCCATGGATGCGGAAGATTTCTTTAATGAAATGTTCAGCCAGAGTAGACGAGGAAGGTAAACCGGACAGAGGGACGAAATGAGCCATCTTCGAAAATCTGTCTACCACTACCCAAATAGTATTGTGATTCTTACTTGGTGGCAAATCAGTAACGAAATCCATACTAATATGGGTCCAAGGCTTGGACGGAATGGGTAGTGGTCGCAGCAACCCTGCTGGAGTTCTGCGGGAGGATTTGAACTGAGAACATAAATCACAGGAAGCAATAAACTCTTTGACGTCTCTCCTCATTGAAGGCCACCAGTAACTACGAGAGAGAATCTCAAAGGTCTTATGTTCACCGGCGTGTCCAGAAAAACGAGAGGCATGGAACCACGAAAGGATTTTCCTCCTCAGAGTAGGAGGCACGAGGGTCTTCCCAAATGGTAGCATTTTGGTGGATGAAGCAGCCAGAGAAATACATTTGGGGTCTAGAATAGCATGGTTGGGAACCTCTTCTACATCAGAGGACGTCACAAAAGCTCGAGATAGAGCGTCAGCTTTCTTGTTCTTAGCAGCTGGTTTGAAGGTTATAATTAATTCAAAACGGGAAAAGAAAAGAGACCATCTTGCTTGACGAGGGTTCAAGCATTGAGCAGATTGCAAATATGACAAGTTCTTATGATCCGTGAAGATCGTCACCGGATGGCGAGCTCCTTCCAACAAGTATCTCCATTCCTCTAATGCAGCTTTGATGGCCAGCAACTCCTTGTCCCCGATAGTATAGTTTTTCTCTGCGGGCAGAAGACCCCGAGAGTAGAAGGCACAAGGATGTAATTTTTGTTGCTCCGAGCGTTGGGAGAGAATAGCTCCTAAGCCCACATTAGAGGCATCTACTTCTAGGAAGAAGGGGAGTGTCACATCAGGTTGTCGCAGAATGGGAGCAGACGAGAAGGACTCTTTGAGGATTTGAAAGGCTTGGAGAGCCTCAGATGACCATTGCTTAGTATTAGCCCCTTTCCGAGTTAAGGCCACAATGGGAGATGCAATGGATGAGAAGTCTTGAATGAAGCGTCTATAGTAATTGGCAAAACCTAAAAAACGCTGGATGGCACGAAGAGTAGTTGGCTGAGGCCAATGTAGTACAGCATTTACTTTGTCTGGATCCATCT
This sequence comes from Mixophyes fleayi, assembly GCF_038048845.1. Taxonomy (NCBI): domain Eukaryota; kingdom Metazoa; phylum Chordata; class Amphibia; order Anura; family Limnodynastidae; genus Mixophyes; species Mixophyes fleayi. The sequence goes on along the minus strand of NW_027447042.1, from coordinate 1,044,252 downwards.
TCAGGCCAACTCCGGAAACTATATACCCCAAGAATGGAATCTGGGGTAACTCGAATGAACATTTTTCCAATTTACAGAACAATGAGTTTTTCCGTAGTCTGGAGAGGACCTCTGCCACATGTTGGTGATGAGAAGGCAGGTCCTGTGAGAAGATCAATATGTCGTCCAGGTAGACAACGACACATACATATAATAAGTCCCGAAAGATCTCATTGATGAAACCCTGGAAAACAGCGGGGGCATTACACAGCCCGAAGGGCATTACTAAATATTCGTAATGCCCATCTCTGGTGTTAAACGCGGTCTTCCATTCGTCACCGGAACGGATTCTAATTAAATTGTAGGCACCACGAAGATCCAACTTAGTAAATATCCGAGCTCCCTTGATGCGATCAAATAGCTCAGTGATCAGCGGAATGGGATACCGATTCTTGATAGTAATGGCGTTGAGTCCACGAAAATCTATACAAGGGCGTAATGATCCATCCTTCTTTTTGACGAAGAAGAACCCAGCTCCAGCGGGAGAGGTGGAAGGTCGAATGAACCCACGCTGGAGATTCTCCCGTATGTACTCAGATGTGGCTTGAGTTTCAGGTAACGAGAGAGGATAGACCCGACCCCTGGGAGGAGTCTTGCCAGGTAGAAGGTCGATCGGACAATCCCAAGAACGATGAGGAGGAAGACGTTCAGACTGAGCTTTATCAAACACATCGGCAAATGAAGCATACTGAGGAGGGAGTCCCGGGGAGGAAGATGAGATGGAAGATTGCTGTACTTTAAGAGGAATAACTTGAGAGAGACAACGATGGTGACATTCAGGCCCCCAAGACGTAACTTGAGGGGTGCGCCAGTCAATCTGGGGAGAGTGACATTGAAGCCATGGAAGGCCTAAGACAATCGGACTTGTCGTAACAGGAAGAATTAAAAACGAAATTTCTTCATGGTGTAGTACACCAATCTGAAGGGTTACTGGAGACGTACTCTGGGTGATGAGACCATTGATGAGACGTGATCCATCTATAGCCGTCACAGTAATGGGTGTTTTTAAAGTGATCACTGGTAGGGACCATTGATTCACTAGTGATTTAGAAATGAAATTTCCTGCTGCTCCGGAATCAATCAATGCCTGTGACTCAAAGGATTTAGTAGCAAAGGAAATCGTAACATCGAAAGCGCAGACTTTAGATTTCATAGACAATGGAGAGGACTCCAGGGACCCTAACTTCACCTCTCCAGAACTAGTTAGGGCCTGGCATTTCCCGATTTCTTAGGGCAAGAACTGAGCATATGTGTGGAATCAGCACAATAGATACAGAGTCTATTCTTTACTCTTCGTTTCCTCTCTTCTAAAGATAATTTGGAACGTCCTATCTCCATGGGAATCACAGAAGGTGAAACTGGACGAAATTGAGGGTTTAAACGAAGAGGTGCTTTAGCAGAAGTTGTTTTCTCAGATTCTCTTTCACGAAATCTCATGTCTACACGATGGCAAAGAGAGATCAAATCTTCTAGTGACGAAGGAAGCTCTTGGGTAGTCAGTGCATCTTTAATTTTATCGGAGAGCCCCTGCCAGAAGGCGGCAACTAATGCTTCAGTGTTCCACTGAAGTTCAGAGGCTAAGATCCTAAATTGAATGACATACTGTCCTACTGTATGGGAGCCTTGTCGCAAACGAAGAATGCTGGAAGCAGCGGAGGTCACACGACCTGGTTCATCGAACACACTTCGGAACGTGGAAATGAATTTGGCACTATCTTGTAGAATTGGATCGTTTCTTTCCCACAGAGGGGAGGCCCAAGCCAGGGCTTGTCCAGAAAACAATGAGATAAGATAGGCCACTCTGGAACGATGGGTAGAAAAATTTTGAGGTTGGAGTTCAAAATGGACTGAACATTGGTTAAGGAAACCTCTACAAGTTTTGGGGTCCCCGTCATATTTTGACGGAGTAGGCAGGTGAAGCGTAGGAGCTGTAGACACCTGGGATGGCACTGGGGAAACGGAGGAAAGCACAGGAGCTTCAATACTAGCTGTAACAGTCTGTCCAGATGTTCCTTGGGAGGTTAACGATTGGTAACATTGAAGTAACAGCTGTTGGCGAGCATCCTGTTGCTCCACACGACTGACCAGATGCTGCAGCATCTCTTTAGCAGTAGGTTCCGTATCTGGGTCTGTCATGGCCTGATCTTACTGTCACGGGCACTAGGAGTCTTTACCCAGGGATCACCAGGTGATAGGCTTACCAGAGCAGTATAGGTGGTAATATGGTACTCTGGTAGCAGGGTGATCACGGAACAGGAAATAGCAGATGATGAGATGCTCAGGAAAGTCTATGACTAGCAGCACTGGCAATATGGAGGTAGTAATACACGAGGAACTGTATGGACAAAGGACACGTGAAGGTAGTCAGTGGTCTGCGGTAGCAAGTTGTACCACTGCTATAGTGAGGAGGAATGTCCAACAGAAACGAGGAGGTGATGAGAGTCAGCGGTCTGCGGATAGCAAGTTGTACCGCTGTCTGAGTGAAGGAATGGAATCCAAGTGGAGGTATCCGGGGAGTCAGTGGTCTGCGTTAGCAAGTTGTACCACTGCTATGTGAGAGGATACTGGAACAGGTGAAACTGTAAACAGGGGTCAGTGGTCTGCCACTAGCAAGTTGTACCACTGAATATATATGTGAGGAGGTGCACGGGGAGAGACTGCAACACAATATATACACGGGCACCTTGACTTTGAACCACAGTGATATGCACAATATAAATGTATAGATGACTGAACAATACTGCCAATATAGAAAGTCTCTTGAAGTAGTCCAGCATAAGATAACACAGTCAATGATGGCAATAGACTCAGCGGATAGCACACTCCAGAGGAGAACCAACACAGTCCAGCAAGGTATGCAATACACAGCACAGTCAATGAGAAGTATGCATACCGTGGTTCAGGAGGCAGTCAGACAGGAGTGCAGAGATACCTGAACGGCAGGAGGCCGGCAGGATGCGAAGTCCCTGGATGGGTGAAGCGGTGGTCTAGTAGGTGCAGCGCACGGGTAGGTAGACCAGCAGGGAACACAGGAAAGCGTGGAGAGCGGATCAGCAGTAGATGGATGAGTAGTGCTGAGGAGTAGCAGCAGCGGGTCTCTGCGGGAACACGGAGGTAGCCAATAGCAACCAGCAGGTGCAGTAACGATGGGACACGGGAGAGCAGAGTTGAACAGGCACTGTTGATCACGGAGAATAGCGGGTAGCAATGGTGGAGGCAGACTCAAGGAAACACGGGAGCGTTGACAAGGACTGAAGACTGAAGCGCACAGAGGCAGCGGATAGGAATCAGCCAAACAGTCACAATGAAACACAGACGGGTTGCAGGTTGAAGACTGTAGTGCACGGAGGCAGCGGATAGGAATCAGCTAGCAGTCACGATGATGAAACACAGACGAGTTGCAGGTTGAAGACTGTAGTGCACGGAGGCAGCGGATAGGAATCAGCTAGCAGTCACAATGATGAAACACAGACGAGTTGCAGGTTGAAGACTGTAGTGCACGGAGGCAGCGGATAGGCATCAGCTAACAGTCCCAATAATAAATGGTAGAGTAGAAGTGGTTAGAAGACTGTAGTGCACGGAGGCAGCGGATAGGAATCAGCTCACAGTCACGATGATACAGTAGATGGTAGAAGTGGTATGGGAACCACAGTAGGAGAAGTGGTTTGAAGACTGTAGTGCACGGAGGCAGCGGATAGGAATCAGCTCACAGTCACGATGATACAGTAGATGGTAGAAGTGGTATGGGAACCACAGTAGTAGAAGTGGTTTGGAAACCACAGAGGTAGAAGTGGTTTGGAAACCACAGGAATCAGCTGGGCTGAATAAACGAGGAAACACAGGAACACCTTCAGAGACTCATGGGGAATGAGACTCCAAGATCAGGCAACGTGGTGTTGACCACAGGTGCTTAATATAGGGAGGTTGCCTGATCTGCCAATTAAGTTAAAGGAACATACACTGAAGGTTTGGAAAGGGCTGCGCATGCGCAGTCCCTCAGGATAGAGGACGTCCACGGTTCCTAATAGTCCGGGAAGAAGCACTCACAGTCCGGTGAGTGACACTTAGTGGGAAACCTAAAAAATTCTTTAAGTAGTTTCTCAGCGTGGAGACGCTTCTGGGGTATCCAAGTTCGCTCTTCTGGGCCGTAACCCTTCCAATGGACTAGAAACTGGACCTGCCCTTGAACCTTCCTTGAGTCCAGAATTTTTTCAATGATGAACTCGCGGTCTCCATTAATAAGCAGAGGCCGAGGACTTTTAGAGGAAGATTGACTGTGTTTGCTGGGAGGAACGGCTTTTTTCAGAAGAGAACAATGGAAAGTACAGAGAATTTTTAAAGATGGTGGTAGTTTAAGTCGGAATGCCACTGGGTTTACTTTCTTCTCAATCAAAAATGGCCCGATGAATCGAGGACCAAGTTTCTTGCAGGGTTGACTCAATTTGATGTTCCGTGTGGACAACCATACACGATCTCCTGCTTTTAATACACATGGACCACGATGGCGATCAGCAAAGGTTTTAGACCTAAAAGAGGCTTGACACAGAGCGGAATGTACGGGGAGGTACGTGTTCTGCAGAGTGGCAAGCATTGTTATAAGCAAACTCTGCCCAGGATAAGCGGGAGGACCAATTATCGTGAAACTTGGAAATGTATAAGCGCAGAAATTGCTCTAAAGATTGATTGGTTCTTTCCGTCTGACCATTTGACTGAGGGTGGTAGGCTGAGGACAAACTAACTTTGATTCCGAGGAAATTGCAGAAAGACCTCCAAAATTGTGCAATGAACTGGGACCCTCGGTCCGAGACTTTGTCTTCTGGAAGGCCATGGAAACGGAAGATATGAGTAATAAATAAAGTGGCCAAACTTCTGGCATCCGGCAATTTGAGCAAGGGTATAAAATGTGCCATCTTGCTGAATCGATCAACAACTACCCAAATGGTGTTATGACCCGAGGACAAAGGGAGGTCGACAACAAAGTCCATGGAAATATGGGTCCATGGCCTGTTTGGAGTTGGCAAGGGCAGAAGTTGACCGGGAGGACGGATTCTGGAAGACTTGTTCCTGGCACATTCTGGGCTGGCACGAACATAGTTTTCCGCATCCAAAGACAAGGTGGGCCACCAAAGCCAGTGGGAAAGTATTTCTATGGTCCTCTGGATACCGGGATGACCTGCTGAGCGGTTGTCGTGGCATTCAATGAGGGCCGACTTCCTTAGATGAACCGGGACAAACAATTTATCAGCAGGTGTCTGAGCTGGAGCAATTTTCTGGAAATGGCGGAGTGTGGCCCCAAGATCCTGAGTTAGACCGACATGAATGGAGGTCAAGGGAATTATTGGTTGCGGGTCAGGGGCCTGAGGATGGGATGCCATAAAACTCAGAGACAGAGAATCAGCCTTAGTATTTTTTGATCCTGGACGGTAAGTGATAAGGAAGTTGAATCGGGTGAAAAACAAAGCCCAGCGGGCCTGTCGAGGATTTAGAGTTTTGGCGGTCTGAATATACTGAAGGTTTTTATGGTCAGTGAAGATGGTAATAATGTGAGATGCTCCTTCTAACCAATGCCGCCATTCTTCGAGGGCCCACTTGATGGCCAATAACTCTCGATTCCCCACATCGTAGTTAATTTCAGCAGATGAAAATTTCTTAGACAGATATGCACATGGGTGCAATTTTTTGCTTTGAGGATATCTTTGAGAGGGAATGGCGCCTCCTCCTACATCTGAGGCGTCTACTTCCACAATGAACGGAACTTCAGGATCTGGATGCCTAAGAATGGGTGCAGATGTGAAAGCGACTTTAAGGGCAGAAAAGCTCGCCAACGCCTCTGAAGACAAATTAGTTGGGTCGGCGCCCTTCCGGGTGAGGGCAGTAACCAAGGAGGAAAAGGAGCGTATAAACCTCCGGTAATAGTTGGCGAAGCCAAGGAACCTTTGGATCGCCTTGAGGTTAGTAGGAAGAACCCAGTCTTGGATTGCTTGGACTTTACTGGGGTCCATGGAGAAGCCAGATGAAGAAATGATATAACCTAAGAAGGCCACCCTGGAGACTTCGACCTCGCACTTCTCCAATTTTGCGTATAGGTGGTGTTGACGTAGCTTCTCCAGAACTTCCCGAACCTGTTGGCGGTGCTGAGGCAGGGACTGCGAATAAATTAAAATATCATCTAAATAAACCACCACGGTCTTACCCAGGAATTCTCGCAAGATGTCATTAATTAAATCCTGGAAGACTGCCGGAGTGTTACACAATCCAAATGGCATCACCAGATATTCATAATCCCCAGAGAGGGTATTAAAGGCGGACTTCCATTCATCTCCCTGTCTGATGCGGATGAGATTATAAGCACCCCGTAAGTCAATCTTAGAGAAAATGGTGGCAGACTTGAGCTGATCAAACAAGACGGAAATCAAAGGCAGCGGGTAAGTGTTTCTGACTGTGATTTCGTTCAGGCCACGGTAGTCAATGCCGGGTCTCAGACTGCCATATTTTTTAGCCACGAAGAAACAGCCGGCACCTACCGGGGATTTAGAGGGACGGATAAATCCTTAGCTTAGATTCTCCTCTACGTACTGTTCCATAGCTTGAGTTTCTGGGGCAGACAAGGAATACAGACGCCCTTTGGGCAATTTAGATCCCGGCACAAGATCGATAGCACAGTCGTAGTCCCGATGAGGCGGGAGAGAATCAGCCCTCTGTTTACAGAAGACGTCACTGAAGTCCTGGTAAGGTGTAGGCAACAATTCTGGACTAGGCTGCAGGGTTCTGAGAGGCAGGGTCAAACATGAAGTAGAGCACTCTGGACTCCAACGGATGATCTCTCCTCTTTTCCAATCAATAAGGGGATTATGACTTTGCAGCCATGGATACCCCAGAATCAATGAAGCGGAGGGACAGGTGATCAGGAAGAATGTGAGTTCTTCAGTATGGAGAGCGCCTACGGATAATCGAACCAATGGGGTCTTGGCGAGTATTTGGCCCCCAACCAGGGGATTACCATCCAAGCCACAGGCGGTAATGCTCGAAATCAGTTTGACTTCAGGAATTCCAAGGGTTTGAGCCAAGAGAATGTCCAGAAAGTAACCTGCTGCACCGCTATCAAGGAAGCCCGTCAAGTCAGTGGAACGATGTCTGAAGGCTAAGCGTGCAGGGACTAACAGAGAGTTTTCCGAAGAGGTTATTTGGAGACCTAAACGCACCACTTCTCCAGCACTTGAGTCTAGGCGTTTTCCCGCCTTGCTGGGACAGGAACGTACTTGGTGGCCTGATTGGCCACAATACAAGCAAAGGCCTAGTGAACATCTTCTGGAGCAATCCTCTGGAGGCAGGCGATAAATACACAGTCGCATGGGTTCAGGGGTATCCAGCAAAGAAAAATCGGAACTGGGTGATGAACCAGAAGGTATTGATGACTCACGTTCAGTTTTCCGTTCTCTAATTCGACGGTCAATTTTAATGACAAGCTGCATCAAATCTTCAAGTGAGGCGGGTACAGGATACTGAACAAGAGAGTCTTTAATTTGCTCGGTAAGTCCCAAACGCAATTGACTCCGCAGTGCCGGATCATTCCAGGCACAATCAGTAGACCAACGCCGAAATTCCGCACAATATTCCTCAGCAGAACGACGTCCTTGCCTTAATGCCCGGAGGTGAGACTCAGCTGAGGCCACTCTGTCTGGGTCATTGTATAGCAACCCCAAGGCCTGGAAGAAGGCATCCACGGTTGTAAGGCTGAACTAGTTGGTGAAAGGGAGAAGGCCCAAGACTGAGGATCGCCCTGGAGTAGAGAGATAACAATCCCTACTTGTTGCTGTTCGGAACCAGAGGAGCGTGGCCTCAGGCGAAAGTATAACCTGCAACTCTCCTTGAAGTTGCGGAAAACAGATCTGCTTCCTGAGAATCGATCAGGCAAATTCAACTTCGGCTCTGGAGGTACGCCAGAGGCAGCTTGCAGGTCTCTGGAAGTCTCTTTTTGCGCTGACAAACGCTGAGCCAATCCCTGGATCATTTTATACACGGTGTCAACATGGCCAGCCAGCACTTGAAGTGGAGACAATTTGATTCCGCTTTCCTCCATTAAAGTTGGTCTCCGGAATTTATGTTTTTGGGCCGGTTATAATGTTAGGAACTCCCAAGCCAGTACAGTGAAACTCGGGAACTACTCTGAAGGCCCGGTATTCGCTGGAGCCCCTAGTGGTGGGGACAGATTTGGCTGCGGACTGACCGAGGGTCGAGCAACGTGTACTGACTTAGAGGAGAACCCAGGAGTGAGTGGTAGGCAGGCCGAAGTGAGGAAGAGATCCAAGGTCAAAGGGACACTAGCATAGGTACGAAATCCAGGGACAGGCGAAAGGTCAGGTGCACAAGCGAAAGGAGCAAAATCCGGAGTTCAGGCAAATGGTCAGGGTCAGAAGCGAGGGTTCAAAGGTCCAGGAACAAGCAGAGGTCAAAAACGGGTAGTCAATCAACGGTAATGGTAACCAAACAGGGAGCACAAGCAGGTAGCAGAACTGAGGACAGAACACTATAACCGGCAGTGAGGCTCAGTCCTCACTGCCCTAAATACCCCTGCTAGCCAATCAGAGCCTAGCTCTGAAACAAGTCACAGTCCCTACCTGATTAATCTCCAATAGGTTTGCGCTAGACTGCGCATGTGCCCAGCTGTTTTATTGCGCCCAGAGCGCCTGGGTTAAGCTTCCGGCGTCCAGCCGTTGCCCTGGCAACGGTCGGGCCGGATTTCCGGAAGTGACGTCCCGGTTGCCATAGCGACAGCCGGGACGTCAGAGGAAGCAGGAACTGAGTCGCGGCGATGCCCGCGCCCGCCGCGGCTCGTGACAGTGCCCCCCCCTTGAGGAGGGGTCAAGGAACCCCGACATCCAGGCTTAGTGGGAAACCTAAAAAATTCTTTAAGTAGTTTCTCAGCGTGGAGACGCTTCTGGGGTATCCAAGTTCGCTCTTCTGGGCTGTAACCCTTCCAATGGACTAGAAACTGGACCTGCCCTTGAACCTTCCTTGAGTCCAGAATTTTTTCAATGATGAACTCGCGGTCTCCATTAATAAGCAGAGGCCGAGGACTTTTAGAGGAAGATTGACTGTGTTTGCTGGGAGGAACGGCTTTTTTCAGAAGAGAACAATGGAAAGTACAGAGAATTTTTAAAGATGGTGGTAGTTTAAGTCGGAATGCCACTGGGTTTACTTTCTTCTCAATCAAAAATGGCCCGATGAATCGAGGACCAAGTTTCTTGCAGGGTTGTCTCAATTTGATGTTCCGTGTGGACAACCATACACGATCTCCTGCTTTTAATACACATGGACCACGATGGCGATCAGCAAAGGTTTTAGACCTAAAAGAGGCTTGACACAGAGCGGAATGTACGGGGAGGTACGTGTTCTGCAGAGTGGCAAGCATTGTTATAAGCAAACTCTGCCCAGGATAAGCGGGAGGACCAATTATCGTGAAACTTGGAAATGTATAAGCGCAGAAATTGCTCTAAAGATTGATTGGTTCTTTCCGTCTGACCATTTGACTGAGGGTGGTAGGCTGAGGACAAACTAACTTTGATTCCGAGGAAATTGCAGAAAGACCTCCAAAATTGTGCAATGAACTGGGACCCTCGGTCCGAGACTTTGTCTTCTGGAAGGCCATGGAGACGGAAGATATGAGTAATAAATAAAGTGGCCAAACTTCTGGCATCCGGCAATTTGAGCAAGGGTATAAAATGTGCCATCTTGCTGAATCGATCAACAACTACCCAAATGGTGTTATGACCCGAGGACAAAGGGAGGTCGACAACAAAGTCCATGGAAATATGGGTCCATGGCCTGTTTGGAGTTGGCAAGGGCAGAAGTTGACCGGGAGGACGGATTCTGGAAGACTTGTTCCTGGCACATTCTGGGCTGGCACGAACATAGTTTTCCGCATCCAAAGACAAGGTGGGCCACCAAAGCCAGTGGGAAAGTATTTCTATGGTCCTCTGGATACCGGGATGACCTGCTGAGCGGTTGTCGTGGCATTCAATGAGGGCCGACTTCCTTAGATGAACCGGGACAAACAATTTATCAGCAGGTGTCTGAGCTGGAGCAATTTTCTGGAAATGGCGGAGTGTGGCCCCAAGATCCTGAGTTAGACCGACATGAATGGAGGTCAAGGGAATTATTGGTTGCGGGTCAGGGGCCTGAGGATGGGATGCCATAAAACTCAGAGACAGAGAATCAGCCTTAGTATTTTTTGATCCTGGACGGTAAGTGATAAGGAAGTTGAATCGGGTGAAAAACAAAGCCCAGCGGGCCTGTCGAGGATTTAGAGTTTTGGCGGTCTGAATATACTGAAGGTTTTTATGGTCAGTGAAGATGGTAATAATGTGAGATGCTCCTTCTAACCAATGCCGCCATTCTTCGAGGGCCCACTTGAGGGCCAATAACTCTCGATTCCCCACATCGTAGTTAATTTCAGCAGATGAAAATTTCTTAGACAGATATGCACATGGGTGCAATTTTTTGCTTTGAGGATATCTTTGAGAGGGAATGGCGCCTCCTCCTACATCTGAGGCGTCTACTTCCACAATGAACGGAAGTTCAGGATCTGGATGCCTAAGAATGGGTGCAGATGTGAAAGCGACTTTAAGGGCAGAAAAGCTCGCCAACGCCTCTGAAGACAAATGTCACGACTGGTAGTGGGTGTATGATTGGTAGTGGGTACCTGCTGTTGTTGGCGCAACTCAGATGAAGGCGCGGAGTCTAACGTGCCCCTGGTATTCACCAGGAACCCCCGCAAGGAAGTATGGACTCCGCTGCAGGGACACGCAGGTCGCGGTCCTTCCTAGAGTCCACAGCGAGATACAAGGGGGTGTCAGACAGGCCGGTTCAGCAACGTTCAGGTAGAGGAGGTACAAAAGGAAATCCAGAAGAATGGTGAGGCAAGCCGGGTCGGTAACTTTCAGGGAGCGCAGTACAAAGGCAGAATCCAAATAGGGGTGGTCAAACGGTCCGGGTCAAAAGGGTCACAAGCAGCACGAGAAATGTCAGGAACAAATGCAGCAACTGGTACACACAAACGCTGGAGACAGGAAGACCTGATACTCTGGCACTGATTAGGAGACAGGAAGAGGTTTAAATAGTGTGGTGACCCAATCAGCATCAGCGCTGCAGCGCTGTCATACCTGCCGCCGGGAATCCTACATAGCGTCCCGTTGCCTAGCAACGGGGCGCGTCATACAGCGAGGGGTAGGACAGGGGAGATCCGGAAGTGATGCGTCTGGTTGCCTAGCAACCAGACGCGCGGTCAGGCAGTCAGGCGGCCGTGCGGACGGCGCCTGACAGTATACCCTCCTCTTCCTCCTCCTGTTTGAAGGAACTTTTTGAGAATTCTAGGAGCGTGAAGGTCCTGCTTGTCCACCCATGATCTCTCCTCTGGGCCAAATCCTTTCCAATGGACAAGAAATTGCTGTTTGCCACGAAGAATGCGAGAGGCCAAGATCCGATTGACTTCGAATTCAGTTCCAGAAGAGGTTTGTATTGGTGGAGGACGACAGGGAGGTCGATAGAATTTATTGAGTACCACTGGTCGTAGTAATGAGACATGAAAAGTATTATGACATCTCAGAGAAGGAGGAAGTTTCAATTTAAAGCATACAGGATTAATGACTTGCATGATGGTGTACGGGCCAATAAATCGAGGAGCCATCTTCATAGAAGGAACCTTTAGTTTTAGGTCCCGGGTGGATAGCCATACTTGGTCTCCCACCTTTAAGAGAGGAGTGGCCCTCCGATGACGATCTGCAAAGATTTTGTGATGCTGAGTAGCCTTGAGTAAAGCCATCTTAGTCTTAGCCCAAATGAGAGAAAACTCCCGATAAAGGGTATCTACTGCTGGAACCGGTGAAGAGGACACTGGAAAAGGATCCGGAAACACAGGATGACTTCCGTATACAATAAAGAATGGGGAGAATCCGGTAGACTCATGAATATGTTGATTATGGGAGAACTCCGCCCAAGGAAGGAATTGAGACCATTTATTCTGGTTGTCGGAGGTAAAACAGCGGAGGAATGTCTCGAGATCCTGATTGATTCGCTCCGTCTGTCCGTTGGTTTGCGGATGGTATCCCGAAGAGAATTTCAATTCTATGTTCAATCTCTTACAAAAGGTTCTCCAAAAACGGGATGTGAATTGGACTCCACGGTCCGAAATGATCTCCTTCGGGCAACCATGTAGTCTGAATATCTCCTTGACAAAGATATCTGCCAGACGACTGGCCGTGGGCAGTCCAGTTAGAGGAATAAAATGTGCCATCTTCGAAAATCGATCAATAACCACCCAGATAGTGGTAAACCCTGCACTGAGGGGTAGGTCTGTGATAAAATCCATGGCCACACTTTCCCAAGGAGCATCGGGGATAGGGAGTGGACGAAGAAGGCCTGCCGGAACTCTTCTACAAGTCTTGTGTTGAGCACAAGTAGTACAGGAAGCAATAAATTTACCAACATCGGCACGTACATTAGGCCACCAGAAGCGTCGGCAAAGCAGCGATGTTGTCTTCTTTATTCCAGCATGGCCGGCAATGCGGGATGAATGAGCCCACTGCAGGGTCTTGAGCCGGAGATGGGGTTCCACGAATGACCGGCCTGGAGGAGGAGAGGACGTTTTGGTCCTAGTGAGGGCTACGATATTAGAAGGATCAATAATATGCTGAGGAACCAACGGTCTTAAACGATCGGAATCGTCAAATGAGCGAGATAATGCATCGGCACGTCCGTTCTTGGCTCCCGGGCAGAATGTGAGCTTCATGTTAAATCGAGCGAAGAAGGATGCCCAGCGGGCTTGCCGAGGATTAAGGCAACGAGCCTCTTGAATGAACACTAGGTTCCGATGGTCGGTAAACACAGTGACAGGAAATATAGCCCCCTCCAACAGATGTCGCCATTCCTCCAGAGCCGCCTTGATGGCCAGTAACTCCTTGTCCCCTATTCCATAATTACATTCACTAGGAAGAAATCGTCTGGAGAAAAACCCACACGGGTTGTGTGAGCCAGCCGAAGACTCTTGAAAAAGCACCGCCCCAATGCCTACAGAGGATGCATCTACCTCTAAGAAGAAAGGTCGTTCTTGATCTGGCTGGGACAGAACTGGGGCTGAAGAAAATGCTTTTTTTAATGTTATGAAGGCAGACATGGCTTCCGAGGACCAAACCCTGGGGTTGGCAGTCTTCCTGGTTAAAGCTGTAATGGGGACTATAATGGTGGAGAATCCCTGAATAAATTGGCGATAATAGTTCGCAAAGCCGATGAACCTTTGAATAGCTTTAAGGCCTTGTGGCTGAGGCCAGTCCAGAATAGCTGACACCTTGGTGGGATCCATACAAAGACCTTGACCTGACACGATGAAGCCAAGAAAAGGTACCTGGCTAATCTCAAACACACATTTCTCCAGCTTGCAGTAGAGGTGATGTTTCCGGAGTCTACGTAAGACCTCCTTTACTTGTTCCCGATGAGTCTTCAGATCTTTAGAGAATATTAATATATCGTCTAAATACACTACCACAGAAGTGTACAACAGGTCATGAAAGATATCGTTAACAAAGGTTTGGAAGATGGCTGGGGCGTTGCAGAGGCCGAAGGGCATCACCAGGTACTCGAAATGTCCATCTCTGGTGTTAAAGGCCGTTTTCCATTCGTCTCCTTCCTTGATGCGAATCAAATTATAGGCCCCACGGAGATCTAGTTTGGAAAAGATTTGAGATCCACTGAGTCTGTCAAAGAGGTCGGAGATGAGAGGTAGTGGATATCGATTCTTGACAGTGATGCGGTTGAGAGGACGATAATCAATACAAGGCCGAAGAGACCCATCCTTCTTCTTAACAAAAAAAAACCCTGCACCCGCTGGGGAAGTAGATTTGCGGATAAATCCCCGTTTCAGGTTTTCTGAAATATATTGAGACATGGCTGACGTCTCTGGACGAGACAAAGGGTAGGTCCTCCCTTTGGGGATGGGTTGGTCAGGAGATAAAACAATAGCGCAATCCCAAGGACGATGAGGAGGCAAGATCTCCGCTTCCACTTTACTGAATACATCTTGGAATTCTATATAGGCCTCAGGAAGGTGGGTTAGCTCGGAATGAGCCATTACTTGACATTTTGGAGGCAAGACTCTAGACAGACATTCAAAGCGACATCCTGAACCCCACGACATAACTTGAGCGTGGTCCCAATCCATCTGAGGAGAATGTTTTCTCAGCCACGGTAGCCCCAAGATGAGGGGATTAATGGACCTCGGCAACACCAAAAGTTGGATCATTTCGCTATGAAGTACTCCTACCATCAACCGAACAGGAGAAGTCACGGAGGAGATGGAGCCGTGAGTGACACGACTTCCGTCGACTGCCGTCAGAGATAACGGTTGGGGCAATGGGTTTAGAGGTATTTGGAGCTGCGAAGCTAGATCTGCCGAAATGAAGTTCCCGGAGGAGCCGGAGTCCACAAAGGCCGTGGTGGAAAAGGTACCCTTGGGGGTGCTCAGGATGACAGCCATCTGAAATTCTGGGGAATTTTCTTTAGAATAGGGAGCAACTGTGGATTCTCCTAAAACGGCCTCCCCGCCACCGTTTAGGAGGAAGAGTTTCCCGGTTTCTTGGGACAAACTCTTAGCAGGTGTCCCGGATCTCCACAATACAGACACAGGCGTTGTTTGAAGCGTCTCTCCCTCTCTTCAAGGGATAATTTAGAGCGTCCTACTTGCATTGGTTCGTCCACTGGCAGGATGGGATTTTGGAACTGGGGTGCTAGCCGTGGTATGAACCGTTTGCCAGGAGAGCGTTCCTGCGTGCGCTCTTGGTAGCGCAAATCCACCTTGATGCACATGGAGATGAGAGAATCTAACTCAGCCGGGAGTTCTCTGGAAATTAGCTCATCCTTAATCCGGTCCACCAGACCTTGCCAAAAGGTTGCCACCAGTGCTTCGTTATTCCATTTTAACTCGGAAGCCAGGGTTCGAAATTGAACTGCGTATTGCCCCACGGACAAGTCACCTTGGCGGAGGTTTAACAAGCTGGTAGCTGCAGAAGCAACTCTTCCGGGATCATCGAAGACTTTCCTGAAAGCTTCAATGAAAGAGTTGGAGTTATTAAGAAGTGGACCTCCTTGTTCCCATAAAGGTGAGGCCCAGGCAAGGGCTTGACCACTGAGGAGGGAGATGAGAAAGGCTACTTTGGTGCGTTCTGAAGAAAAGGCCCCTGGGTTGCACTCAAATTGAATGGCACATTGGTTCAGAAAGCCCCTGCACTTCTTGGGATCACCGTCAAACTTTTCGGGTGTCGGAATGCGTACACCGGAGGCCGCTGTAGAGACCGTAACCACACTGGATGCTGTGGATGCAGCAGAGGTTATGGCTGGTGTAACGGGTACAGCATTCTGAAATGTATCGAAGCGGGTAGCAATCCCTTGGACACATTGTAGAAGATGCGCTTGGGCTGCTTCTTGTTGCTCCACTCGTTGAGCCAAATGCAGGAGTAGGTCACGAGCAGACGGTTCACCAGACCCCTCCGTTGTCATGGCCAGAGTATACTGTCACGACTGGTAGTGGGTGTATGATTGGTAGTGGGTACCTGCTGTTGTTGGCGCAACTCAGAGGAAGGCGCGGAGTCTAACGTGCCCCTGGTATTCACCAGGAACCCCCGCAAGGAAGTATGGACTCCGCTGCAGGGACACGCAGGTCGCGGTCCTTCCTAGAGTCCACAGCGAGATACAAGGGGGTGTCAGACAGGCCGGTTCAGCAACGTTCAGGTAGAGGAGGTACAAAAGGAAATCCAGAAGAATGGTGAGGCAAGCCGGGTCGGTAACTTTCAGGGAGCGCAGTACAAAGGCAGAATCCAAATAGGGGTGGTCAAACGGTCCGGGTCAAAAGGGTCACAAGCAGCACGAGAAATGTCAGGAACAAATGCAGCAACTGGTACACACAAACGCTGGAGACAGGAAGACCTGATACTCTGGCACTGATTAGGAGACAGGAAGAGGTTTAAATAGTGTGGTGACCCAATCAGCATCAGCGCTGCAGCGCTGTCATACCTGCCGCCGGGAATCCTACATAGCGTCCCGTTGCCTAGCAACGGGGCGCGTCATACAGCGAGGGGTAGGACAGGGGAGATCCGGAAGTGATGCGTCTGGTTGCCTAGCAACCAGACGCGCGGTCAGGCAGTCAGGCGGCCGTGCGGACGGCGCCTGACAACAAATTAGTTGGGTCGGCGCCCTTCCGGGTGAGGGCGGTAACCAAGGAGGAAAAGGAGCGTATAAACCTCCGGTAATAGTTGGCGAAGCCAAGGAACCTTTGGATCGCCTTGAGGTTAGTAGGAAGAACCCAGTCTTGGATTGCTTGGACTTTACTGGGGTCCATGGAGAAGCCAGATGAAGAAATGATATAACCTAAGAAGGCCACCCTGGAGACTTCGACCTCGCACTTCTCCAATTTTGCGTAGAGGTGGTGTTGACGTAACTTCTCCAGAACTTCCCGAACCTGTTGGCGGTGCTGAGGCAGGGACTGCGAATAAATTAAAATATCATCTAAATAAACCACCACGGTCTTACCCAGGAATTCTCGCAAGATGTCATTGATTAAATCCTGGAAGACTGCCGGAGTGTTACACAATCCAAATGGCATCACCAGATATTCATAATGCCCAGAGAGGGTATTAAAGGCGGACTTCCATTCATCTCCCTGTCTGATGCGGATGAGATTATAAGCACCCCGTAAGTCAATCTTAGAGAAAATGGTGGCAGACTTGAGCTGATCAAACAAGACGGAAATCAAAGGCAGCGGGTAAGTGTTTCTGACTGTGATTTCGTTCAGGCCACGGTAGTCAATGCAGGGTCTCAGACTGCCATATTTTTTAGCCACGAAGTAACAGCCGGCACCTACCGGGGATTTAGAGGGACGGATAAATCCTTTGCTTAGATTCTCCTCTACGTACTGTTCCATAGCTTGAGTTTCCGGGGCAGACAAGGAATACAGACGCCCTTTGGGCAATTTAGATCCCGGCACAAGATCGATAGCACAGTCGTAGTCCCGATGAGGTGGGAGAGAATCAGCCCTGTGTTTACAGAAGACGTCACTGAAGTCCTGGTAAGGTGTAGGCAACAATTCTGGACTAGGCTGCAGGGTTCTGAGAGGCAGGGTCAAACATGAAGTAGAGCACTCTGGACTCCAACGGATGATCTCTCCTCTTTTCCAATCAATAAGGGGATTATGACTTTGCAGCCATGGATACCCCAGAATCAATGAAGCGGAGGGACAGGTGATCAGGAAGAATGTGAGTTCTTCAGTATGGAGAGCGCCTACGGATAATCGAACCAATGGGGTCTTGGCGAGTATTTGGCCCCCAACCAGGGGATTACCATCCAAGCCACAGGCGGTAATGCTCGAAATCAGTTTGACTTCAGGAATTCCAAGGGTTTGAGCCAAGAGAATGTCCAGAAAGTAACCTGCTGCACCGCTATCAAGGAAGGCCGTCAAGTCAGTGGAACGATGTCTGAAGGCTAAGCGTGCAGGGACTAACAGAGAGTTTTCCGAAGAGGTTATTTGGAGACCTAAACGCACCACTTCTCCAGCACTTGAGTCTAGGCGTTTTCCCGGATTGCTGGGACAGGAACGTACTTGGTGGCCTGATTGGCCACAATACAAGCAAAGGCCTAGTGAACATCTTCTGGAGCAATCCTCTGGAGGCAGGCGATAAATACACAGTCGCATGGGTTCAGGGGTATCCAGCAAAGAAAAATCGGAACTGGGTGATGAACCAGAAGGTATTGATGACTCACGGTTAGTTTTCCGTTCTCTAATTCGACGGTCAATTTTAATGACAAGCTGCATCAAATCTTCAAGTGAGGCGGGTACAGGATACTGAACAAGAGAGTCCTTAATTTGCTCGGTAAGTCCCAAACGCAATTGACTCCGCAGTGCCGGATCATTCCAGGCACAATCAGTAGACCAACGCCAAAACTCCGCACAATATTCCTCAGCAGAACGACGTCCTTGCCTTAATGCCCGGAGGTGAGACTCAGCTGAGGCCACTCTGTCTGGGTCATTGTATAGCAACCCCAAGGCCTGGAAGAAGGCATCCACGGTTGTAAGGCTGAACTAGTTGGTGAAAGGGAGAAGGCCCAAGACTGAGGATCGCCCTGGAGTAGAGAGATAACAATCCCTACTTGTTGCTGTTCGGAACCAGAGGAGCGTGGCCTCAGGCGAAAGTATAACCTGCAACTCTCCTTGAAGTTGCGGAAAACAGATCTGCTTCCTGAGAATCGATCAGGCAAATTCAACTTCGGCTCTGGAGGTACGCCAGAGGCAGCTTGCAGGTCTCTGGAAGTCTCTTTTTGCGCTGACAAACGCTGAGCCAATCCCTGGATCATTTTATACACGGTGTCAACATGGCCAGCCAGCACTTGAAGTGGAGACAATTTGATTCCGCTTTCCTCCATTAAAGTTGGTCTCCGGAATTTCTGTTTTTGGGCCGGTTATAATGTTAGGAACTCCCAAGCCAGTACAGTGAAACTCGGGAACTACTCTGAAGGCCCGGTATTCGCTGGAGCCCCTAGTGGTGGGGATAGATTTGGCTGCGGACTGACCGAGGGTCGAGCAACGTGTACTGACTTAGAGGAGAACCCAGGAGTGAGTGGTAGGCAGGCCGAAGTGAGGAAGAGATCCAAGGTCAAAGGGACACTAGCATAGGTACGAAATCCAGGGACAGGCGAAAGGTCAGGTGCACAAGCGAAAGGAGCAAAATCCGGAGTTCAGGCAAATGGTCAGGGTCAGAAGCGAGGGTTCAAAGGTCCAGGAACAAGCAGAGGTCAAAAACGGGTAGTCAATCAACGGTAATGGTAACCAAACAGGGAGCACAAGCAGGTAGCAGAACTGAGGACAGAACACTATAACCGGCAGTGAGGCTCAGTCCTCACTGCCCTAAATACCCCTGCTAGCCAATCAGAGCCTAGCTCTGACAACAAGTCACAGCCCCTACCTGATTAATCTCCAATAGGTTGCGCTAGACTGCGCATGTGCCCAGCTGTTTTATTGCGCCCAGAGCGCCTGGGTAAAGCTTCCGGCGTCCAGCCGTTGCCCTGGCAACGGTCGGGCCGGATTTCCGGAAGTGACGTCCCGGTTGCCATAGCGACAGCCGGGACGTCAGAGGAAGCAGGAACTGAGTCGCGGCGATGCCCGCGCCCGCCGCGGCTCGTGATAGTGCCCCCCCCTTGAGGAGGGGTCAAGGAACCCCGACATCCAGGCTTAGTGGGAAACCTAAAAAATTCTTTAAGTAGTTTCTCAGCGTGGAGACGCTTCTGGGGTATCCAAGTTCGCTCTTCTGGGCCGTAACCCTTCCAATGGACTAGAAACTGGACCTGCCCTTGAACCTTCCTTGAGTCCAGAATTTTTTCAATGATGAACTCGCGATCTCCATTAATAAGCAGAGGCCGAGGACTTTTAGAGGAAGATTGACTGTGTTTGCTGGGAGGAACGGCTTTTTTCAGAAGAGAACAATGAAAAGTACAGAGAATTTTTAAAGATGGTGGTAGTTTAAGTCGGAATGCCACTGGGTTTACTTTCTTCTCAATCAAAAATGGCCCGATGAATCGAGGACCAAGTTTCTTGCAGGGTTGTCTCAATTTGATGTTCCGTGTGGACAACCATACACGATCTCCTGCTTTTAATACACATGGACCACGATGGCGATCAGCAAAGGTTTTAGACCTAAAAGAGGCTTGACACAGAGCGGAATGTACGGGGAGGTACGTGTTCTGCAGAGTGGCAAGCATTGTTATAAGCAAACTCTGCCCAGGATAAACGGGAGGACCAATTATCGTGAAACTTGGAAATGTATAAGCGCAGAAATTGCTCTAAAGATTGATTGGTTCTTTCCGTCTGACCATTTGACTGAGGGTGGTAGGCTGAGGACAAACTAACTTTGATTCCGAGGAAATTGCAGAAAGACCTCCAAAATTGTGCAATGAACTGGGACCCTCGGTCCGAGACTTTGTCTTCTGGAAGGCCATGGAGACGGAAGATATGAGTAATAAATAAAGTGGCCAAACTTCTGGCATCCGGCAATTTGAGCAAGGGTATAAAATGTGCCATCTTGCTGAATCGATCAACAACTACCCAAATGGTGTTATGACCCGAGGACAAAGGGAGGTCGACAACAAAGTCCATGGAAATATGGGTCCATGGCCTGTTTGGAGTTGGCAAGGGCAGAAGTTGACCGGGAGGACGGATTCTGGAAGACTTGTTCCTGGCACATTCTGGGCTGGCACGAACATAGTTTTCCGCATCCAAAGACAAGGTGGGCCACCAAAGCCAGTGGGAAAGTATTTCTATGGTCCTCTGGATACCGGGATGACCTGCTGAGCGGTTGTCGTGGCATTCAATGAGGGCCGACTTCCTTAGATGAACCGGGACAAACAATTTATCAGCAGGTGTCTGAGCTGGAGCAATTTTCTGGAAATGGCGGAGTGTGGCCCCAAGATCCTGAGTTAGACCGACATGAATGGAGGTCAAGGGAATTATTGGTTGCGGGTCAGGGGCCTGAGGATGGGATGCCATAAAACTCAGAGACAGAGAATCAGCCTTAGTATTTTTTGATCCTGGACGGTAAGTGATAAGGAAGTTGAATCGGGTGAAAAACAAAGCCCAGCGGGCCTGTCGAGGATTTAGAGTTTTAGCGGTCTGAATATACTGAAGGTTTTTATGGTCAGTGAAGATGGTAATAATGTGAGATGCTCCTTCTAACCAATGCCGCCATTCTTCGAGGGCCCACTTGATGGCCAATAACTCTCGATTCCCCACATCGTAGTTAATTTCAGCAGATGAAAATTTCTTAGACAGATATGCACATGGCTGCAATTTTTTGCTTTGAGGATATCTTTGAGAGGGAATGGCGCCTCCTCCTACATCTGAGGCGTCTACTTCCACAATGAACGGAAGTTCAGGATCTGGATGCCTAAGAATGGGTGCAGATGTGAAAGCGACTTTAAGGGCAGAAAAGCTCGCCAACGCCTCTGAAGACAAATTAGTTGGGTCGGCGCCCTTCCGGGTGAGGGCGGTAACCAAGGAGGAAAAGGAGCGTATAAACCTCCGGTAATAGTTGGCGAAGCCAAGGAACCTTTGGATCGCCTTGAGGTTAGTAGGAAGAACCCAGTCTTGGATTGCTTGGACTTTACTGGGGTCCATGGAGAAGCCAGATGAAGAAATGATATAACCTAAGAAGGCCACCCTGGAGACTTCGACCTCGCACTTCTCCAATTTTGCGTAGAGGTGGTGTTGACGTAACTTCTCCAGAACTTCCCGAACCTGTTGGCGGTGCTGAGGCAGGGACTGCGAATAAATTAAAATATCATCTAAATAAACCACCACGGTCTTACCCAGGAATTCTCGCAAGATGTCATTGATTAAATCCTGGAAGACTGCCGGAGTGTTACACAATCCAAATGGCATCACCAGATATTCATAATGCCCAGAGAGGGTATTAAAGGCGGACTTCCATTCATCTCCCTGTCTGATGCGGATGAGATTATAAGCACCCCGTAAGTCAATCTTAGAGAAAATGGTGGCAGACTTGAGCTGATCAAACAAGACGGAAATCAAAGGCAGTGTCACGGGCACTAGGAGTCTTTACCCAGGGATCACCAGGTGATAGGCTTACCAGAGCAGTATAGGTGGTAATATGGTACTCTGGTAGCAGGGTGATCACGGAACAGGAAATAGCAGATGATGAGATGCTCAGGAAAGTCTATGACTAGCAGCACTGGCAATATGGAGGTAGTAATACACGAGGAACTGTATGGACAAAGGACACGTGAAGGTAGTCAGTGGTCTGCGGTAGCAAGTTGTACCACTGCTATAGTGAGGAGGAATGTCCAACAGAAACGAGGGGGTGATGAGAGTCAGCGGTCTGCAGATAGCAAGTTGTACCGCTGTCTGAGTGAAGGAGTGGAATCCAAGTGGAGGTATCCGGGTAGTCAGTGGTCTGCGATAGCAAGTTGTACCACTGCTATGTGAGAGGATACTGGAACAGGTGATACAGGAAACAGGGATCAGTGGTCTGCCTTCAGCAAGTTGTACCACTGAATATATATGTGAGGAGGTGCACGGGGAGAGACTGCAACACAAGATATACACGGGCACCTTGACTTTGAACCACAGTAATATGCACAATATAAATGTATAGATGACTGAACAACACTGCCAATATAGAAAGTCTCTTGAAGTAGTCCAGCATAAGATAACACAGTCAATGATGGCAATAGACTCAGCGGATAGCACACTCCAGAGGAGAACCAACACAGTCCAGCAAGGTATGCAATACACAGCACAGTCAATGAGAAGTATGCATACCGTGGTTCAGGAGGCAGTCAGACAGGAGTGCAGAGATACCTGAACGGCAGGAGGCCGGCAGGATGCGAAGTCCCTGGATGGGTGAAGCGGTGGTCTAGTAGGTGCAGCGCACGGGTAGGTAGACCAGCAGGGAACACAGGAAAGCGTGGAGAGCGGATCAGCAGTAGATGGATGAGTAGTGCTGAGGAGTAGCAGCAGCGGGTCTCTGCGGGAACACGGAGGTAGCCAATAGCAACCAGCAGGTGCAGTAACGATGGGACACGGGAGAGCAGAGTTGAACAGGCACTGTTGATCACGGAGAATAGCGGGTAGCAATAGTGGAGGCAGACTCAAGGAGACACGGGAGCGTTGACAAGGATTGAAGACTGAAGCGCACAGAGGCAGCGGATAGGAATCAGCCAAACAGTCACGATGAAACACAGACGGGTTGCGGGTTGAAGACTGTAGTGCACGGAGGCAGCGGATAGGAATCAGCTAGCAGTCACGATGTTGAAACACAGACGAGTTGCAGGTTGAAGACTGTAGTGCACGGAGGCAGCGGATAGGAATCAGCTGGCAGTCACAATCATGAACAGGTGAGTGGAAGTGAATGAAAGACTGTAGTGCACGGAGGCAGCGGATAGGCATCAGCTAACAGTCCCAATAATAAATGGTAGAGTAGAAGTGGTTAGAAGACTGTAGTGCACGGAGGCAGCGGATAGGAATCAGCTCACAGTCACGATGGTACAGTAGATGGTAGAAGTGGTATGGGAACCACAGTAGTAGAAGTGGTTTGAAGACTGTAGTGCACGGAGGCAGCGGATAGGAATCAGCTCACAGTCACGATGATACAGTAGATGGTAGAAGTGGTATGGGAACCACAGTAGTAGAAGTGGTTTGGAAACCACAGAGGTAGAAGTGGTTTGGAAACCACAGGAATCAGCTGGGCTGAATAACGAGGAAACACAGGAACACCTTCAGAGACTCATGGGGAATGAGACTCCAAGATCAGGCAACGTGGTGTTGACCACAGGTGCTTAATATAGGGAGGTTGCCTGATCTGCCAATTAAGTTAAAGGAACATACACTGAAGGTTTGGAAAGGGCTGCGCATGCGCAGTCCCTCAGGATGGAGGACGGCCACGGTTCCTAAATGTCCGGGAAGAAGCACTCACAGTCCGGTGAGTGACAGTACCCCCCCTTTTAAAGGTGGGCACAGAACGCCTGGAACCGGGCTTGTCCGGATTTTTGGAATAAAACTTCTTCAGAAGGGCAGGAGCATTAAGATCTTCAGCTTTGATCCATGAACGCTCTTCAGGACCAAAGCCCTTCCAATGAACGAGGAAACGGAGGACTCCTCGCGAAATTTTTGCATCCAATACCTCAGTAATCTCGAAATCCTCCTCCTGATGAACTTGAACTGGCTGCGGTGCTGAGGGAGGAGTCGAGAAACGGTTGATAATAAGAGGTTTGAGCAAGGACACATGGAAGGCATTGGAAATCCGAAGATTCTTAGGAAGAAGAAGTTTAACACATACTGGATTGATAACTTGAATGATCCTATATGGACCAATAAAACGAGGGGCGAATTTCATAGATGGAACCTTCAAACGAATATTTTTGGTAGATAACCAAACCCGATCTCCAATTTTTAGTGGTGGAATAGCCCGCCTCTTCTTATCTGCGAAAGACTTATATTTGTTAGATGTCTTCTTTAAACAGGTTTTGACCTGAGACCAGATATTTTTGAAGGTCTGACAAGCAGTCTCCACAGCAGGAACTTGGGTGGGTGGGAGGGCAGGAAATTCCGGAAAAGACGGATGGTGACCGTAGACCACAAAGAATGGAGTTTTGGATGATGACTCATGGTACATGTTGTTATGGGCGAATTCAGCCCAAGGGAGCAATTCTACCCAGTTGTCTTGGTTGGCTGAAGAGAACATCCTAATAAAAGTCTCAAGATCTTGATTGACTCGTTCCGTTTGTCCGTTAGATTGCGGATGGTACGATGATGAGAGTGCTAATCGTATGCCCAAGGTTTTACAAAGGGCCCGCCAGAATCTGGAAACGAATTGTACTCCTCTATCTGACACAATCTCAGACGGACATCCATGGATGCGGAAGATTTCTTTAATGAAATGTTCAGCCAGAGTAGATGAGGAAGGTAAACCGGACAGAGGGACAAAATGAGCCATCTTCGAAAATCTGTCTACCACTACCCAAATAGTATTGTGATTCTTACTTGGTGGCAAATCAGTAACGAAATCCATACTAATATGGGTCCAAGGCTTGGACGGAATGGGTAGTGGTCGCAGCAACCCTGCTGGAGTTCTGCGGGAGGATTTGAACTGAGAACATAAATCACAGGAAGCAATAAACTCTTTGACGTCTCTCCTCATTGAAGGCCACCAGTAACTTCGAGAGAGAATCTCAAAGGTCTTGTGTTCACCGGCGTGTCCAGAAAAACGAGAGGCATGGAACCACGAAAGGATTTTCCTCCTCAGAGTAGGAGGCACGAGGGTCTTCCCAAATGGTAGCATTTTGGTGGATGAAGCAGCCAGAGAAATACATTTGGGGTCTAGAATAGCATTGTTTGGGAACCTCTTCTACGTCAGAGGACGTCACAAAAGCTCGAGATAGAGCGTCAGCTTTCTTGTTCTTAGCGGCTGGTTTGAAGGTTATAATTAATTCAAAACGGGAAAAGAAAAGAGACCATCTTGCTTGACGAGGGTTCAAGCATTGAGCAGATTGCAAATATGACAAGTTCTTATGATCCGTGAAGATCGTCACCGGATGGCGAGCTCCTTCCAACAAGTATCTCCATTCCTCTAATGCAGCTTTGATGGCCAGCAACTCCTTGTCCCCGATAGTATAGTTTTTCTCTGCGGGCAGAAGACCCCGAGAATAGAAGGCACAAGGATGTAATTTTTGTTGCTCCGAGCGTTGGGAGAGAATGGCTCCTAAGCCCACATTAGAGGCGTCTACTTCTAGGAAGAAGGGAAGTGTCACATCAGGCTGTCGAAGAATGGGAGCAGACGAGAAGGACTCTTTGAGAATTTGAAAGGCTTGGAGAGCCTCAGATGACCATTGCTTAGTATTAGCCCCTTTCCGAGTTAGGGCCACAATAGGAGATGCAATGGATGAAAAGTCTTGAATGAAGCGTCTGTAGTAATTGGCAAAACCTAAAAAACGCTGGATGGCACGAAGAGTAGTTGGCTGAGGCCAATGTAGTACAGCATTTACTTTGTCTGGATCCATCTTCAGGCCAACTCCGGAAACTATATACCCCAAGAATGGAATCTGGGGTAATTCGAATGAACATTTTTCCAATTTACAGAACAATGAGTTTTTCCGTAGTCTGGAGAGGACCTCTGCCACATGTTGGTGATGAGAAGGCAGGTCCTGTGAGAAGATCAATATGTCGTCCAGGTAGACAACGACACATACATATAATAAGTCCCGAAAGATCTCATTGATGAAACCCTGGAAAACAGCGGGGGCATTACACAGCCCGAAGGGCATTACTAAATATTCGTAATGCCCATCTCTGGTGTTGAACGCGGTCTTCCATTCGTCACCGGGACGGATTCTAATTAAATTGTAGGCACCACGAAGATCCAACTTAGTAAATATCCGAGCTCCCTTGATGCGATCAAATAGCTCAGTGATCAGCGGAATGGGATACCGATTCTTGATAGTAATGGCGTTGAGTCCACGAAAATCTATACAAGGGCGTAATGATCCATCCTTCTTTTTGACGAAGAAGAACCCAGCTCCAGCGGGAGAGGTGGAAGGTCGAATGAAGCCGCGCTGGAGATTCTCCTGTATGTACTCAGATGTGGCTTGAGTTTCAGGTAACGAGAGAGGATAGACCCGGTCCCTGGGAGGAGTCTTGCCAGGTAGAAGGTCGATCGGACAATCCCAAGAACGATGAGGAGGAAGACGTTCAGACTGAGCTTTATCAAACACATCGGCAAATGAAGCATACTGAGGAGGGAGTCCCGGGGAGGAAGATGCGATGGAAGATTGCTGTACTTTAAGAGGAATAACTTGAGAAAGACAACGCTGGTGACATTCAGACCCCCAAGACATAACTTGAGGAGTGCGCCAGTCAATCTGGGGAGAGTGACACTGAAGCCATGGAAGGCCTAAGACAATCGGACTTGTCGTAACTGGAAGAATTAAAAACGAAATTTCTTCATGGTGTAGTGCACCAATCTGAAGGGTTACTGGAGACGTACTCTGGGTGATGAGACCGTTGATGAGACGTGATCCATCTATAGCCGTCACAGTAATGGGTGTTTTTAAAGTGATCACTGGTAGGGACCATTGATTCACTAGTGATTTAGAAATGAAATTTCCTGCTGCTCCGGAATCAATCAATGCCTGGGACTCAAAGGATTTGGTAGCAAAGGAGATCGTAACATCAAAAGCGCAGACTTTAGATTTCATAAACGATGGAGAGGACTCCAGGGACCCTAACTTCACCTCTCCAGAACTAGTTAGGGCCTGGCATTTCCCGATCTCTTAGGGCAAGAGCTGAGCATATGCGTGGAATCAGCACAATAGATACAGAGTCTATTCTTTACTCTTCGTTTCCTCTCCTCTGAAGATAATTTGGAACGTCCTATCTCCATGGGAATCACAGAGGATGGAGCTGGACGAAATTGAGGGTTTGAACGAAGAGGTGCTTTGACAGCCGTTGTTTTCTCAGACTCTCTTTCACGAAATCTCATATCTACACGATGGCAAAGAGAGATCAAATCTTCTAGTGACGAAGGAAGCTCTTGGGTAGTCAGTGCATCTTTAATTTTATCGGAGAGCCCCTGCCAGAAGGCGGCAACTAATGCTTCAGTGTTCCACTGAAGTTCAGAGGCTAGGATCCTAAATTGAATGACATACTGTCCTACTGTATGGGAGCCTTGTCGCAAACGAAGAATGCTGGAAGCAGCGGAGGTCACACGACCTGGTTCATCGAACACACTTCGGAACGTGGAAATGAATTTGGCACTATCTTGTAGAATTGGATCGTTTCTTTCCCACAGAGGGGAGGCCCAAGCCAGGGCTTGTCCAGAAAACAATGAGATAAGATAGGCCACTCTGGAACGATGGGTAGAAAAATTTTGAGGTTGGAGTTCAAAATGGACTGAACATTGGTTAAGGAAACCTCTACAAGTTTTGGGGTCCCCGTCATATTTTGACGGAGTAGGCAGGTGAAGCGTAGGAGCTGTAGACACCTGGGATGGCACTGGGGAAACGGAGGAAAGCACAGGAGCTTCAATATTAGCTGTAACAGTCTGTCCAGATGTTCCTTGGGAGGTTAACGATTGGTAACATTGAAGTAACAGCTGTTGGCGAGCATCCTGTTGCTCCACACGGCTGACCAGATGCTGCAGCATCTCCTTAGCGGTAGGTTCCGTCTCTGGGTCCGTCATGGCCTGATCTTACTGTCACGGGCACTAGGAGTCTTTACCCAGGGATCACCAGGTGATAGGCTTACCAGAGCAGTATAGGTGGTAATATGGTACTCTGGTAGCAGGGTGATCACGGAACAGGAAATAGCAGATGATGAGATGCTCAGGAAAGTCTATGACTAGCAGCACTGGCAATATGGAGGTAGTAATACACGAGGAACTGTATGGACAAAGGACACGTGAAGGTAGTCAGTGGTCTGCGGTAGCAAGTTGTACCACTGCTATAGTGAGGAGGAATGTCCAACAGAAACGAGGGGGTGATGAGAGTCAGCGGTCTGCAGATAGCAAGTTGTACCGCTGTCTGAGTGAAGGAGTGGAATCCAAGTGGAGGTATCCGGGTAGTCAGTGGTCTGCGATAGCAAGTTGTACCACTGCTATGTGAGAGGATACTGGAACAGGTGATACAGGAAACAGGGATCAGTGGTCTGCCTTCAGCAAGTTGTACCACTGAATATATATGTGAGGAGGTGCACGGGGAGAGACTGCAACACAAGATATACACGGGCACCTTGACTTTGAACCACAGTAATATGCACAATATAAATGTATAGATGACTGAACAACACTGCCAATATAGAAAGTCTCTTGAAGTAGTCCAGCATAAGATAACACAGTCAATGATGGCAATAGACTCAGCGGATAGCACACTCCAGAGGAGAACCAACACAGTCCAGCAAGGTATGCAATACACAGCACAGTCAATGAGAAGTATGCATACCGTGGTTCAGGAGGCAGTCAGACAGGAGTGCAGAGATACCTGAACGGCAGGAGGCCGGCAGGATGCGAAGTCCCTGGATGGGTGAAGCGGTGGTCTAGTAGGTGCAGCGCACGGGTAGGTAGACCAGCAGGGAACACAGGAAAGCGTGGAGAGCGGATCAGCAGTAGATGGATGAGTAGTGCTGAGGAGTAGCAGCAGCGGGTCTCTGCGGGAACACGGAGGTAGCCAATAGCAACCAGCAGGTGTAGTAACGATGGGACACGGGAGAGCAGAGTTGAACAGGCACTGTTGATCACGGAGAATAGCGGGTAGCAATAGTGGAGGCAGACTCAAGGAGACACGGGAGCGTTGACAAGGATTGAAGACTGAAGCGCACAGAGGCAGCGGATAGGAATCAGCCAAACAGTCACGATGAAACACAGACGGGTTGCGGGTTGAAGACTGTAGTGCACGGAGGCAGCGGATAGGAATCAGCTAGCAGTCACGATGTTGAAACACAGACGAGTTGCAGGTTGAAGACTGTAGTGCACGGAGGCAGCGGATAGGAATCAGCTGGCAGTCACAATCATGAACAGGTGAGTGGAAGTGAATGAAAGACTGTAGTGCACGGAGGCAGCGGATAGGCATCAGCTAACAGTCCCAATAATAAATGGTAGAGTAGAAGTGGTTAGAAGACTGTAGTGCACGGAGGCAGCGGATAGGAATCAGCTCACAGTCACGATGGTACAGTAGATGGTAGAAGTGGTATGGGAACCACAGTAGTAGAAGTGGTTTGAAGACTGTAGTGCACGGAGGCAGCGGATAGGAATCAGCTCACAGTCACGATGATACAGTAGATGGTAGAAGTGGTATGGGAACCACAGTAGTAGAAGTGGTTTGGAAACCACAGAGGTAGAAGTGGTTTGGAAACCACAGGAATCAGCTGGGCTGAATAACGAGGAAACACAGGAACACCTTCAGAGACTCATGGGGAATGAGACTCCAAGATCAGGCAACGTGGTGTTGACCACAGGTGCTTAATATAGGGAGGTTGCCTGATCTGCCAATTAAGTTAAAGGAACATACACTGAAGGTTTGGAAAGGGCTGCGCATGCGCAGTCCCTCAGGATGGAGGACGGCCACGGTTCCTAAATGTCCGGGAAGAAGCACTCACAGTCCGGTGAGTGACAGGCAGCGGGTAAGTGTTTCTGACTGTGATTTCGTTCAGGCCACGGTAGTCAATGCAGGGTCTCAGACTGCCATATTTTTTAGCCACGAAGAAACAGCCGGCACCTACCGGGGATTTAGAGGGACGGATAAATCCTTTGCTTAGATTCTCCTCTACGTACTGTTCCATAGCTTGAGTTTCCGGGGCAGACAAGGAATACAGACGCCCTTTGGGCAATTTAGATCCCGGCACAAGATTGATAGCACAGTCGTAGTCCCGATGAGGCGGGAGAGAATCAGCCCTCTGTTTACAGAAGACGTCACTGAAGTCCTGGTAAGGTGTAGGCAACAATTCTGGACTAGGCTGCAGGGTTCTGAGAGGCAGGGTCAAACATGAAGTAGAGCACTCTGGACTCCAACGGATGATCTCTCCTCTTTTCCAATCAATAAGGGGATTATGACTTTGCAGCCATGGATACCCCAGAATCAATGAAGCGGAGGGACAGGTGATCAGGAAGAATGTGAGTTCTTCAGTATGGAGAGCGCCTACGGATAATCGAACCAATGGGGTCTTGGCGAGTATTTGGCCCCCAACCAGGGGATTACCATCCAAGCCACAGGCGGTAATGCTCGAATTCAGTTTGACTTCAGGAATTCCAAGGGTTTGAGCCAAGAGAATGTCCAGAAAGTAACCTGCTGCACCGCTATCAAGGAAGGCCGACAAGTCAGTGGAACGATGTCTGAAGGCTAAGCGTGCAGGGACTAACAGAGAGTTTTCCGAAGAGGTTATTTGGAGACCTAAACGCACCACTTCTCCAGCACTTGAGTCTAGGCGTTTTCCCGCCTTGCTGGGACAGGAACGTACTTGGTGGCCTGATTGGCCACAATACAAGCAAAGGCCTAGTGAACATCTTCTGGAGCGTTCCTCTGGAGGCAGGCGATAAATACACAGTCGCATGGGTTCAGGGGTATCCAGCAAAGAAAAATCGGAACTTGAAGATGAACCAGAAGGTATTGATGACTCACGTTCAGTTTTCCGTTCTCTAATTCGACGGTCAATTTTAATGACAAGCTGCATCAAATCTTCAAGTGAGGCGGGTACAGTATACTGAACAAGAGAGTCCTTAATTTGCTCGGTAAGGCCCAAACGCAATTGACTCCGCAGTGCCGGATCATTCCAGGCACAATCAGTAGACCAACGCCAAAATTCCGCACAATATTCCTCAGCAGAACGACGTCCTTGCCTTAATGCCCGGAGGTGAGACTCAGCTGAGGCCACTCTGTCTGGGTCATTGTATAGCAACCCCAAGGCCTGGAAGAAGGCATCCACGGTTTGTAAGGCTGGACTAGTTGGTGAAAGGGAGAAGGCCCAAGACTGAGGATCGCCCTGGAGTAGAGAGATAACAATCCCTACTTGTTGCTGTTCGGAACCAAAGGAGCGTGGCCTCAGGCAAAAGTATAACCTGCAACTCTCCTTGAAGTTGCGGAAAACAGATCTGCTTCCTGAGAATTGATCAGGCAAATTCAACTTCGGCTCTGGAGGTACGCCAGAGGCAGCTTGCAGGTCTCTGGAAGTCTCTTCTTGCGCTGACAAACGCTGAGCCAATCCCTGGATCATTTTATACACGGTGTCAACATGGCCAGCCAGCACTTGAAGTGGAGACAATTTGATTCCGCTTTCCTAGTGGTGGGGACAGATTTGGCTGCGGACTGACCGAGGGTCGAGCAACGTGTACTGACTTAGAGGAGAACCCAGGAGTGAGTGGTAGGCAGGCCGAAGTGAGGAAGAGATCCAAGGTCAAAGGGACACTAGCATAGGTACGAAATCCAGGGACAGGGGAAAGGTCAGGTGCACAAGTGAAAGGAGCAAAATCCGGAGTTCAGGCAAATGGTCAGGGTCAGAAGCGAGGGTTCAAAGGTCCAGGAACAAGCAGAGGTCAAAAACGGGAAGTCCATCAACGGTAATGGTAACCAAACAGGGAGCACAAGCAGGTAGCAGAACTGAGGACAGAATGCTATAACCGGCAGTGAGGCTCAGTCCTCACTGCCCTAAATACCCCTGCTAGCCAATCAGAGCCTAGCTCTGAAACAAGTCACAGCCTCTGCCTGATTAATCTCCAATAGGTTGCGCTAGACTGCGCATGTGCCCAGCTGTTTTATTGCTCCCAGAGCGCCTGGGTAAAGCTCCCGGCGTCCAGCCGTTGCCCTTGCAACGGTCGGGCCGGATTTCCGGAAGTGACGTCCCGGTTGCCATAGCGACAGCCGGGATGTCAGAGGAAGCAGGAACTGAGTCGCGGCGGTGCCCACGCCCGCCGCGGCTCGTGACATAAACAAGACCATTTGATGTCTGTTGTGGAAGAGGTACGAAGCTCTCGTAATGCCACCAATTCATTATTGGAGCGAATGGTCATAGTCCAAGATGATATTGCAGCATCTCTTCGCTTGAATAACACCATTCAAGCGCGAATGGCACTATCAACGGAGCAGAATACAGCACTTCATTATCAGATGTATCAGACCATGGCACAGATGCATGTTCAACAACAGCAACAGATGCATCTACAATTCATGTCAATGCATCTTTAAACCATTTTGGAAGAGATGAGGGTCTGGCGAGGCAAGGGTAATGTGTCACTCTGTTTCCCCGATTGGAATGTTTCTTAGCTTGTTCCCCCCACACCACAGCAGAGGACGGCAACGGACCTGAACACCCCTGTGGTGGAAATAAGACCTGAGGTAGCAAGAAGAAGAGAAGAGGAAACTGGAAAATGAGGCCGAAGAGGAAACCATCAACCTGGTGTCAGAAGAGGAAGACAGCTGTTTGTGAAGAAAGTAATATTAAATAAACTCTATCATGTCTTTTTTTGTTTCTGGTTACATGAATATATATTTGTCCTTTCTTAAGTAATATTAAATATTCTTATTTTTTCCTTTCTAAAGTGAAATTATATTATTTATATATTTGACATTTCAACAAACTTTTAAACATTGTTGTTTACAATGTCCATGTTCATGTATCCTCTTTATTGTTTTTTTTACTTTGATTTTAGCTAAACCAGAAAAATCGATGAGCAGACCCATGATGGACAGAAAGATAGAAGATACCATCAACCCCTTGAAATCATACATCGTTACTGCAAAGTTATTTTGGATTTAAGTAATATCTCTGTCTTCAGCTATTTATCTATCTATTGACCTATCTATTTACCTATCTATCCATCTATCTATCTATCCATCTATCTCTATATATCTGTATATATATATATATATATATATATATATATATATAGATAGATAGATAGATAGATAGATATAGATATGTATACATACAAGAAAGAGATTTTGATTTATAAAATATTGTTCATCATTTGTCAGACCCGATAAGAGTATAAAATGAGAAGAAATTCTGAACCACAGCAGGAAAGAACATACAGAAAAATTTACTCAGTGAGTTTGTTTCAGTTTATTGCTGGTTTTTATACTTCTGTTTTTAAACATGACTTTGTTCCCGTAATGGAAGGGTTATGATGTGACCAATGGACGATGATCTATAAATGATTATATTTGAGTCCATACAGATCCTTTCTTTTTTAAAAAATGAGATTTTTTTGTAAAAATAGCCCAAACAGTTTTCACATGCACATTTTTCTTTTTTGATTACAATGAGAGCAATTATTAAGTTTACCCTTTAAGGCAAAGAACAGGGAACACACCACTGGAGGCATGTAAAGATTGAAGGTAATAATTTAGTAAAGTTTGATGTACTAGAAATAGAGTTATACATACATATGTAATGCCACTACCAGGTGTGAATGTATAGAGGATAGCTCGTCTCTTTTGAATTAACTTAAAATACCAAAATTTTGTGAAACAACAATGTACATGTGGTTTTTGTTTTACAAAAAATCATATTTTTTAGGGTAACATATTAGCTCTTTAACATACCTAACATAGCTAATATAGTTTCCCCCCCAAACAAACGAAAAAATAGATGTGGATTTATATCAACCACAAAAGCTTAATCATCCGCAAATACCCGTCTAACTCCTTCATATTGTAATGGTTACTATAAGATTGTGAATTCGATGCAACTTTAACATATTTTCTGTTAGATTTTTTTACAGATATCATTGAAGAATATGTTGATGTCACTGACAATTGACAGAAAAAATAGGAAAGGCACCAACTTAGAAGATTGTGAAAACTGTCATATTAATTAAAAATGTCATATTCAATAAAAAATTCAAAGGAAATTGTTTCTTTTTTTTACTAGATAGATACACCTTAACACAAATTCTGTATACATAAAATGAAAACATTTTAATCAGGTAGAAAAGTCACAAGACAGTTCTGGTGGTAGACGTGTATTTTTAAGGTATTTTACAAAAAAGGTTGATGGGCACTGTCCCTATGCACATAATAGAGGTCAATGTTCAGTAGGTAAGTGTTTGTTCATAAAACCAAATAAAGTATGGGTCTAATCATTATCATTGATCCATATAGCTGTTTTGTAAATTGATGTTTTCATATTTAATCTGTTAAGAGTTGGAGTAACTCAGGGATGATTTATATTTAGATCCAAAATTATTTTTAACACACTTCACATAATATAAGTGAGTTTAGAACATTATCCTTTTTTTGGAGCTAACTCCTGTATTGGGATGAAATGATCTCATGAAAGTTATAAGTATTAATTTAGTTGGGCAACATTTATCTTCAGTAAAATCTAGTGGCTGTTTTGTAAACCAATTATATTCCGGTTGGACCTATATATAATAGTAAACCATTACACTTTTAATATTGAGTACCTGATAAAAAAAAAGTCAAAATAACATTTATTTCGAAAATTTCTTAATAAAAGCAAAGATTGATTGGTCAAAAAACACATTCCTGATGACTCAATTCCATCTGCGGGGTCAGTTTACGTGAAGAATCTTCATAGAGGTACTGCTCACTCATATGAATGAAATATTATAATTTCTTTTAGTTAAATTTAGCTTAAATTATTTGACAATTATTATTATTTATTGGGGACACCTCACTGCTGATCTCTGCATACTAATCTACTTCATCAGAAAACAGCTGCTCCATGCTGATACGTTTCATTGTTGGGGAGATCTTAGAAAAGAAAAATTAGATGTCAGTAATACATTCATTTAAGATGCATTTTTCAGTTCATCATTAACAAAAAAAATATAAGGGTCAGTAATTTGTCAAAATAATTATGTTATCAATTGACAAATCCAGTTCACATCATTCCCTTACATATAACTTTCAGACAACAATTTAACACTGTGTAATGTCAAAAAAATAACATACTCACCATGGCTGATTTATTCGTTTTCTTACCCGTTATCATGCAATGTAACAAAATATCCTCATTGGTGAGAGCTTGACAGTTGTCCATCATTCTTGTATATTGGATGACAATGTCATATTTTTATTATTTAACACTTTTTTGAGCACAAATATTAATTTTGGGTAAAAAATTATAATTACTTACATGAAAAAAAATCTTCTATTACACGTTGCCGTACCTGAGTTCCGAGCTTCACCATCTGTCCTACCTCTGTAGAAAGGTCCAAATCCAAAGAAATCTCTGGATCTATTTCAACCTCCAATCGGTTTCAATACAAAAACCGACTTTTAAGTAGGGATGTGCACCGGCCACTTTTGGTGTCTCGTGCTTTGTGTTTTGGATTTGGATTTGCTTGAGGTTGTGGGTTCGGATTTGTTTCGGAAAACACCTGACGAAAGGTCTTGGTCCGGATTTAAGGTTTTGCATTCGGATTTATTTTGAAAAAAACATAAAAAGTGTTAAAATAAAGTTTTTTTTGTTTATTTTCACTCCTACACTATTATTAACCTCAATAACATTCATTAGCAATCATTTCCACTAATTTCCAGTCTATTCTGAACACCTCACACCTCACAATATTGTTTTTAGTCCAAAACGTTTCACTGAGGTCTTCATGCCTGTATAAACGTGCAGGAACCTCTGGGATCTATTGCGCTCATATCTTGTTATAACTCGCACCAGATCAAAGCAGAACTATTATTTTCTGTTTAGTCCTTATATATTTTTTACATTTACTTTTCCTGACTAACAAACAGGGGAGAGCACAGCTGCAAACATGTAAGGTCCTCTTATTCCGAAAACACTGATAAAATATCAAGTATGCTGCATGCATAGCCCAAGCCTGGCCAACCTGTGGCTGCCCAGGTGTTGTGAAACTACAAGCCCCAGCATGCTTTGCCAGCAGATAGCCATAGCTATCCCAGTAAGGTATGCTGGGATTTGTAGTTTCACAACACCTGGAGAGCCATAGGTTGTCCAGCCCTTTCATCATCATCATCACCATTTATTTATATAGCACCACTAATTTCACAGCGCAGTACAGAGAACTCATTCACATCAGCCCCTGCCCCATTGGAGGGCAGCACTGTGGCTCTGTGGTTAGCACTTATGCCTCACAGCACTGGGGTCATGAGTTCAATTCCCAACCATGGCCTTATCTGTGTGGAGTTTGTATGTTCTCCCTGTGTCTGCGTGGGTTTCCTCCGGGTGCTCCGGTTTCCTCCCACACTCCAAAAACATACTGGTAGGTTAATTGGCTACTAACACAAAAATTGACCCTAGTCTGTGTGTGTGTGAATTTAGACTGTAAGCCCCAATGGGGCAGGGACACTGAGTGAGTTCTCTGTACAGCGCTGTGGAATTAGTGGTGCTATATAAATAAATGGTAATAATAATAATAAAATAATTGGAGCTTATAGTCTAAATATACGAACACAAAGACAGACAGACATAGAGACTAGGGTCAATTTGTTAGCAGCCAATTAACCTACTAGTATGTTTTTGGACTGTGGGAGGAAACCATAGCACCCGGAGAAAACCCACGCAAATACGGGGAGAACATACAAACTCCACACAGATAAGGCCATGGTTGGGAATTGAACTCATGACCACAGTGCTGCGAGGCAGAAGTGCTAACCACTGAGCCACTGTGCTGCCCCTTTCATAAACAATCTCTAAACTTTGGCTTTTGATAAGCCGTAATGACAATACCACCTTAATTTATAAGTTATATTGCATATTATTTGAAGCCATCCAAACACATTACAATCTTTTACTAACCAATCAAATTTTTCAATTGTAAAGCTGGGTACACACTACACAGTTTTCATCCAATAATCGGCTAAATCAGCCGACATACGAACTCTCGTTCAAAAGTCGGGTCAGTGATGGTCGAAAGTCTGCCCAAATGGACGATTGTCGCCTCATTTGGTTGGTCGTACCGTTTAATATTTTCGTTCCAATCTCGCTTCCAGTGAGTATGAAATTACAGTCATTGCTCACGACAACATGGCTGTAAAAAGTCGCTAAAGGGACGTCCGCTCTTCCCTTTATCGTCCTAAACAAGGCTAGTGTGTATGCAGTCCATGGACCGAGCGATCGGAACATCGATCGCATGTAAAATCGCTCGGCATAAAAAGTTGGTCGAAATTTCTGTAGTGTGTATCCAGCTTTAATTGTATTCATATGCACTTGCAATTCCGTGATACACTGATTTTTTTATTAAATCCTACCAGAAATAAATTGGATTGCATTTAAAAAAAGTCATCTAGCATCGGATTTATCCTATGCAGATCGTGGGCTCTGCAGTGAAGAACATTAAAGAATTGTACAATTATAGCGCACACTTCAACTGTGTTAAGAAAATACATTTCCAATTCAGCCAAAAAAAAAGTTGATACAATCTGATTATATCATTTTGATTTGACCTGATTGTATATGTCAAACATACACTGAAAGATAATTGTAAAAAAAATGTAAAATGTTATTGTGTGTTGGTACCTTAAGTAAGTAACATTATTTATCTTATTTGGTTTTAGCTGCCTTGATACACTATGTTTATCCAATGTTGTTAAATAAACAGAAAAAACTAAGCAGGTTCCCATGGATTCAATACTCTGCATGTAGCATTTAAAAAACAATGTAAGAGACACAAAACATCGCTGTACCTGCTTTTCAACTTTGCACAATATAATATTATTATTTGCACCAGATTATACTATTCTATTTCTATTTGGCAGAATACTATTCTAAAAAAATCTATGCAATTAGTAGCATTTCTATGTGCTTTTAAATTTGTTTCCTTTTTGTTACTTATTGTGACTGACGTCATTCAAGTAAATTCTATGCAATTTCTATTAATGTGAATGGCTGCAATTAATTGCATGCAACTAATTTGCAGATCCTGCAAACTTTATGAACCTAATGATCACACAAGATCTAGACCTAGAACTACACCAGGTTGTATATTTCCTAAACTGCGGGTTTGAAAAAGTGGAGATGTTGCCTATAGCAACCAGATTCTAGCTGTCATTTTGTAGATTTTGAAAATTTATTTCATTTTGTAAATGATAACTAGAATGATTGGTTGCTATAGGCAACATCTCCACTTTTTCAAACCCGCAGTTTAGGAAATATACCTACTGGACTTTGGGCCTCTTTTAAAATTAGGTGTAAATCCATGTGTGGGGTTTGTATGTTCTCCCCATGTTTGCGTGAGTTTCCTCCGTGTGCTCCGGTTTACTTCCACACTCCAAAAACATACTAGTACGTTAATTGACTGTTGTCAAAATTGACCCTAGTCTGTGTGTGTTTGTTAAAGAATTTAGACTGTAAGCTCCAATGGGGCAGCGACTGATGTGAGTGAGTTCTCTGTACAGCGCTTCGGAATTAGTGGCGCTATATAAATAGCTGATGATGTTGAAGCACAGTTTTGCAACTTGTCAAAACCATGTTGAGGTGCATGTGGGGGAGGATTTCAATTTTAGAGGGACGTGTCCTAGCTCAACTCTAAATTGTAGTGTAAAAATAAAGCTGCCCAGTGTATGGGTGATTCATGCAAAAGCATCAGAGTAGCAACCAGGGTGGTGCAGCAGGTGGCACTGCCCAGGGAGCAATTTAGTGCAGGCTCAGGTACGAGTGAGGAATGACTGCTACATCGACTACTGACAATGACAATTAGAGACTCCCCCTCTCTTGCGCTCTCCCTTTTTTCCTGCCTTCTGCAATCTGAAGGGGTTCCTGCAGGGTCCTATAGAGAGAATGATTGCTGGAGCTGAACAAAAACAGAGAAACAGAGAGGGAGGGAGGGATTACAGAAAAAGAGTGATCCATCTGTCAAAATGTATTACAGGGCTGGAAAAAGATAATGAATAGTTGTTTAGTCTTACTGTGCACATAGAAATATAAAAAATTATTTTGGTGCATTTTATATGTGTGACCATTTTATACATACATTTTATTTTGAAATGTTATATGATTTATTTTTTTATTATTTTATTATCTATTTTTTTTTTATTATTATTTATTTATGAAATACGTAAGCTGAAGGAGATTGCATATGACATTATTGATAGACATAGGATGATGCTATTGATGAACATGAAGTGTTTAAATGTATTCTGAGCGTAAAGACATGCGTTGGACAGAAGAACCTGTTAAACTTGAAGAACTGTAGTAGAGAATTCTGTCCAACGCATGTCTTTATCATGTAAAGTGACTATAACCAGGTAGGTCGGGGTACGTATTACCATACTAGCAATGTCCTCTACATACACATGTATCCCACGTATACGGGTGCTATATACCTATACACAATATGTACAGATAACATACCCCTAATATGCCATGACTACACCACAATACCCCTGTGCATGGATCCCCCCTGGCCTATCACACTGGCCAAAGCTGCTGGATAGCGGCAGAGCGGTGGTACTGGATAGCTAGGTAAAATCTCAGAAACAGCCGGAAAAAGGATTAGATTTAGGGTCTAATCTGCAGGTAATAGGATTACAGCAATGTTGAAGAAGTTGCCAAGCAGGGTCTTGAAGCAAAGAGTGATGTTTTATTTTGCTCAGGTGCCCTGACAAGGACAGTTCCACTGTTTAAAGGTATCAGTGGTCAGATGGAACATCAGAATCATGCAATTCAGTATACAAGACAGTGCTTTTTATACTGATTTGGACACAGGCTATTTTTAGAATCAGGATGCAATGTGTTTACACAAACGTGGATTTACATGCATTGCAAAGCTAACAATATTTACGCTTATCTGTGATATCTTAAAAATTCTGTGATGTCCTGCATCTTGTTTTTAGAAACAGGTAATCTAGTAGAAAGGTCTTAATTAAACCATCCTGTCTTCAAGTGGACCCTCACACATCAAAAGGCCCGATTAGCATGAGACCTTTCTTCCAACAGTTGCAGAATACACATTCCCAAAGGAAGGTATAAACCCCAAACAAGTCATTTCCCCACATCACGATACACAAAAGACTTTCTAAACAAAGGCTCATTGTATCAGATATATATATATATCAGAAATAAGGCATTTCTTTAGCAAGGTTAAAACAGAAAAAGCAAATTTTTTACCCTGGTGTCAGAAATAACGATTTCTTATAACATAATATACACAATATCAAAAATAAGTGCATTGGCAATTATATAAATAAGCGCCCTGCGCTATAGCCTTTAAATAAATTTATTCCATAAATTATTTATAAGTGATCCAGTCACAATAACCTATTGTAAAAATGTAACTGGTGCTGCTGTACCACACAATACTTGCCAAGCCACCAAAATGCTGCCAGCAGATATTATTGGGACCATTAAGCTGGTCCACTTAAACTCTAAGGTTCATATGAAAAGTATTCCAACATAAAGCATGAAGACTGCCAACATGGTTGCTAAGCAATGATAATTACAGAGACAACTTTAGTTACTTTAAAAACTTTATTAAATTAAAACATAAATATCTTGCCAATCTATACATGTGTATACAAAAAATACAGTATTGCATATGGTCAAAAATCAACTATGCCTTTTAAAAGAGGTAATCTTTACATAGTATGTTAAAAGTATCACCTTTGGCATCTGATTCTTACAATTAAAAAACATTTTTCTACCTCCTTAATAGAGAATACAGACAAACATTATGAGGCTACAAATTATCATCTATAAAGGCTTATTTAAAATGCTTTTTTAATAAAAATATATGTTTAGCTTTATCACGCCCACACAGAAAGATTTCACCTTCACCAGACAAATACATACTGAATAGACACAAAAGATTCAGTTAAATTTCGAGGTTGAAAGGCATTTGACATGAAACAGGGATCTTTATAGGAAATGCTTTTCAGAACGTGGGATTTCTCCTTAGTACTAAGTATATTTGTCATTTAAAGAGACTTGTGTATTTGGTTTTACAGCACTCACAGAAATACAAAACAATACAAGGTTATTCCACATGCCACTATTCAGGTTTTATCTTTTTGCATTTTACTTCATTTTAAGGCCTTCAATTGCATTGTTAGGGAGAAAAAAGTGCATTACAGATATCATAATTGATTTACTATAATGTCTTATAAATTTTTATGTTTGACTGGTACAAAGAAAAATATAGCAGATAACATTTAGGCTTGTCCCCGTGTTTTTTCTTTCATTGCGTTCCAAATGGAACACAATGCATAAAACTGCAGAAGAAATAGTGCGGCAGATTGAGATCTGTGTCATGCTATCCACAAACAGCAGTGATAAATGCAGCACGGATGTTACCACTTGAAATGGTGTCTGCAGCAACTTCTCACTGGGAACTTAAGCTTATGGAATGCAAACCATCAAATATTAAAGACCCACATACAAGTGTGTTGGTTCTGATCAAGCTGTGCTCAGCTCACACAAACTGGAGCTGTAACCAAGGTTGATGTAGGGATCATTTATCCAACTGTCCATATACCTGGCTGTTAGGGAAAACAAAGCAAACACCATGGACGCTAAATGTATTGTTCTTTTTAGTACATAATCTCATTAATTTTCTTACAACATGTGTGTGCATGGAAAGTCATTGTTAGCAAAGGGATCAAATAAACCCTATATCACGCTAAGCGAGAACGCCATTCACTGTGCAGTGCACAGAGGGCAGCTCAGATTGATATAAAACATCCATGTGTCAGTAAACTCATTAGGAAAGGAAGCAAAATTTAGATTAAAGTAGAGTATTTGTTTATGGAGAGTACATGGAACAGTTTCAGTCTGATCAAATGCAAACAATTGCAAATGTTTGTTT
The DNA here is from genome assembly GCF_038048845.1 of Mixophyes fleayi. NCBI lineage: Eukaryota > Metazoa > Chordata > Amphibia > Anura > Limnodynastidae > Mixophyes > Mixophyes fleayi. The sequence goes on along the minus strand of NW_027447042.1, from coordinate 1,002,388 downwards.
CAGGTAACACTTGCATTTATGCATATTTTACTTTAACACATATCAGATAATGCTACAATTATACATAATAAAAAAAATAATATTTCAGATTCCAATCTATCCCACAGTTAAGAGGTGACTAAAAAGGGCATGTGTTAAAACCAGCCATATTATATAGCTGCTTTTTAATAATTGACTTTCACATTCTAAAGAAAGTATACAAAATTTGCAATGTATGTGTTCATATGTTGCTGTAACCACAGTATGCAGACACCACTGGGTATTTTGAGGGCATGTCTCTACACAGAAAACAGCAAGCAAGAGAGCAATTAGCTCAGAGCCAATAGAGAGCTCTCCCTGGCACATTCCTATTTGGATAAGCTAGTCATCCACTAATTTCTTTTCTAGAGACACGATAGAGGACAAAGTACATTGGTCGAATATAATTAATTACTATTGCAAAAAAATACAAATAGATTTTGATTGATGTTATTCTGCCTCTGCACATCCTAAAGAAGAAAAATCACACAATGTGCACATGTATGTGGTTAGGAATCCCGATCATAACAATGCAAAATGTAACGGTTTTTTTCTAACTCTTGGGGTTTGTGCATTAAAAAGAAAACTGAATTTTGACAAAATGACTTATGTTGCATTTGATTACACTGTCATTTGCAATATCAAATTGCTGCTGTCTGAAATTATGCATTATGACTGTGTGTATTGTAACTTATAGAGTATTAACATTAGAATATCTATAACATGCATACAATGACAGAGCTCCCTTCTTTATAGTACTGGCTTAGAAGATAGGCCAAAACTGGCATTATAGCAAGTGTAGAATATAATGGACATAATAGATCTAAATGGCTTTTGTTAAGAATATATAAATGGCAGTATAAAGAGTACTATATTGCAGTCAGGCTTTGACAAAGCAGATACGGTTACCTATTGTTCATTAATCTACTGCCAGATGAAAGCAAGATTAATTTTGCTTGATAGATATTTCTGAGCACAAATTAAGAAGTATCTACAGAATTCTAGACACAATTATCACATAAGTTTTCACAAATCCCTTTATTAAATGTCTCCGACAACCAATGTAAAACACCATATTTAGAAATGGAGTTCAATCCAATCCTGTTAAATTTAGTTTACGGTAGTGACTTTTTATCTTTAAAGCAATATAGTGCATTGCACAGATTCATCTGCATGATCCATGTACCTAACACAAAGGTCTTTTAAATCAAATATTGCATATTGCGGAAAAATCACGACAAACATTGCATATTTTCCCTAGTCATATATATTTTCAGCCGTGATCTCGGCAAACACTTATTCTGCCAAAATCTCAAGTTATAAATTATGAAATCAATGAACGTTTGGGCACCATAGGGGGGAATTCATTTGGCCGCTATGAAATGCTACGAGGCTCAGGAACATTCGGCGGAGACATTCCATGTCAAAGTTTTTACCGAAATCTCTGCTCAATTTTCTTTACACCCCATAGAGATGCGAGAGAAAATTAGCAGAGATTTCTCTACCGTATAAGCCGACAATGTGCGCAGTCAGACATCCCTATGTGTGAGTGGAGGTATGCATGTCGTGATACAACTAGCAGGCAAAACCTCTTAGCATATTTAACGATAAATCTAAAAAAAACAAAACCCACAATGTTTTGGATAAACAACTATCTGGGAAAAAGAAGTGAAAAATAAAATTGTTCTAAAGTGCATTAATAAAAATGTTCAGACTTTACATTTACTGTATTAAGTTAAGGACTGAAAGCTCAGTGTGTGTACATTTTGTGCAATGCTATAATATTTAAGGGGCACTACACTTATAACGGAATTTGTTATCCAACATGTTAAATGATATTTATTGAAAAATATATTTTTGAGATAAGGCTATATCTGATGGGAGCGCAGAAAGCTGCTGCACTACTGGGAGACTAAAATGAAAAGTCAATACTCTGCACATAAAATTTGATATAATGTTAAGCTTCGATTCAGTATGGGCACTTTCTTTATATTCATGAATAAGAGAGCTTTTCATAATGCATCAACTATAACAGATATATCGAAGAGTCCTTTTAAAGCAGCAATGAAAAAGTAAAAATAATCATTTTTTTTTGTTACCCTAAATCAAATGTGCTATGCTATAAGAAGAATGCTGGTATGTACCATTTTCACTTTTTTTGTTTTTCAGGCTGCTATTAATGAGGATATTGGACTAACATGGCAACCACAGTCACACGACACATGATGTAGTAGTGAACAGGGAGGTTTTGTGGTGTCTTTCTTCCTCTCCATAATTTGTTCCAAATATATCTGGTTTTTATAGGTTTTGTAACGCCTGTCTCAGCTCTGTCTGCACCGATATCATCCTTCTTTCTCCTCTGCCATAACATAGTATGCTGAGAGCAGAAAGACTGTGCCTGTGTAGCAAAGTCACTGTCTGGCAGCCGTTATTTGTACGGCTACCAGAGAGCTAGGTAAGAAACATTATGCATCAGATGCTTAAAAGGTACATAACTTGCACTATGAAACAACTTTCATAGTGTGTACCCATAACCCAACTTTAAAAAAAAAACAAGTGGAAAGCACAGATTCATGGGGAGAAACAACAAGCTACTTCCAGCACCCAATACTACTGATGATCCACAAAATTTCAAAGATCATAGCTCAACTAGATGCATGTGAATGATAAAAAAAAAAAAAAAAAAAAAAGCTTCATTTTATTCTGTACAATTTATATTGCACCAGCAATATGGACCCTTTAATTTTGCTGATCCAGATCCAATGGCAGCTTGTTTTGTTGGGCGATAGGGAGTCTTATTTCAGAGTAGGTTTAGACAGAATTGTCACCATTAACATATTATTGTTTGCCGCAGATTGCTCTGCTAAAAAATTGGTAGCGCTTCTTCCACTGTATGACCTTTAAATTCCTGTATACAGAACTTAATTCAGGAACTCGTGGTCGTGGCAAAATAAAAGACCAAAAGGACTACTTTATCCTATTAATTAGCACGAAGGCATGCTAATTTATAGGATAAAGTAGTCCTAATTTATCTCCTCCTGAATTAAACAAATTAAGGTGATATGTTTTGAAATCCTCAATTTTATTAATAATTTGGACTGCAAGCTCCTGAGGTGAACAGTATGGTTTGGTCTCTAGTAAAAACATAAAATGGATAAGATTAAGGCAGCAGGTCGTATTTCTGGATTCCCTCTATGTACAACTGTGTCTCATGTGAAAGTTCACCACATATTCAGCATTAGTCCGCTGCACAGATATTGCAAATGGTTCAAACGGATGAAACGTGAAGGCCACAAGCCTGCGCACTGTGTGGTTGATGGGTCGTCCAAGTAGTCCAGCCTGAATTTTAAACTTCAGAAGTCCAGAATCTCTTGCATAGAACCTAGAAGACAAACAAATGTATGGTAGACAAGAAAATGTTTATGCTCATAATATACCACAATCACATCCACTACTATGTAAGCATTATGGGTGGATGTCCATTTCACCAAGCTAGATGTGTAAAATGTATTGCAATACTTTTGGGTGTATGTTTTAATATATTTTATTATGATTTAAATTAGAGTTTGCAAAAACTTCTGCTAACATATGCACACACACAAAATTGACACTACTAGCCCAAGCTATGAAAGGGAAGGGGGGATGGTGGTGGTGGTGCGAGGTCATCTGTCTGGAAAAAAATTGAAATATAACTGAAATATAGTGCAAAAATCAGTCAATTCCATCATGTTACTATAAACAAAAATGACTAACAATAGAAGATCCCAATTCTAAATTTTATATGGACATGTTTTATTAATATATCTCAACCTTGGCCTGAGAAAAAAAATGTATGAATGGCAAAATTTGTAGATTTTTGACATTTTGAAACCCTTAAAAACAAAAACTACATGGTATAAATTCAAATTGAAGATTTGTAGCTCGCTTTTATGGCCTATTAATTATACTGTTGAAATTAAAATTGGTAACCTTTGGGAGGCAAGTTGGTGAATAGTACTTTTTAGTTGAACATCCTCTCAAAAGAGGCATTGAGCTGGGTGATCTAAGTGAAGGAAGCTGTCAATCATTTGCAAGTCTCCACTATTCAGCCACATCTTTTTTTTTCCTGCAAGTGACTGACAGTTACCTCCGTCAGACTACAGATGTTGTCAACTATTTAAAATATTTATTATCACAAGCATCTGTCATTATTCAACAGAAAAGCATGCAGATAGCTATGGTATTGCAAGTCAAACATATCAGTGGTTTGGTGTTTAACATTAACATTACACATGAAGAGATTAGGATTACGTACTGACAGTAGAATAGCTTGAGATAAAAAAAATTGTTTGACGCTTGCTACACTGTAAATCCCCCAAGTATCTAAAAACTAATCTATACTTAATATAAAAAGACTAACATATGGATGTATGCATGGGGTCAGGAACATCTGTGTCATATATATCATCACCATTTATTTATATAGCGCCACTGATTCCGCAACGCTGTACAGAGAACTCCCTCAGATCAGTCCCTGCCCCATTGGATACTTAATACAGTGTGATCTAGGTTTTGTCGCACAATGAATTAAGTTGCCTACATCAAGTCACTTTGCACTCACATTCCCTTTTACTGGGCAGAGCAAATACTGTACAATCTGGTGCATTTACCAGTTGCACCACCTGCATCAAACAAACTTGCATCCTTTTTATTAGCAAATCATCATCACCATTTATTTATATAGCGCCACTGATTCCACAGCACTGTACAGAGAACTCATTCACATTAGTCCCTGCCCCATTGGAGCTTACAGTCTCAATACCCAAACATGCACACACGTGTGTGTGTAAATATATATCTATATAGATTCATATATCTATATATATATATCTATATCTATATAGAGATATATATATCTATATATATATATATATCTATCTCTATATATATCCATATACACACATATCTATATGTACACATATCTATATACACACATATCTATATACACACATGCAATATATATATATTTATTGTGACTGGATCACTCATAAATGACTTTGGTATGAATTTAAAGGAAATAACGCAGGGTGCTTATTTAGATAATTGCACAAGCACTTATGTTTGATACTGTGTATATGTTGAGATAGGAAATCGTTATTTCTGAGACCAGGGTAGAAAATTTGTTTTTCTGTTTAACCTTTTAAAGCAAATGCCTTTTCTGATGTATTTATGTGATACAATAAGTCTTTGTTTACAAAACCTTTTGTGTACTGTGATGAGAGGAAATGGCTTGTTTTGAGGTTTGCACTTTTCCTTTGGGAGTGTGTATTCGGAGACTGTCTGAAGTATTCATGCCAGTTAGACTTTTTGACTTGCTAGTGGGTCTCCTGCCTCTGAAATAAGATGCAGGATATCACAGCAAGGTTTTTAAGAATTTCATAACTAAATGTAAATATTATTGGCTTTGCAATGCATGTAAATCCATGTTTGTGTAAACGGGTTATATCCTGATGCCAAAAATAGCCTGCGTCTAAACTGTATAAAAGGCACTAGATTGTATTGGAAACTTGTTCTTCTGATTTCAACTGACCTGATCACTGGTACCTTTAACCAGTGAGAACAAATAAACATCTTGCTTCAAAGACCTGCTTGAAAACATCTTCAATATTGCTGTATTCCTGTGACCTTCAGATTAGACGCTAAATCTAATCTGTTCTCCGGCTGTCTCTGAGGTTTGGACCCAAGCTTTTCCAGTACCACCGCTCTGCCTGCTACCCATGCAGCCCTGGTCTGTTTGATAGGCCAGGGGGAATCCATCTACAGCTTCCCTGATCCATAGTAAGAAGTCAGGAGTACCAGCCCAGGTACACCAGTAACTGGGTACACTTGCAGCTTCAGTTACCCAGAAGAAACCTGGTACTGGATGCTGGTAAGGAGTCCAAGGGTGGCAGCAGGTGTAAGCCCCTCCTACTGTGGCAAGAGGGTGCATTTGGGATAACGAAAGGGAACAGTGGCAAAGTAAGTCCAGCCGGTCCACAGCAACAACAGACAGGGTGGCATAGGCGATCCATCCTGTCACATATATATATATATATATATATATATACACATACACACACACATATATACACACACACATACATACACGCACATAATCGAGCAAGGCTTTAAATACTTTTGCCTAACTGATGTGGTAAAAGGTCATCTTTAAATTCCTGAATGGTTAGTGGAGGTCTGGAACAAGCTTCATGATGAAGTAGCATAGTCTAAAACAGTAAACACAACTCCCAAGGACAAGAACAAATTGGATACAAAAAAACCTATTAGTGCAAATATGAGCGATAAATTCTTGTGCAGATTAAGAGGACCTGCTGCATATAGTATAATAATTTAGGGGGATAAGTGCACTGTAAATATGCTTAAACGTTTCTAATGTAATAATAATCATTGCCTATAGATTGTGCTTGCTACTGAAGTTCCCACTTTTCCTTGAACTTATTTGTCTCCATTTTCTACTTGTATGTAGGTTTATAAGCAAAGTCCTCCATCCAACCCCCACCTAATCCACTGTAACTCAGTTTAAGGGGGGATGGGGGGGAACTCCAATCCCTCTCTGTTATCCAGACAAATCCATACTTCAACACGCCAGGCATTTTTGGAAATACTTCATAAAATGTGGACAGAGGTCAGTGTGTACAGTGAAGCTTTGAACTGTGAGATCATTACTAATTGCTCTACAGATATAAATGACATATAATATATGATGTAACAGTGAAATGCCTCCCGCTAATGCATACTTGCATGGCACTGAGAAGCATCATTTTCTTTTTGGCTATAGACTTACAAAATTAATATAGTCCTACAATATGGTAGAAAAGAGTGGAACGAGAAAGGAAAATAAAAGTAAAAAGGGTAAAGAGATGGAAAATTGTGCTCATTCATCATTTAAAAAGTTGAAGAGAAATCACAAAATAAAATCATAATTCAAATAAGATTATATATATATATATATATATATATATATACACACGCACACACACATACATAATTACATGCATACACACACACACATATATACTTTTATTTCAAAAGTGGAGCTATCGATGGATCACGTATTATCAACGGTCTCATCACCCAAAGTACGTCTTCAGTGACCTTCAGATTGGTGTTCTACACCGAGAAGAAATTTCGTTTTTAATCCTTCCTGTTACTACAAGTCCGATTGTTTTAGGCCTTCCATGGCTTCAATGTCATTCTCCCCAGATTGACTGGCGCACTCCTCAAGTTACGTCTTGGGGACCTGAATGTCACCAACATTGTCTTTCTCGTGTTGTTCCTCGTAAAATACAGCAAACCTCCATTTCACCTTCCTCACCGGGACTTCCTCCTCAGTATGCTTCATTTGCCGACGTCTTTGATAAAGCTCAGTCTGAACGTCTTCCCCCTCATCGTTCATGGGATTGTCCGATTGACCTGTTACCTGGCAAGACTCCTCCTAGGGGTCATGTGTATCGACTTTCATTACCTGAGACTCAGGCTACTGCTGAATACATCCAAGAGAATCTCCAGCGAGGATTTATTCGACCTTCTACTTCTCCCGCTGGAGCTGGGTTCTTCTTCGTGAAGAAGAAAGATGGATCATTACGCCCTTGCATAGATTTTCGTGGACTTAATGCTATCACTATCAAAAATCGGTATCCCATTCCTCTGATTACTGAGTTGTTTGATCGGATCAAGGGAGCCCGGATTTTTACTAAGTTGGATCTTCGTGGTGCCTACAACTTGATTAGAATCAGGTCCGGTGACGAATGGAAAACAGCTTTTAACACCAGAGATGGGCATTATGAATACTTAGTAATGCCCTTCGGGTTATGTAATGCCCCTGCTGTTTTCCAGGGCTTCATTAATGAGATCTTTCGGGACTTGTTATATGTATGTGTCGTAGTATATCTGGACGACATACTCATCTTTTCCCAAGACCTGCCTTCACATCACCAACAAGTGGCCGAAGTTCTTTCCAGACTCCGGAAAAATTCATTATTCTGTAAATTAGAAAAATGTTCATTTGAGTTGCCCCAGATTCCATTTTTGGATTATATTGTTTCCGGAGTTGGTCTACAAATGGATCCAGAAAAGGTGAATGCTGTGTTACTTTGGCCTCAGCCAACTACTCTTCGTGCCATTCAGCATTTTTTAGGCTTTGCCAACTACTATAGACGCTTCATTCAAGACTTCTCTTCAATTGCATCTCCCATTGTGGCTCTAACTCGCAAAGGGGCCAATACTAAGCAATGGTCATCTGAGGCTCTCCAAGCCTTTCAATTTCTTAAAGAGTCCTTCTCCTCTGCTCCCATCCTTTGACAGCCTGATGTGACGCTTCCCTTCTTCCTAGAAGTAGACGCCTCTAATGTTGGTTTAGGAGCCATTCTCTCCCAGAAATCGGAGCAACAAAAATTCCATCCTTGTGCCTTTTACTCTCGGGGTCTTCTGCCTGCGGAGAAGAATTACACCATCGGGGACAAGGAGTTGCTGGCTATTAAAGTAGCATTGGAGGAGTGGAGATATTTGTTAGAGGGAGCTCGTCATCCGGTGACAATTTTTACGGATCATAAAAATTTGTCATACCTACAGTCTGCTCAATGTTTAAATCCTCGTCAGGCAAGATGGTCTCTTTTCTTTTCCCGTTTTGATCTAATCATAACCTTCAAACCAGCTGCAAAGAATAAAAAAGCAGATGCTCTATCTCGAGCCTTTGTGGCGTCCTCAGACGTTGAAGAGATTCCTAACCACTTTATATTAGACCCCAAATGTGTTTCTCTGGCTACTCCTTCCACTAAAGTGCTACCATTTGGGAAGACCCTCGTGCCTCCTGCTCTTAGGAAAAAAATCCTTTCATGGTTTCACTCTTCTCATTTCTCTGGACACGCTGGTGAACGCAAGACCTTTGAAATCCTCTCTCGAAGTTATTGGTGGCCTTCTATGAGGAGAGATGTCAAAGAGTTTATCGCGGCATGCGATTTATGCTCCCAGTTCAAGACCCCCCGCAGAACTCCAGCGGGGTTGCTTCAGCCACCACCCATTCCATCTAAGCCTTGGACCCATATTAGTATGGACTTTGTTACTGAGCTTCCTCCTAGTAAGAATTGCAACACCATTTGGGTAGTGGTGGATAGATTTTCGAAGATGGCGCATTTCGTTCCCTTGTCTGGTTTACCTTCTTCTTCTACCCTGGCTGAACATTTCATTAGAGAAATTTTCCGTATTCATGGATGTCCGTCCGAGATCGTGTCAGATAGAGGAGTACAATTTGTTTCCAGATTCTGGCGGGCCCTTTGCAAGACCTTGGGCATACGATTAGCACTCTCATCTTCCTACCATCCTCAATCGAACGGACAAACTGAAAGAGTCAACCAAGATCTTGAGACTTTCTTAAGGATGTTCTCGTCAGCCAATCAAGACACCTGGGTAGAATTACTTCCTTGGGCTGAATTCGCTCATAACAACATGTACCATGAGTCATCGTCTAAAACTCCATTCCTTGTGGTTTACAGTCACCATCCGTCTTTCCCGGAATTTCCTGCCCTCCCGCCCACCCAAGTTCCTGCTGTTGAGACTTTGTGTCAAACCTTCAAAAATATTTGGGCTCAGGTAAAAAACTGTTTAAAGAAGACATCTGCCAGATATAAGTCTTTTGCGGACAAAAAGAGACGGGCTATTCCACCATTGAAAGTCGGAGACCGGGTGTGGCTATCTACTAAGAATATTCGTTTGAAGGTTCAATCCATAAAATTTGCTCCCCGTTTTATTGGTCCATATAGGATCATTCAAGTTATAAATCCAGTTTGCTTCAAACTTTTACTTCCCAAGAGTCTTCGTATTTCCAACGCATTCCATGTTTCCTTGCTCAAACCTCTCATCAACCGTTTCTCGGTCCCTCCTTCAGCACCTCGGCCACTTCAAGTTCATCAGGAGGAAGACTTTGAGATTACTCAGGTTTTGGATGCTAATATTTCGCGAGGAGTTCTTCGGTTCCTCGTGCATTGGAAAGGCTTTGGTCCTGAGGAGCGTTCATGGATCAAAGCTGAAGATCTCAACGCTCCAGCCCTCTTGAAAAAGTTCTATACCAAATTTCCGGACAAACCCGGTTCCAGGTGTTCTGTGCCCACCTTTAAAAGGGGGGGTACTGTCACTCACCGGACTGTGAGTGCTACTTCTAAGGTAGCTAGGAACCGTGTCCGTCCATTATAATGAGGTACTGCGCATGTGCAGCCCCTTCTAACCTTCAGTTCTGTTCCTTTAACTTAATTGGCTGATCAGGCAACACTCCCTATATTAAGCACCTGTGGTCAATACCACGTTGCCTGATCTTGGAGTCTCATTCCTCATGAGTCTCTGAAGGTGTTCCAGTGCCTCCTCGTGTGTTCAGCTTATGCTGATTCCTGTTTGCCGTTTGTGGTTTCCAGACCACTTCTACTCCTCGTGTTCCTAGTGACTTCAGCAGCTGATTCCTATCCGCTGCCTCCGTGTGTCTAACAAGTTACAGATCTCTCCAACTCTCCTGTGTTACATCGCTACTGTTCCAGCTGATTCCTGTTAGCTACTTCAGTGTGTCTACAGAGTCCTGCTCGTCTCAGCGCTCCAGACTGCATTCTACCTGCCGTCAGCTGACCCGCTGCCTCCTGCTTCTACAGTGTGTCCATTTGTGTCAACTTGCCTGTTAGCATCGAGTCTACGCTCCTCGGCTTCCAGCTCTGCTACATCGCTTCAGCTCTCCCGTGGTCTCCTGCTGTTCAATTCGATATACTACTGCTTCCTGAGTATTTTGTCGTCCTTGCTGTCCTACCTACAGTGCGCTGCACCTACCTGCCGCTTCCATTCTGCAAGGACATCTCAGTGTTCTTCTGTATCACACAGGAAGACTGTCACAGATCATTTGTTATTTGTTTTTCAACAGAGACTACTGTGCATTTCATTTGAATTACCTTTAGTGTCTTGTACCATTCCATATCACACTGTTTTTGTCTTTCTCCCTCTACCATTATTATCATTTTCATTTATTGCCACACCGCACCCCATACTGATATCAGTATTTGAGCGCGTCTGGACCTCTCACACTTTATAGTGTAATTCAATAAAGCCTTTACAATTGTGTATGTGTATTCTGCATTTCACTAACTAAAGCAAAATAAGTTGTAATCCACATCTATAGCATAGAACGGCGGTTCCCAAAGTGTGTGCCGCGGCTCCCAGGGGTGCCGCGGCGCTGTCACTGGGGTGCCGCGAGCCAGACATAAAAAAAAGAGAAGACAGAAACTTACCAATCAGCGTGGCGCTGGGACCCAGCAGCCTCCTCTCTCCCGCAGCAGCTTGTCACTGACGTCTATATTCAGCGGAGGGGGACAGTGTGGCAGCGGAGGGCGACAGTGGGCAGCAGAGGGGGACAGTGTGACAGCGGAGGGGGACAGTGTGACAGCGGAGGGGGACAGTGTGACAGCGGAGGGGGACAGCGGGCAGCAGAGGGGGGCAGTGTGACAGAGGGCTGCAGATGGGGCAGTGTGACAGAGGGCTGCAGAGGGGGCAGCGTGCCTGGGGGTAGAGGAGGGGGACAGCGTGGCAGAGGGCAGAGGAGGTGACTGAGGGCAGAGGAGGGGACAGCGTGACAGAGGGCAGAGGAGGGGGACAGCGTGACAGAGGGCAGAGGGGGCAGCGTGAGAGAGGGCAGAGGAGGGGGGACAGCGTGACAGAGGGCAGAGGAGGGGACAGCGTGACAGAGGGGGCAGAGTGCCTGGATGCAGAAGGGGCAGAGTGCCTGGATACAGAGGGGGCAGAGTGCCTGGATGCAGAGGGGGCAGAGTGTCTGGATGCAGAGGGGGCAGTGTCCCTGGATGCAGAGGGGGCAGTGTCTCTGGATGCAGAGGGGCATTTTTGCATACAACTAAATAAGTATTTTTGTCGTGACCTAAATACTTATTACAATTTTTTGACCCAACTACTTCTAAAACAGGACTGCTCAATAATTATTTTGGAGGGGTGCCTTGAAAAAATTTGGAGACTCTAAGGGTGCCGCGAACTGCAAAAGTTTAGAAACCACTGGCATAGAACATTAGTTTTATTGCTAAATTACAATTAAAAAAACATTCTGCTGTAATAAGGTGTGAAAGTTTTTTAATCAGATCTACCTTTTCTTATATTTCATTTACTGTGAAAATCCCTGTACAAGCCAGCAGGGAGAGACATTATGAACTAGTTTTAGATTTATTTCATATACAAGGAAAAAGTTACATTTGTAAAGTGTTCTCTTTATATAGTATAACACAAGAAAGTATTAGTTGTTTTTGTTTTCCAAATGTTATATATTTACAGTTAATGACTTGGTAATCTTTATTTAGTGAGTACATATACTTGTTAATTCTGTAAGGTTGCAATGGGATGGTTGGACAGGGAAATGGAAATTAAATGTTGCAAAAAACTTTCCCTGCCTAGATTATATTTTACATAGTTTGAATTAGCAACAATTGGTATGAAATTAGGCAAAAATTATAATATACTTAAGTGTATTAGAAAAAGAAATATGACTACACTTAAATGTTTAACTTTAGGCATATGGAAATGTCCAATATTCTTTTTGCTATTCAATTTATATGGCTTCCCCTCACATAATCAATAAACAAGAGTTATTGAAATTGTTGTTCTTTTAGAAAACTCAGTTATACATAAAGTAGGTAGGGAAAGTTTCTTGTAACTTTGAATTTTCATCTTCCTATGCTGTTATAAGAGTTTTTTCTCTTTCTAGCTTTCTGTATTTACTAACACAGTAATAAAATGATTGATGATATTCTTCCTGGTAGGCATACCAAAGAACATATTGGTGATATAATGATATGAGCATCCTTGCAATTCTGATGCCATAGGCTAATGGTCTATGTTGCATTTGCACAAATCTAGGCCTGACCAATGAAGACAGATGTAGCAAAGTAGGAAAAGAAATGTAGGGATTCGGGAATATTATTGTGGATTATATGTGTTCAATATACATACGGATTTTGGAGGAAAATGTACATAGCATAAAAATAATGTTATATTTCATTAAATTAAATAGAAATTGTGAACCCTTTAGTGAGTGCAAATTAATGCTTCCTTTTTCGCCCCACCAATGAAAATGCCATTGTTTGGTCTCCAATAAATTACATTAACCAGGCAAAAATACAGAACATTATAAACTAAAATTGTTTGATGTTATATGTCTCCATGCGGCCCCCCTTCACTGGAATGACCTCCCTCACTCCATCCATCTCTCTCCTAATCTGCGCTCCTTCAAAAGGGCACTTAAAACTCACCTGTTCCTCAAAGCCTACCAAACATTCACTCAACCCCCTCATCTCCTCCGCTCGTTCTCCCCTCTCTCCTCCCGGCCCCCCTTTTCTCTCACCCATGCTTCAATTGGCTCCCCTTGTGCCTGTTTTGTTTTCCCTACCTTAGAATGTAAGCTTGTATGAGCAGGGACCTCCTCCCACCTGACTCCATACCTGTTTTTCTGCATTAGCCTGCCTGGAGTTTCTGAAGTATTGGTATTTTTTTGTTTTTTGTTCTGTATTGTTTCACCCTATATAGTCTAATGTTTGTACTGTGTACGGCGCCTAGGAAATATTGTGGCACCTAACAAATAAACAATAATAATAATAATAATAATAATGTAAAGTAAGCAAGCAGCATTAGTTTAGTTTACATATTACATGTGATATAATAAAGAAAGCATTTATGAGTCAGTAATAACAATATTACTGCCATGTACTTCTCTATATACTAGTGCTGCTGTAAATAATGAAAAGAGTTAAAAGAAAGTCTATGGTATCTTGGCACCATGTGTTTCTGACTGTTGTTGCTTTATGCACTCTCTCAGTAATTGCATTATCTTCCATATCACTGGACAAGAGCCTTAATAACATCCATTTATCAATATGAACTTTATATTACTAAATTTAATTTCATTATTTTCCTATTGATTATTTTATTGCTCTTCTTCACGTTTTACTTGCATGATACTTTTAATCAGCTCTCAATTGTTTTGCAAGTGATGGAAATTAGAATATAACATTACCACAGTCAGTAGTAAAATAATTATTTTATATCTAGCTCATCACACATAGAGTGTCAAAATTGTGAGTACCAGAGCAGTACACTACAGGTCTGTATTTTAATAATAGGGTTAACAATACCATAGATAGGAGTATTTAAATTATGAAAATACATCTAGATATATTCCACTTTCTAAATATGTTTGATGATGAAAATGGATTTATTTTCCAAGCTGGGCAAGCATTTGCGAGACCTTGTCGCTTCCCATCAAGTCAATAAAATGCTAGCAAGTAGAGACTGCCATTTTTCATTTTCATCATTATGAGTAGGGTTCATTTGGTCACTGTTAAGCATGAAGAGTGCAACAATATCCAGCAGGGTTGATTGACTTTCTACAGCATGAATGGGCATACAATATCACCACTGGAAACTTAAAACATAATAGCTAGTGGTCAGAGGTCAAATCTGAGTTGTTGTTTTTTACTCTAGCTGTCTGCTGTCAACTCTCCACTTTATGTGGACATGTTTTAAAAAAGTTACAAGAACTAATTTACTCACTCTACACTACACTATAATGAGCAAAACAAAAGTAATTTTTTTCAGATCACCATGACCCATAATAGAATAAAAACCAGGACATATCTTAAGCTGGTAGATTGTAGCAATTTTATTTTAGCCACTAGCAACCACAATACAAATTGTCTAAGCATCATTCCAATCGACCAATTCCCGATGTAGCATGCTGGCATTTGTAGTCCCACAAGTTCTGGCATGCTCGGGCAGCCACTGTCAGTTGTGGGCATGTTGTCGCTTGTAGTTCTACAAACACCAGAATGCCCAAACAGACAATGCCTACTGGGTCTTGCAGCAGGGCCATCTTAACAACATTATGGGCCCCCGGGCAAAGCAGTGCACCGGGGCCCCTATATATATATATCTATATATATATATATATATATATAGATATATATATATATATATATATATAGATATAGATATAGATGTATAGAGATACAGATATAGATATATAGAGATAGCGATAGATAGATGTACTTGCTCAGTGACCCTTGAAGGTTTTTTTTTTGCAGGTTTTGTTTTTGCAGGATTATTTATTCTAATTAAGAGCCTTACCTATGGGGCCCCCTTGCCCATGGGGCCCCCTTGCCCGTGGGGCCCCCGGGGCACCTGCCCATCGTGCCCAATGGAAAAGATGGCCCTGTCTTGCAGGGATTTGAGACAAAAGCAACACTGCTCTGAACTCTGAACATTTATAAAAGAAGGAGAAATTCATTAATATAAATTTAAAGAGAAATAATACATTCAATTCAAATCAATCAACAGGGACATACAACATCAATATAAAAACACATTTACCTGTCAGGATAACTTTATATCATTTTTATCATTAAAAATATTCATCTAATTTTCCACTATTATTACTTTATTTATTGCTGTATTTTATTGTTTCCTTTTCAATGAAAACAGTAGAATTAATGGCATATTTTTTTGATACGTATGTTCTATCTGCCATCAACATGTATGAATCTAAAGATTTTGGTTTAACATGTTCAAAATAACCATTATGCCGTTAGTGTTTCTTCAACTCCTGTGTCCAGTCTTCCAAAGTGCAGCACACTCATACCCGTATTTCCATCTGCTCTGTTTTCTGCAGATTCTTCATACCAACAATGCACTCTGCTGCTTTCATGGAAGGAACTTAATAGACTGGGCCTCAACATGGGGACTCACTGAGCAAAGTCCTAATCCTCTTGTGGGGATCCCTGGTGAAGGTCTGGTGGGGATCTTAGACTCCGTGCCAGTGTATTTGGTTGTACTCCACTACACTTGTTGTCTATCTCTGTTGTATCTATTTGTTTACTGCCAACATCTCCATGTATTTTATTGCACGCAATGCACTGTTCAAACAGCGGCAACACATACACATAGCTTATTGCATGCTATGCTTTGTTCAAACAGTGCTAACACATCTGTGTACCTCATTACACTTTGCACACTGTTCAACCAGTGTCATCATCTGTGTCGTGAACATAGAGAGCTTGCAGTTATTTATAAGGGATAAAATCATAACTGCAGTGTAATATGTTATATCAAAGGAATCCATTGATAAGTTCAGTTAAAGTGTAAGATTTGAAGTCAGAGAGTCTAATGTAAATTTATTGGATCTCTTTGCACATACCAGTGTGAGAAGATAGAAGTGTCGCCTGGGGGCAGCTTCAAAGAGCTCCCGGGGTGAGAGCTAGCCTATTTGTGACACTTGAATAGACTGTGTGGGGCCGATCACAGCTGGAGAGCCTTATAGGCAGCATGTGAAAGCCTATACAGGTATATAGAAATATGACCTTCAAAGGAAAATGTTGTCATAGTTCATACTTGGGAAATCTGGCCACTCCATACTGAGGAGCAGAAATCACACCAGGGTTGTGAATGACAGGTACGGGTGGTACCCTGTATTTTTGTATATTAAATCTATAATTTAATAAGTTGCGTCCTTGATACTCTAACAAATCCATTAGCCTGTTTAGAAGAGGCAGATTGCTCGACCAAGTTAACCCTTGGAATGCCAGTGTGTGATTTGTTGATACATTTGATTAACAAGCTGTGTGTGCTTGCATTTACATTTGTGTAACATTCTGGAGGTGTGAAGAGGTAACCCTTTGTGTGATAGTGTGGGTCTTGCTAGTCTGTGAATAACTAGACGCCAGTGTGGGACAGTTTATTGGGGTCCTATTGCCCGTATTCAATAGGTGGTGGCAAACCTGAAGTGTCTGGGGTTGTGAGAGCGCTGTGTTTGGGGGCGATTCCATAGGTCTATAACCTGTGTGATAGGTAGAGAAAGACTGCAGGCTGAAATCGTGTGTGACCTCATACAGCGAACACCCCAAAGTCACAGCAGCTGGGAGCGTGTTCATGACAATCTGCATGTACCTTATGGCACACTATGCACTATTAAACCTATGCCAACACCTTCATATACCTTAGTATAGTGCCTACAAACTTTGTGTACCTCGTTGCACATTACTAAACTTCCACACTTCATGCCCCCGCTTACTGCCTTCCATGTCACTACAGAAGTCACTGTGCATCTGATTGACAGGACCGGCTCACTTCATCATTGAAGCATCTGACAGCGTGACTACCTATGTATAAGAGCAGAACCTGGGACACTCAGGTTCTTGTCAAGGAGCAAAAACATTTACAATGATCTCAGACAAGAGGTTTTTACTGCTCGTCAGTCTAGACAGGGGGTTAGGAGGCCATTTCCAAACCATTGAATGCCATCATTCTACAGTGGGGGGAAAAGGGATTTACAAATGGACCACACTGCTAATGGTTGTATAACTATTCTAGTCATGCCAGTGCAGTGTGCTCATATTGTCCATTTAAGGGGTTTCCTGCTTCAAAATAATCTCTATACTAATTTCCCACCCTTCCTAGTTGCTGTGATTTGCCTCTTCATGAAATATAGGACCAGGTTTCAAGCTCACACATAGGAAGGAGAATCAATTACTGACAAAGTCCTGTAGGAGCCTCAGACAGGATGTTCAGAGTTAAAATAGTCACTTATTTTTGCTTGCACTTCATAGAGATGCAAGTGAAAACAACAGAGGATATCACCACCATTTATTTATATAGCGCCACTGATTCCGCAGCGCTGTACAGAGAACTCAGTCCCTGCCCCATTGGAGCTTACAGTCTAAATTCCCTAACATACACATACAGACAGAGAGAGACTAGGGTCAATGTTGATAGCAGCCAATTAACCTACTAGCATGTTTCTGTACTGCAATTGCCGGTACTGATTCAATTAACTGTAGGGTCCTGTAGTAATGGCCGGTAATGTGCGTGGAAATATATCTGCGAGGCTGCATATATGTATACTAAATACATTTTAACAACATTTGCCTTGGCACAACTCAAACATTTACATAAATGATGCTACCCCATTCAAGTATAAACAATTGTCGACTAGATGAAGAAAATAGACATTCAAGTCCTAAAGAGCGTTACCTCAATGGTGGATGCCTTCAGAAGTGCTATCTGATCCTCTCGTGACAGTTCCATGAAACCCGGGACTTGTTTGGCAAAATCCACAATCTCCTGCACGGAGATGATGGCGAGCTCAGTGAAGTGAGCGAAGCGTTGTTGGCGAGCTTCTCTGCTGTTGGGATCGCTAGCAAGGGGCCATGGCTGAAAAGGAAGCACGCGGGCGGTGAGTAGAATCCTCAGCAAGAACGGAAAGTTACAATCAGTATGTGAGTGAGGAAAGACGGGCAGTATCAGCTACATAGACTGAAGTAAGGAAATTATTAAATACACACATTCTCTCGTTGACATGTCTGAAAACACTAACTGTGTGGTTTGTACAGACGGATGTATTTTGGTGAGAAAGGTGTAACGTGTTTGTCGCTGCAACTTTTTCATGTTTTGTACAGTAGTTTTGCAATGGACGTACTCAGGGCTCATTTTTATTACTTTAACCCATTATAAAGGGACAAATCAGTTTGCGAGCACACACCTCAGCTTTCAATTTCCCTCAGCTTAATTCATCCCCCAGTTATAATTCTTTTCTCTCTCTTCAGTCATCATGGTGCATGCATGGTACAAGAAATGTACAATAACTCTACTGTATGTTTTAGTGATGATAAACTACAAGTACGATGGTCAGGGACAAGCTCCCAGGAAGAATAAGGGTAAAGAAACTGACTGTTCATGTTGGTTCCTTTCTTGCCATAATTCTTTCAGTATTCCAAACACAGTGAGTTTGATTCATTAAGGCATGCAAAACGAACGTATTATGTCTTTATTTAAAAATTAGGCAGACGCAAGTCCCGGAGGAAACCCACGCAAACACAGGGAGAACATACAAACTTCACACAGATAAGGCCATGGTTGATATAAGTACTGGCTCTGCTTACCATTGTCCAGTCTAGTACATAACTGTATTAATGCTGTGAAATATTATTACTTTGAATGCCTTAAATATGCAAGAGCGCATTTGGGTAAGTTTATGCTAATAAAAGATATATGCACTTTTCTTGCCTACCCATACTATTTAATAACCACCAAAAATTAAGCAATGTGTGGGCACTGCTTCCAGTTGAAATCAGTCTGTCTGTCTGTCTATCTATCTATCTATCTATCTATCTATATATCTATCTATCTATCTATCTATCTATCTATCGGTCTGTCTATCTTTAAAACTGAAAGACATCCATTAAAAATACACAATGACAGCATATTTAGTGTGTAATTGATGCTAAAACACAATTCTCACTCTCCTAATATAGCTGATTTTTGACAATGAACTGCATTTTTCATGTGAAGCATTTGATGCATAGCCAGATTAAGGGGGGGCACAGGGGGCACGTGCCCCGGGCCCCCCTCTCTCCAAGGGCCCCCCGCTGCCGCATGAACTTTCCTGCTGTCAGTTTATAACTTTTTTTTTTTTTTTTGCGGTAGCGGCGGGGGCGGGGGGGGGGGGGGGGTTTGGGGGTTTTGCGGGCAGGTTCTGGGCTTCTCCTCGTTGGTGGGGGGAGCGGGGTAGCAAAAAAAAAAAAAGATTTACTCACCTGATCTCAGCGCCGGCGTCCCTCCTTCCTCTCTGCTCTGTTAATGCTGAATGACAGGCGTGACGTCATCAAGTCACGCCTGTCATTCAGTGAGGAGCAGCGCGGAGAGGAAGCAAGAAGAGAGAAGACAGAAGAGAGGAGAAGAAAAGAAAAGCTAATAGAAAGGTAAGTGAAGAAAGGGAATTAAGCAGAAAGGCACACTATGAGGAAAAAGGAGATGAGAGAGGCACTATGAGGAAAAAGGAGATGAGAGAGGCACTATGAGGAAAAAGGAGATGAGAGAGGCACTATGAGGAAAAAGGAGATGAGAGAGGCACTATGAGGAAAAAGGAGATGAGAGAGGCACTATGAGGAAAAAGGAGATGAGAGAGGCACTATGAGGCAAAAGGAGATGAGAGAGGCACAGTAAGGAATAAGGGGAGAGAGGCACAGTAAGGGCAAAGGGGAGAGAGGCGCAGCAAGGAAAAAGGGGAGAGAGGCGCAGTAAGGAAAAAGGGGAGAGAGACGCAGTAAGGAAAAAGGGGAGAGAGGCACAGTAAGGAAAAGGGGAGAGAGGCACAGTAAGGAAAAGGGGGAGAGAGGCACAGTAAGGAAAAGGGGGAGAGAGGCACAGTAAGGAAAAGGGGGAGAGAGGCACAGTAAAGAAAAGAGGAGAGAGGCACATTAAGGAAAAGGGGGGGAGAGGCACATTAAGGAAAAGGGGGGGAGGCACAGTAAGGAAAAAGGGGGGCACAGCATGAGAAAAAAGGGGGGAGAGGCACAGATTGAGGAAAAATGGGGAAACAGGTACAGTATGAGGAAAAAGTGTGGGAGAGAGGCACAGTATATAGAAAAAGGGGGGAGAGAGTCATAATAGTGGGGACTATTAATTTAAGATGGGGTAGTTTGGGGGTGAGTTTGGGGAGAATGAGGTCTCTATTAAATGTGCCTATGAACTATTTAATGGCAGTGACAGGTTCGAGAAATAGGTATATTTCTGAAATGCAAATGCTATTAATTTATTGTTGGGGCTGTTTGTAGGGAGGGAAATAGGTTTATTTATTAAATATGAATACTATTATTTTAATGTTGGGGCTGAAGGAAGGCTTAATTATTAATCATGGGTGGTATTGATTTAACGCCAGGGCTGGCTGTAATTTTCTAAATGTCCCCATTTTTTTCCAAATAGGTCCTCCAACATTCCAGGATCCAGACAAGCCGCAACTAAGGAAACCTGCAGCACAGGTGGTGAAAGTGAGAAGAACAGGTAGGAGAGAGCAGCAGAGTCTGTGAAACGTTGTTATTCTAGTGGGACAATCCTAATTTTTGGTGACCGTTCAATGGTGTACACAACAATGCAGGTCTTTTTGTCTGTAGGAGGGTGCATCAACACATCCATTAGCAATTTTGAATAAATATTGAATAAAATTGTAGTACATTATATATATATATATATATATATATATATATATATACCGTATTTATCGGCGTATAACACGCACAGGCGTATAACACGCATCTTCATTTTAAGAGGGAAATTTCAGGAAAAAAATTTAAATTTCTAAATAAAAACTTTGAAGCAAAATAAGGGTAGCTCAGAACTTTTTTTTTATTAATATTATTACCACTTATAAGGTAAATAATGTAAAAGGACAGTAAAAGCAACTGTTTTAACAAAAGAAACTTGGATATTTTGTTTTTACAAAAGTTTACTCAGAAATCACTATCTGGGAAACCAAGAAACTCTTCATCTTCACTGCTATCTTCAAAATCGCAATGAACACTGCTGCTTTAACTGCTACTATCTTCATAAATCAGCTCATCTTCTTCACCATCCAAAGCATTACTTATGCCACATTTCTTAAAAGATTTGATAACAATATCTTCTTTAACTGCGTCCCACGAAGTCTTTATCCACTGACAAACTTTTGAAATGCCCAGAATTCGTCATTTCATGTTGGTTTTCATCACACATGTATTTATTCCATTCTTCACGCATTACGGCTTTGAAGGGCTTGTTAATGCTAACATCCAATGGCTGCAATTGTGATGTAAGTCCTCCTGGAATGACAGCTATTTCTGTTTTGCATATTTGAAATTCTCTCTTTGTTGGTTCTGTAAGATGAGATCTGAATGAGTCCAGTACTAACAAGGATGGCTTCTTTAACAAAGCACCTGGGCGCTTCACCCACACATTTCTAATCCAAAGCTTCATGCCTTCTTCATCCATCCAACCTTTGGGATGAACATGCACCTGTATGCCACTTGGAATTTTCTCTTTAGGCAAAGTTTTCCTTTTAAAAATGACCAATGGTGGCAGCTTGTTTCCATCTGCAGTGACAGCAAGGACCACGGTATAATGATTTTTTTCATGCCCTGAAGTTTTAATTGTTACTGTCTTGGCACCTCTTGCTTCCACAGTTTTGTTTGAAGGAACATCGAAGGTGAGTGGTACTTCATCCATGTTGCCTATTTGACCAATTTCAAAATTTTTTCTTTTCCTTTGTTTGATAATAAACTTATGAAAATTTATTATCTTCTCTTCATAATCATCCGGCATACGCTGGGCAATCCTGGTTCTTGTTCGCATCCGAAGCTCATGCCTCTTCATGAATCTTTGGCACCATGATGCTGTTCCTTTGAAATCATGTATTTGCAACTCTTTGCTGATTTTCACTGCTTGAATAATGATCATTTTTGTTGATAAAGCAATACCAGCTTTTCTATGATTTACTACAAATTCCTTCACCTGTTCTTCTAATTTTGGCCATTTAACAATACCGCTGCGAAAATTGCATTTTGTTTTTGATAATGTCTTGAGTTTTTCTTCCATTTTTCGCCACTCTCGTATTGTGCATTCTGTTGGTGGCTCTCCAAAATGCCTTGCTGCAGCCCTATTTCCGTGTTGTTTGGCATATTCCACAACCTTCAACTTGAAAGCAGCTGTATATGCTCCACGCTTTTGTTTTAAATCCATTAGGGATACCAGTAGTCACACTGCAGTGGTATACTTTTTACCTAAGTTTAAATTTAAAAAAAGAGAATTAGAAGTGAGGAAGGCGCGGCTTGCCGTTGCCTACTGATTGCCTCACACTTCACACGCTGCTACTGATCCATGCTGCTGTGCGGTATGTACGGAATATTACCGGTATATCGGCGGTGTATATGGTAAAAACATGGCTTCTTAACATTATATCGGCGTATAACACGCATACATCATTTGCCCCCTATTTTCAGGGGGAAAAAAGTGCGTGTTATACGCCGATAAATACGGTATATAATTAGTCAAAATTGGCGTTATGTTATCAATGTTTATTTTTTGTGTTAGTTTTAATGTGCGGTATCATTGCTAGTTTTAATAAGTGCATTATCAACGGAATTTTTAATATGCGGTATCATTGCTAGTTTTATTGTGTGGTGTCAATACCAATTTTAATGTGGTGTTTTGATGATTGTTTTAATGTACAGTATTTTAGTTTGTGGAAACAATGATTTTTCTTATGCAGACAACCTAGGCGAGCCCTCTGGGAGAGCTGTAAGTGTCATACTGTGGGCTGTAGGTGATGTAATGCAGGATGTGTCACTATGCCCTTAATTTTAGATCTTAGGGGCCCCCCTGTCTTAAGTGCCCCGGGCCCCCCAAAGCCTTAATCCAGCTCTGATTTGATGTCATAAAGATGTAAACCTCACAAAGCAATTCTGTCACTGGTCAGTTTGCTTGACAGACATCTGACTTTAGCCAATGGAAACATGGTGACATGTAAATATGAAAGCACATTAGGACAAAATATGCAATAAGATAGAGGCAAAGGGAGATGGCTGCTGGGAATGTATTTATTTTTATCCCAGAACACCTTTAAATCTAAGTATTAATACTACGTTGATGTACTTTTCAAATTGGAGAGCTACTTTTTACTAAAAGTACATCTCCCTTATATAATTAAGTATAATGCAGACCTGCTCAAAAACTTCGTATAATTAAAGAAGTCTTATGCCATAAATGATGATGATGATGATGATGATGAGAGCTGCTTATGTGAATGTCTATAGTGGTTTTCTCTACCAGTTTCACTGTATTAGACAACTGTTATCAAACTTAGCAATAATGATGCATTAATCTGCCAATCAAGTGTGGAAGCTTGCTATGTGTATAGGCATAGTAAACACATATCATCATCATCCTCATTATCATTTATTTATATAGTGTCACTAATAGCGCAGCGCTGTACAGAGAACCCATTCACATCAGTCCCTACCCTATTGGAGCTTACAGTCTAAATTCCCTAATATAGACACACACTCACACACAGACAGAGAGGGAGAGACTAGGGTCAATTTTGATAGCAGCCAATTAACCTAACAGTATGTTTTTTGGAGTGTGGGAGGAAACCGCAGCACCCGGAGGAAACCCACGCAAACACAGGGAGAACATACAAACTTCACACAGATAAGGCCATGGTTGATATAAGTACTGGCTCTGCTTACCATTGTCCAGTCTAGTACATAACTGTATTAATGCTGTGAAATATTATTACTTTGAATGCCTTAAATATGCAAGAGCGCATTTGGGTAAGTTTATGCTAATAAAAGATATATGCACTTTTCTTGCCTACCCATACTATTTAATAACCACCAAAAATTAAGCAATGTGTGGGCACTGCTTCCAGTTGAAATCAGTCTGTCTGTCTGTCTATCTATCTATCTATCTATCTATCTATCTATCTATCTATCGGTCTGTCTATCTTTAAAACTGAAAGACATCCATTAAAAATACACAATGACAGCATATTTAGTGTGTAATTGATGCTAAAACACAATTCTCACTCTCCTAATATAGCTGATTTTTGACAATGAACTGCATTTTTCATGTGAAGCATTTGATGTCATAAAGATGTAAACCTCACAAAGCAATTCTGTCACTGGTCAGTTTGCTTGACAGACATCTGACTTTAGCCAATGGAAACATGGTGACATGTAAATATGAAAGCACATTAGGACAAAATATGCAATAAGATAGAGGCAAAGGGAGATGGCTGCTGGGAATGTATTTATTTTTATCCCAGAACACCTTTAAATCTAAGTATTAATACTACGTTGATGTACTTTTCAAATTGGAGAGCTACTTTTTACTAAAAGTACATCTCCCTTATATAATTAAGTATAATGCAGACCTGCTCAAAAACTTAGTATAATTAAAGAAGTCTTATGCCATAAATGATGATGATGATGATGATGAGAGCTGCTTATGTGAATGTCTATAGTGGTTTTCTCTACCAGTGTCACTGTATTAGACTGTTATCAAACTTAGCAATAATGATGCATTAATCTGCCAATCAAGTGTGGAAGCTTGCTATGTGTATAGGCATAGTAAACACATATCATCATTAGGGATGAGCGCACTCGGATTTATGAAATCCGAGCCCACCCGAAGGTTGCGGATCCGAGTCGGATCCGAGACAGATCCGGGTATTGGCGCCAAATTCAAAAGTGAAACTGAGGCTCTGACTCATAATCCCGTTGTCGGATCTCGCGATACTCGGATCCTATAAATTCCCCGCTAGTCGCCGCCATCTTCACTCGGGCATTGATCAGGGTAGAGGGAGGGTGTGTTAGGTGGTCCTCTGTGCTGTTTAGTTCTGTGCTGTTTAGTTCTGTGCTGTTTAGTTCTGTGCTGTTTAGTTCTGTGCTGTTTAGTTCTGTGCTGTTTAGTTCTGTGCTGTTTAGTTCTGTGCTGTGCTGTGCTGTGCTGTGCTGTGCTGTGCTGTGCTGTGTTCTGCAGTATCAGTCCAGTGGTGCTGTGTGCTGTGCTCTGTCCTTCTGAGGTCAGTGGTGCTGCTGGGTCCTGTGCTGTGTCCTGTTCAGTCCAGTGGTGCTGTGTCCTGTGCTCTGTGCTTCTAAGGGCATAGTTATTTCCCCAATATTCCCCTGTGTTTAAAAAAATAAAAAAAAGTTTTTTAAAAAATACCAAAAACTACTTTAATATTTTTTAATTACCACAAAATTTTCACAACCAATCCTGCAGTATAAGCCCATTGGTACTGCAATATTACCAAGTTCACACATTCAGCAGTAAAAGTCCAGTGGTACTGCAATATTACAAAGTTTACACATTCTGCAGTATCAGTCCAGTGGTGCTGTGTCCTGTGCTCTGTCCTGCTGAGTTCCGTAGTGCTGCTGGGTCCTGTGCCGTGTCCTGTTCAGTCCAGTGGTGCTGTGTCCTGTGCTCTGTGCTTCTAAGGGCATAGTTATTTCCCCATTATTCCCAAGTTTTTAAAAAATAAAAAAAAAGTAAAAAAAAATAAAAAATTTAAAAAAAAAAAAAATATATAATAATTATAACCAAATTTGCAAAACCAATCCAGCAGTATAAGTCCATTGGTACTGCAATATTACCAAGTTCACACATTCTGCAGTATCAGTCCAGTGGTGCTGTGTCCTGTGCTCTGTCCTGCTGAGTTCCGTAGTGCTGCTGTGTCCTGTGCCGTGTCCTGTTCAGTCCAGTGGTGCTGTGTCCTGTGCTCTGTGCTTCTAAGGTCATAGTTATTTCCCCATTATTCCCAAGTTTTTAAAAAATAAAAAAAAAGTAAAAAAAAATAAAAAATTTAAAAAAAAAAAAAATATATAATAATTATAACCAAATTTGCAAAACCAATCCAGCAGTATAAGTCCATTGGTACTGCAATATTACCAAGTTCACACATTCTGCAGTATCAGTCCAGTGGTGCTGTGTCCTGTGCTCTGTCCTGCTGAGTTCCGTAGTGCTGCTGTGTCCTGTGCCGTGTCCTGTTCAGTCCAGTGGTGCTGTGTCCTGTGCTCTGTGCTTCTAAGGGCATAGTTATTTCCCCACTATTCCCAAGTTTTTTAAAAATAAGAAAAAAGTAAAAAAAAATAAAAAATTTAAAAAAAAAATAAAATATAATAATTATAACCAAATTTGCAAAACCAATCCAGCAGTATAAGTCCATTGGTACTGCAATATTACCAAGTTCACACATTCTGCAGTATCTTGTGCTACATATAATGGAGACCAAAAATTTGGAGGATAAAGTAGGGAAAGATCAAGACCCACTTCCTCCTAATGCTGAAGCTGCTGCCACTAGTCATGACATAGACGATGAAATGCCATCAACGTCGTCTTCCAAGCCCGATGCCCAATCTCGTAGTACCGGGCATGTAAAATCCAAAAAGCCCAAGTTAAGAAAAAGTAGCAAAAAGAGAAACTTTAAATCATCTGAGGAGAAACGTAAAGTTGCCAATATGCCATTTACGACACGGAGTGGCAAGGAACGGCTTAGGCCCTGGCCCGTGTTCATGACTAGTGGTTCAGCTTCACCCACGGATCTTAGCCCTCCTCCTCCTCCCCCCCCCTACAAAAAATTGAAGAGAGTTATGCTGTCAGCAACAAAACAGCAAACAACTCTGCCTTCTAAAGAGAAATTATCACAAATCCCCAAGGCGAGTCCAAGGGTGTTGGTGGTTGTCAAGCCTGACCTTCCCATCACTGTACGGGAAGAGGTGGCTCGGGAGGAGGCTATTGATGATGTAGCTGGCGCTGTGGAGGAACTTGATGATGAGGATGGTGATGTGGTTATTGTAAATGAGGCACCAGGGGGGGAAACAGCTGATGTCCATGGGATGAAAAAGCCCATCGTCATGCCTGGTCAGAAGACCAAAAAATGCACCTCTTCGGTCTGGAGTTATTTTTATCCAAATCCAGACAACCAATGTATGGCAATATGTAGCTTATGTAAAGCTCAAATAAGCAGGGGTAAGGATCTTGCCCACCTAGGAACATCCTCCCTTATACGTCACCTGAATAACCTTCATAGTTCAGTGGTTAGTTCAGGAACTGGGGCTAGGACCCTCATCGGTACAGGGACACCTAAATCCCGTGGTCCAGTTGGATACACACCAGCAACACCCTCCTCGTCAACTTCCTCCACAATCTCCATCAGATTCAGTCCTGCAGCCCAAGTCAGCAGCCAGACTGAGTCCTCCTCAATACGGGATTCATCCGAGGAATCCTGCAGCGGTACGCCTACTACTGCCACTGCTGCTGTTGCTGCTGTTAGTCGGTCATCTTCCCAGAGGGGAAGTCGTAAGACCGCTAAGTCTTTCACAAAACAATTGACCGTCCAACAGTCGTTTGCCATGACCACAAAATACGATAGTAGTCACCCTATTGCAAAGCGTATAACTGCGGCTGTAACTGCAATGTTGGTGTTAGACGTGCGCCCGGTGTCCGCCATCAGTGGAGTGGGATTTAGAGGGTTGATGGAGGTATTGTGTCCCCGGTACCAAATCCCCTCGAGATTCCACTTCACTAGGCAGGCGATACCAAAAATGTACAGAGAAGTACGATCAAGTGTCCTCAGTGCTCTTAAAAATGCGGTTGTACCCACTGTGCACTTAACCACGGACATGTGGACAAGTGGTTCTGGGCAAACGAAGGACTATATGACTGTGACAGCCCACTGGGTAGATGCATCCCCTTCCGCAGCAACAGCAACAGCTGCATCAGTAGCAGCATCTACAAAATGGCAGCTCATGCAAAGGCAGGCAACATTGTGCATTACAGGCTTTAATAAGAGGCACAACGCTGACAACATATTAGAGAAAATGAGGGAAATTATCTCCCAGTGGCTTACCCCACTTAGACTCTCATGGGGATTTGTGGTGTCAGACAATGCCAGTAACATTGTGCGGGCATTAAATATGGGCAATTTCCAGCACGTCCCATGTTTTGCCCACACCATTAATTTGGTGGTGCAGCATTACCTCAAGAGTGACAGGGGTGTGCAGGAGATGCTTGCGGTGGCCCGCAAAATTGCTGGACACTTTCGGCATTCAGCCAGTGCCTACCGCAGACTAGAGGCACATCAAAAAAGCTTGAACCTGCCCTGCCATCACCTCAAACAAGAGGTTGTGACGCGCTGGAACTCCACCCTCTATATGCTGCAGAGGATGGAGGAGCAGCAAAAGGCCATTCAGGCCTACACAGCCACCTACGACATAGGCAAAGGAGTGGGGATGCGCCTCAGTCAAGCGCAGTGGAGACTGATTTCCGTGTTGTGCAAGGTTCTGCAGCCATTTGAACTTGCCACACGAGAAGTCAGTTCCGACACTGCCAGCTTGAGTCAGGTCATTCCCCTGATCAGGCTGTTGCAGAAGCAGCTGGAGAAAGTGAGGGAGGAGCTGGTAAGCCATTGCGATTACAGCAAGCATGTAGCTCTTGTGGATGTAGCCCTTCGTACGCTTTGCCAGGATCCGAGGGTGGTCACTCTTTTAAAGTCAGAGGAATACATTCTGGCCACCGTGCTCGATCCTCGGTTTAAAGCGTATGTTGTGTCTCTGTTTCCGGCGGACACAAGTCTACAGCGGTGCAAAGACCTGCTGGTCAGGAGATTGTCCTCTGAAGAGGACCGTGACATGCCAACAGCTCCACCCTCATTTTCTTCCACATCTATGGCTGCGAGGAAAAAGCTCAGTTTTCCCAAAAGAGGCACTGGCGGGGATGCTGATAACATCTGGTCCGGACTGAAGGACCTGCCAACCATTGCAGACATGTCTACTCTCGCTGCATTGGATGCTGTGACAATAGAAAAAATTGTGGATGATTACTTTGCTGACACCATCCAAGTAGACATGTCAGACAGTCCATATTGTTACTGGCAGGAAAAAAAGGCAGTTTGGAAGCCCCTGTACAAACTGGCTCTATTTTACCTGAGTTGTCCCCCCTCCAGTGTGTACTCGGAAAGAGTTTTTAGTGCAGCGGGGAACCTGGTCAGTGAGCGGCGAAGGAGGTTGCTTCCTCACAACGTTGAAAAAATGATGTTTATAAAAATGAATAATCAATTCCTCAATGAAGTACAGCACTGCCCTCCAGATACTACAGAGGGACCTGTGGTTGTGGAGTCCAGCGGGGACGAATTGATAATGTGTGATGAGGAGGAAGTACACACTGTAGGGGGAGAGGAATCAGAGGTTGAGGATGAGGACGACATCTTGCCTCAGTAGAGCCTGTTTAGTCTGTACAGGGAGAGATGAATAGCTTTTTTGGTGTGGGGGCCCAAACAAACCAATCATTTCAGCCAAAGTTGTTTGGTAGGCCCTGTCGCTGAAATGATTGGTTTGTTAAAGTGTGCATGTCCTATTTCAACAACATAAGGGTGGGTGTGAGGGCCCAAGGACAATTCCATCTTGGAAATTTTTTTTTTGCATTATATGACCAAGCAACAGTCGTTTGCCATGTTCAAAAAGTAAAACCAAAGGTAAAAAAATTCAAGAAATTAAACCAAAAGTAAAATGCCGTGTCATAATTTAAAACAAGAGGTATTGACGTGCTCTAAAACTACTGTATTGTTGTTTATATTTTATAAACACTACACTTGAAAGCTTGAGTCTTTCAATAGAAAAGTAACTGTCCATTGCACGAATATTTGCAACAGGGACAATTTTAGGGTTAAGAAAGTCAACTAATAATAACACTTCGACGCTGTGTGTCTTTATAAACACTACACTTGGAAGTTGGAGGAGGTATTGTGGCCCCGGCACCAAATTTACTACCGGGGACACTCCACTGTGCAGTCCATATTTAGGTGTATCAGATATTAAACAACGGTGACAGTTGATGCCCAATTTTTTAATTATATTGTGGCCTCATTATGTAACCCCCTGTCACTGTGTGTAGTGTGGGGTGCAAAGGGTACACAGTGCACCTCCTTCTCAAGCCCTGGCTAGCTGATGGGCATGGGTGTAAATGATCAGGGGGTCCCTGCACATGCAGGTGTTTCTTTGTAGTTAGTGGGACACAGGTAATGTCACTTTGGTGCAGTGTAATAGAAGTCACAATAATTTGGGCGCCAGACCATCTCTATAACAAACTGAACTTTTATTTACACTCTTCCTCCAGCACGATAATCATAATGGTTGCAGAATATATACATCTCCTTACTCTCTCCAGCACAGTTATTAATGAGAAATACGAATATGGTTGCAAATATCTTATCACTCCTCCTGCACAGTTCTTAATGTTATCCAGATGTTAAATAACATAATTTACATGTCTCTTGCACTCCATACTCACTGCAGATCACCCTTTCTGCAGGGGCACATGCATGGATGCTAATAGGCAGGCAGCCTCTCCTCCATGCAGCTCTGACACACTCTGTGTACCTCTCAACTGCAGCTCATCCCTCCTCTGCGGGGATAATGTCTCCTGTGCTCTGACACGTCACTCTGTGTACTCTCAGCCTCAGGATCTGACACTACAACTACCATGCCTCTTGTAGCAGCCCTCACTCCAGGGCCTCTTCCATGTGCAGTGTCCCCCTCTCTCTTGGGTTCACTATAGTGGCATGGAGTTCTCCCCCTCATCCAGGGCACACATTCCTTGCCCTGGCTCAGTCACCACGCTCAGACTTCCAGGCAATGCTGGGGGAGCCTGGGAGCTTCCACCCCAGGTCCCCAGCTACAACTCTCCTCTCCTGTGTCTTCTCTCTCTTTCTGACACTTTAAAGATCGTGCCTTTAAATGAAAAAGTCAGTCTTCATTGCACGACTATGTGCAAGTGCAACAGGGACATTTTTTTGGGTTTACAAAGTCAAACAATAACACTTCGACCCTGTCTGTCTGGGGTCTCTCAATGACGAATTGTCTGTAGCATGTTTGGAGGAGGTATTGTGGCCCCGGTATCAAATTGGGTACCGGGGCCACCCCACTATGCAGTCCAGATACTTGTTTGGTGGAATTCAGACACGTGGAGGGTTTTTTAATTATATTGTGGCCTCGGTACCAAATTGTGTACCGGGGCCACCACACTACGCAGTCAAGATACTTGTTTGGTGGAATTCAGACCAGTTGAGGGTTTTATTATTATATTGTGTGGACCACTCTATCTATACCACACTACAACTCTATACCACTCTATTTCCTACTTTAATTCTATTTAATTCTATTTCCTACTTTAATTCTATTACTAATTAATTACCATAAAGAGGAACAAAATAAACCAATTTTACCAAAAGTATAATATGACTTAGACTTACAAACACTACACTTTAAAGATCGTGCCTTTAAATGAAAAAGTCAGTCTTCATTGCACGACTATGTGCAACAGGGACATTTTTTTGGGTTTACAAAGTCAAACAATAACACTTCGACCCTGTCTGTCTGGGGTCTCTCAATGACGAATTGTCTGTAGCATGTTTGGAGGAGGTATTGTGGCCCCGGTATCAAATTGGGTACCGGGGCCACCCCACTATGCAGTCCAGATACTTGTTTGGTGGAATTCAGACACGTGGAGGGTTTTTTAATTATATTGTGGCCTCGGTACCAAATTGTGTACCGGGGCCACCACACTACGCAGTCAAGATACTTGTTTGGTGGAATTCAGACCAGTTGAGGGTTTTATTATTATATTGTGTGGACCACTCTATCTATACCACACTACAACTCTATACCACTCTATTTCCTACTTTAATTCTATTTAATTCTATTTCCTACTTTAATTCTATTACTAATTAATTACCATAAAGAGGAACAAAATAAACCAATTTTACCAAAAGTATAATATGACTTAGACTTACAAACACTACACTTTAAAGATCGTGCCTTTAAATGAAAAAGTCAGTCTTCATTGCACGACTATGTGCAACAGGGACATTTTTTTGGGTTTACAAAGTCAAACAATAACACTTCGACCCTGTCTGTCTGGGGTCTCTCAATGACGAATTGTCTGTAGCATGTTTGGAGGAGGTATTGTGGCCCCGGTATCAAATTGGGTACCGGGGCCACCCCACTATGCAGTCCAGATACTTGTTTGGTGGAATTCAGACACGTGGAGGGTTTTTTAATTATATTGTGGCCTCGGTACCAAATTGTGTACCGGGGCCACCACACTACGCAGTCAAGATACTTGTTTGGTGGAATTCAGACCAGTTGAGGGTTTTATTATTATATTGTGTGGACCACTCTATCTATACCACACTACAACTCTATACCACTCTATTTCCTACTTTAATTCTATTTAATTCTATTTCCTACTTTAATTCTATTACTAATTAATTACCATAAAGAGGAACAAAATAAACCAATTTTACCAAAAGTATAATATGACTTAGACTTACAAACACTACACTTTAAAGATCGTGCCTTTAAATGAAAAAGTCAGTCTTCATTGCACGACTATGTGCAACAGGGACATTTTTTTGGGTTTACAAAGTCAAACAATAACACTTCGACCCTGTCTGTCTGGGGTCTCTCAATGACGAATTGTCTGTAGCATGTTTGGAGGAGGTATTGTGGCCCCGGTATCAAATTGGGTACCGGGGCCACCCCACTATGCAGTCCAGATACTTGTTTGGTGGAATTCAGACACGTGGAGGGTTTTTTAATTATATTGTGGCCTCGGTACCAAATTGTGTACCGGGGCCACCACACTACGCAGTCAAGATACTTGTTTGGTGGAATTCAGACCAGTTGAGGGTTTTATTATTATATTGTGTGGACCACTCTATCTATACCACACTACAACTCTATACCACTCTATTTCCTACTTTAATTCTATTTAATTCTATTTCCTACTTTAATTCTATTACTAATTAATTACCATAAAGAGGAACAAAATAAACCAATTTTACCAAAAGTATAATATGACTTAGACTTACAAACACTACACTTTAAAGATCGTGCCTTTAAATGAAAAAGTCAGTCTTCATTGCACGACTATGTGCAACAGGGACATTTTTTTGGGTTTACAAAGTCAAACAATAACACTTCGACCCTGTCTGTCTGGGGTCTCTCAATGACGAATTGTCTGTAGCATGTTTGGAGGAGGTATTGTGGCCCCGGTATCAAATTGGGTACCGGGGCCACCCCACTATGCAGTCCAGATACTTGTTTGGTGGAATTCAGACACGTGGAGGGTTTTTTAATTATATTGTGGCCTCGGTACCAAATTGTGTACCGGGGCCACCACACTACGCAGTCAAGATACTTGTTTGGTGGAATTCAGACCAGTTGAGGGTTTTATTATTATATTGTGTGGACCACTCTATCTATACCACACTACAACTCTATACCACTCTATTTCCTACTTTAATTCTATTTAATTCTATTTCCTACTTTAATTCTATTACTAATTAATTACCATAAAGAGGAACAAAATAAACCAATTTTACCAAAAGTATAATATGACTTAGACTTACAAACACTACACTTTAAAGATCGTGCCTTTAAATGAAAAAGTCAGTCTTCATTGCACGACTATGTGCAACAGGGACATTTTTTTGGGTTTACAAAGTCAAACAATAACACTTCGACCCTGTCTGTCTGGGGTCTCTCAATGACGAATTGTCTGTAGCATGTTTGGAGGAGGTATTGTGGCCCCGGTATCAAATTGGGTACCGGGGCCACCCCACTATGCAGTCCAGATACTTGTTTGGTGGAATTCAGACACGTGGAGGGTTTTTTAATTATATTGTGGCCTCGGTACCAAATTGTGTACCGGGGCCGCCACACTACGCAGTCAAGATAGATAGATGCGTATTGCGTATCATAGATAAAGTACATTCAGTGGTGTGGGGCAAATTGAAAAATATTCAAAATGCACTGACATTATCAAAAACAAGAGGTTGTCACACGCTAAAACTCCAACATGTATATGATGGAGAGGATGGAGGAGCAGCCGTATGTGTAGTGTAATGCAGATCTGTTGAAGGTTTTTTATATATTTTATTGTGGTGCCCAGTGCCCACTCCTCTACGCAGTCCAGGTACAATTATTGGTGCGAATCATAAAAGTTCAGGGTTTTTAAGATATTGAGGTGACCCACTCCTCTACGCAGTCCAGGTACAATTATTGGTGCGAATCATAAAAGTTCAGGGTTTTTAAGATATTGTGGTGACCCACTCCTCTACGCAGTCCAGGTACAATTATTGGTGCGAATCATAAAAGTTCAGGGTTTTTAAGATATTGTGGTGACCCACTCCTCTACGCAGTCCAGGTACAATTATTGGTGCGAATCATAAAAGTTCAGGGTTTTTAAGATATTGTGGTGACCCACTCCTCTACGCAGTCCAGGTACAATTATTGGTGCGAATCATAAAAGTTCAGGGTTTTTAAGATATTGTGGTGACCCACTCCTCTACGCAGTCCAGGTACAATTATTGGTGCGAATCATAAAAGTTCAGGGTTTTTAAGATATTGTGGTGACCCACTCCTCTACGCAGTCCAGGTACAATTATTGGTGCGAATCATAAAAGTTCAGGGTTTTTAATATATATTGTGGTGACCCACTCCTCTACGCAGTCCAGGTACAATTATTGGTGCGAATCATAAAAGTTCAGGGTTTTTAATATATATTGTGGTGACCCACTCCTCTACGCAGTCCAGAAAGATACCTTGTTGCAACGTTTTGGACTAATAACTATATTGTGAGGTGTTCAGAATACACTGTAAATTAGTGGAAATGCTTGTTATTGAATGTTATTGAGGTTAATAATAGCCTAGGAGTGAAAATAAGCCCAAAAACTTGATTTTTAAACTTTTTATGTTTTTTTCAAAAAAAATCCGAATCCAATACCTTAAATCCGAACCGAGACCTTTCGTCAAGTGTTTTGCGAGACAAATCCGAACCTCAAAAATAACGAAAATCCGGATCCAAAACACAAAACACGAGACCTCAAAAGTCGCCGGTGCACATCCCTAATCATCATCATCCTCATTATCATTTATTTATATAGTGTCACTAATAGCGCAGCGCTGTACAGAGAACCCATTCACATCAGTCCCTACCCTATTGGAGCTTACAGTCTAAATTCCCTAATATAGACACACACTCACACACAGAGAGAGAGGGAGAGACTAGGGTCAATTTTGATAGCAGCCAATTAACCTAACAGTATGTTTTTTGGAGTGTGGGAGGAAACCGCAGCACCCGGAGGAAACCCACGCAAACACAGGGAGAACATACAAACTTCACACAGATAAGGCCATGGTTGATATAAGTACTGGCTCTGCTTACCATTGTCCAGTCTAGTACATAACTGTATTAATGCTGTGAAATATTATTACTTTGAATGCCTTAAATATGCAAGAGCGCATTTGGGTAAGTTTATGCTAATAAAAGATATATGCACTTTTCTTGCCTACCCATACTATTTAATAACCACCAAAAATTAAGCAATGTGTGGGCACTGCTTCCAGTTGAAATCAGTCTGTCTGTCTGTCTATCTATCTATCTATCTATCTATCTATCTATCTATCTATCTATCGGTCTGTCTATCTTTAAAACTGAAAGACATCCATTAAAAATACACAATGACAGCATATTTAGTGTGTAATTGATGCTAAAACACAATTCTCACTCTCCTAATATAGCTGATTTTTGACAATGAACTGCATTTTTCATGTGAAGCATTTGATGTCATAAAGATGTAAACCTCACAAAGCAATTCTGTCACTGGTCAGTTTGCTTGACAGACATCTGACTTTAGCCAATGGAAACATGGTGACATGTAAATATGAAAGCACATTAGGACAAAATATGCAATAAGATAGAGGCAAAGGGAGATGGCTGCTGGGAATGTATTTATTTTTATCCCAGAACACCTTTAAATCTAAGTATTAATACTACGTTGATGTACTTTTCAAATTGGAGAGCTACTTTTTACTAAAAGTACATCTCCCTTATATAATTAAGTATAATGCAGACCTGCTCAAAAGCTTAGTATAATTAAAGAAGTCTTATGCCATAAATGATGATGATGATGATGATGATGAGAGCTGCTTATGTGAATGTCTATAGTGGTTTTCTCTACCAGTGTCACTGTATTAGACAACTGTTATCAAACTTAGCAATAATGATGCATTAATCTGCCAATCAAGTGTGGAAGCTTGCTATGTGTATAGGCATAGTAAACACATATCATCATCATCCTCATTATCATTTATTTATATAGTGTCACTAATAGCGCAGCGCTGTACAGAGAACCCATTCACATCAGTCCCTACCCTATTGGAGCTTACAGTCTAAATTCCCTAATATAGACACACACTCACACACAGACAGAGAGGGAGAGACTAGGGTCAATTTTGATAGCAGCCAATTAACCTAACAGTATGTTTTTTGGAGTGTGGGAGGAAACCGCAGCACCCGGAGGAAACCCACGCAAACACAGGGAGAACATACAAACTTCACACAGATAAGGCCATGGTTGATATAAGTACTGGCTCTGCTTACCATTGTCCAGTCTAGTACATAACTGTATTAATGCTGTGAAATATTATTACTTTGAATGCCTTAAATATGCAAGAGCGCATTTGGGTAAGTTTATGCTAATAAAAGATATATGCACTTTTCTTGCCTACCCATACTATTTAATAACCACCAAAAATTAAGCAATGTGTGGGCACTGCTTCCAGTTGAAATCAGTCTGTCTGTCTGTCTATCTATCTATCTATCTATCTATCTATCTATCTATCTATCTATCGGTCTGTCTATCTTTAAAACTGAAAGACATCCATTAAAAATACACAATGACAGCATATTTAGTGTGTAATTGATGCTAAAACACAATTCTCACTCTCCTAATATAGCTGATTTTTGACAATGAACTGCATTTTTCATGTGAAGCATTTGATGTCATAAAGATGTAAACCTCACAAAGCAATTCTGTCACTGGTCAGTTTGCTTGACAGACATCTGACTTTAGCCAATGGAAACATGGTGACATGTAAATATGAAAGCACATTAGGACAAAATATGCAATAAGATAGAGGCAAAGGGAGATGGCTGCTGGGAATGTATTTATTTTTATCCCAGAACACCTTTAAATCTAAGTATTAATACTACGTTGATGTACTTTTCAAATTGGAGAGCTACTTTTTACTAAAAGTACATCTCCCTTATATAATTAAGTATAATGCAGACCTGCTCAAAAACTTAGTATAATTAAAGAAGTCTTATGCCATAAATGATGATGATGATGATGATGATGATGATGAGAGCTGCTTATGTGAATGTCTATAGTGGTTTTCTCTACCAGTGTCACTGTATTAGACAACTGTTATCAAACTTAGCAATAATGATGCATTAATCTGCCAATCAAGTGTGGAAGCTTGCTATGTGTATAGGCATAGTAAACACATATCATCATCATCCTCATTATCATTTATTTATATAGTGTCACTAATAGCGCAGCGCTGTACAGAGAACCCATTCACATCAGTCCCTACCCTATTGGAGCTTACAGTCTAAATTCCCTAATATAGACACACACTCACACACAGACAGAGAGGGAGAGACTAGGGTCAATTTTGATAGCAGCCAATTAACCTAACAGTATGTTTTTTGGAGTGTGGGAGGAAACCGCAGCACCCGGAGGAAACCCACGCAAACACAGGGAGAACATACAAACTTCACACAGATAAGGCTATGGTTGATATAAGTACTGGCTCTGCTTACCATTGTCCAGTCTAGTACATAACTGTATTAATGCTGTGAAATATTATTACTTTGAATGCCTTAAATATGCAAGAGCGCATTTGGGTAAGTTTATGCTAATAAAAGATATATGCACTTTTCTTGCCTACCCATACTATTTAATAACCACCAAAAATTAAGCAATGTGTGGGCACTGCTTCCAGTTGAAATCAGTCTGTCTGTCTGTCTATCTATCTATCTATCTATCTATCTATCTATCTATCTATCTATCTATCTATCTATCGGTCTGTCTATCTTTAAAACTGAAAGACATCCATTAAAAATACACAATGACAGCATATTTAGTGTGTAATTGATGCTAAAACACAATTCTCACTCTCCTAATATAGCTGATTTTTGACAATGAACTGCATTTTTCATGTGAAGCATTTGATGTCATAAAGATGTAAACCTCACAAAGCAATTCTGTCACTGGTCAGTTTGCTTGACAGACATCTGACTTTAGCCAATGGAAACATGGTGACATGTAAATATGAAAGCACATTAGGACAAAATATGCAATAAGATAGAGGCAAAGGGAGATGGCTGCTGGGAATGTATTTATTTTTATCCCAGAACACCTTTAAATCTAAGTATTAATACTACGTTGATGTACTTTTCAAATTGGAGAGCTACTTTTTACTAAAAGTACATCTCCCTTATATAATTAAGTATAATGCAGACCTGCTCAAAAGCTTAGTATAATTAAAGAAGTCTTATGCCATAAATGATGATGATGATGATGATGATGAGAGCTGCTTATGTGAATGTCTATAGTGGTTTTCTCTACCAGTGTCACTGTATTAGACAACTGTTATCAAACTTAGCAATAATGATGCATTAATCTGCCAATCAAGTGTGGAAGCTTGCTATGTGTATAGGCATAGTAAACACATATCATCATCATCCTCATTATCATTTATTTATATAGTGTCACTAATAGCGCAGCGCTGTACAGAGAACCCATTCACATCAGTCCCTACCCTATTGGAGCTTACAGTCTAAATTCCCTAATATAGACACACACTCACACACAGACAGAGAGGGAGAGACTAGGGTCAATTTTGATAGCAGCCAATTAACCTAACAGTATGTTTTTTGGAGTGTGGGAGGAAACCGCAGCACCCGGAGGAAACCCACGCAAACACAGGGAGAACATACAAACTTC
Source organism: Mixophyes fleayi (assembly GCF_038048845.1). NCBI lineage: Eukaryota > Metazoa > Chordata > Amphibia > Anura > Limnodynastidae > Mixophyes > Mixophyes fleayi. Next base: position 963,093 of record NW_027447042.1, on the reverse strand, counting down.
ACACAGATAAGGCCATGGTTGATATAAGTACTGGCTCTGCTTACCATTGTCCAGTCTAGTACATAACTGTATTAATGCTGTGAAATATTATTACTTTGAATGCCTTAAATATGCAAGAGCGCATTTGGGTAAGTTTATGCTAATAAAAGATATATGCACTTTTCTTGCCTACCCATACTATTTAATAACCACCAAAAATTAAGCAATGTGTGGGCACTGCTTCCAGTTGAAATCAGTCTGTCTGTCTGTCTATCTATCTATCTATCTATCTATCTATCTATCTATCTATCTATCTATCTATCTATCTATCTATCTATCTATCTATCTATCTATCTATCTATCGGTCTGTCTATCTTTAAAACTGAAAGACATCCATTAAAAATACACAATGACAGCATATTTAGTGTGTAATTGATGCTAAAACACAATTCTCACTCTCCTAATATAGCTGATTTTTGACAATGAACTGCATTTTTCATGTGAAGCATTTGATGTCATAAAGATGTAAACCTCACAAAGCAATTCTGTCACTGGTCAGTTTGCTTGACAGACATCTGACTTTAGCCAATGGAAACATGGTGACATGTAAATATGAAAGCACATTAGGACAAAATATGCAATAAGATAGAGGCAAAGGGAGATGGCTGCTGGGAATGTATTTATTTTTATCCCAGAACACCTTTAAATCTAAGTATTAATACTACGTTGATGTACTTTTCAAATTGGAGAGCTACTTTTTACTAAAAGTACATCTCCCTTATATAATTAAGTATAATGCAGACCTGCTCAAAAGCTTAGTATAATTAAAGAAGTCTTATGCCATAAATGATGATGATGATGATGATGATGAGAGCTGTTTATGTGAATGTCTATAGTGGTTTTCTCTACCAGTGTCACTGTATTAGACAACTGTTATCAAACTTAGCAATAATGATGCATTAATCTGCCAATCAAGTGTGGAAGCTTGCTATGTGTATAGGCATAGTAAACACATATCATCATCATCCTCATTATCATTTATTTATATAGTGTCACTAATAGCGCAGCGCTGTACAGAGAACCCATTCACATCAGTCCCTACCCTATTGGAGCTTACAGTCTAAATTCCCTAATATAGACACACACTCACACACAGACAGAGAGGGAGAGACTAGGGTCAATTTTGATAGCAGCCAATTAACCTAACAGTATGTTTTTTGGAGTGTGGGAGGAAACCGCAGCACCCGGAGGAAACCCACGCAAACACAGGGAGAACATACAAACTTCACACAGATAAGGCCATGGTTGATATAAGTACTGGCTCTGCTTACCATTGTCCAGTCTAGTACATAACTGTATTAATGCTGTGAAATATTATTACTTTGAATGCCTTAAATATGCAAGAGCGCATTTGGGTAAGTTTATGCTAATAAAAGATATATGCACTTTTCTTGCCTACCCATACTATTTAATAACCACCAAAAATTAAGCAATGTGTGGGCACTGCTTCCAGTTGAAATCAGTCTGTCTGTCTGTCTATCTATCTATCTATCTATCTATCTATCTATCTATCTATCTATCGGTCTGTCTATCTTTAAAACTGAAAGACATCCATTAAAAATACACAATGACAGCATATTTAGTGTGTAATTGATGCTAAAACACAATTCTCACTCTCCTAATATAGCTGATTTTTGACAATGAACTGCATTTTTCATGTGAAGCATTTGATGTCATAAAGATGTAAACCTCACAAAGCAATTCTGTCACTGGTCAGTTTGCTTGACAGACATCTGACTTTAGCCAATGGAAACATGGTGACATGTAAATATGAAAGCACATTAGGACAAAATATGCAATAAGATAGAGGCAAAGGGAGATGGCTGCTGGGAATGTATTTATTTTTATCCCAGAACACCTTTAAATCTAAGTATTAATACTACGTTGATGTACTTTTCAAATTGGAGAGCTACTTTTTACTAAAAGTACATCTCCCTTATATAATTAAGTATAATGCAGACCTGCTCAAAAGCTTAGTATAATTAAAGAAGTCTTATGCCATAAATGATGATGATGATGATGATGATGAGAGCTGCTTATGTGAATGTCTATAGTGGTTTTCTCTACCAGTGTCACTGTATTAGACAACTGTTATCAAACTTAGCAATAATGATGCATTAATCTGCCAATCAAGTGTGGAAGCTTGCTATGTGTATAGGCATAGTAAACACATATCATCATCATCCTCATTATCATTTATTTATATAGTGTCACTAATAGCGCAGCGCTGTACAGAGAACCCATTCACATCAGTCCCTACCCTATTGGAGCTTACAGTCTAAATTCCCTAATATAGACACACACTCACACACAGACAGAGAGGGAGAGACTAGGGTCAATTTTGATAGCAGCCAATTAACCTAACAGTATGTTTTTTGGAGTGTGGGAGGAAACCGCAGCACCCGGAGGAAACCCACGCAAACACAGGGAGAACATACAAACTTCACACAGATAAGGCCATGGTTGATATAAGTACTGGCTCTGCTTACCATTGTCCAGTCTAGTACATAACTGTATTAATGCTGTGAAATATTATTACTTTGAATGCCTTAAATATGCAAGAGCGCATTTGGGTAAGTTTATGCTAATAAAAGATATATGCACTTTTCTTGCCTACCCATACTATTTAATAACCACCAAAAATTAAGCAATGTGTGGGCACTGCTTCCAGTTGAAATCAGTCTGTCTGTCTGTCTATCTATCTATCTATCTATCTATCTATCTATCTATCTATCTATCGGTCTGTCTATCTTTAAAACTGAAAGACATCCATTAAAAATACACAATGACAGCATATTTAGTGTGTAATTGATGCTAAAACACAATTCTCACTCTCCTAATATAGCTGATTTTTGACAATGAACTGCATTTTTCATGTGAAGCATTTGATGTCATAAAGATGTAAACCTCACAAAGCAATTCTGTCACTGGTCAGTTTGCTTGACAGACATCTGACTTTAGCCAATGGAAACATGGTGACATGTAAATATGAAAGCACATTAGGACAAAATATGCAATAAGATAGAGGCAAAGGGAGATGGCTGCTGGGAATGTATTTATTTTTATCCCAGAACACCTTTAAATCTAAGTATTAATACTACGTTGATGTACTTTTCAAATTGGAGAGCTACTTTTTACTAAAAGTACATCTCCCTTATATAATTAAGTATAATGCAGACCTGCTCAAAAGCTTAGTATAGTTAAAGAAGTCTTATGCCATAAATGATGATGATGATGATGATGATGATGATGATGATGATGATGATGATGATGATGAGAGCTGCTTATGTGAATGTCTATAGTGGTTTTCTCTACCAGTGTCACTGTATTAGACAACTGTTATCAAACTTAGCAATAATGATGCATTAATCTGCCAATCAAGTGTGGAAGCTTGCTATGTGTATAGGCATAGTAAACACATATCATCATCATCCTCATTATCATTTATTTATATAGTGTCACTAATAGCGCAGCGCTGTACAGAGAACCCATTCACATCAGTCCCTACCCTATTGGAGCTTACAGTCTAAATTCCCTAATATAGACACACACTCACACACAGACAGAGAGGGAGAGACTAGGGTCAATTTTGATAGCAGCCAATTAACCTAACAGTATGTTTTTTGGAGTGTGGGAGGAAACCGCAGCACCCGGAGGAAACCCACGCAAACACAGGGAGAACATACAAACTTCACACAGATAAGGCCATGGTTGATATAAGTACTGGCTCTGCTTACCATTGTCCAGTCTAGTACATAACTGTATTAATGCTGTGAAATATTATTACTTTGAATGCCTTAAATATGCAAGAGCGCATTTGGGTAAGTTTATGCTAATAAAAGATATATGCACTTTTCTTGCCTACCCATACTATTTAATAACCACCAAAAATTAAGCAATGTGTGGGCACTGCTTCCAGTTGAAATCAGTCTGTCTGTCTGTCTATCTATCTATCTATCTATCTATCTATCTATCTATCTATCTATCGGTCTGTCTATCTTTAAAACTGAAAGACATCCATTAAAAATACACAATGACAGCATATTTAGTGTGTAATTGATGCTAAAACACAATTCTCACTCTCCTAATATAGCTGATTTTTGACAATGAACTGCATTTTTCATGTGAAGCATTTGATGTCATAAAGATGTAAACCTCACAAAGCAATTCTGTCACTGGTCAGTTTGCTTGACAGACATCTGACTTTAGCCAATGGAAACATGGTGACATGTAAATATGAAAGCACATTAGGACAAAATATGCAATAAGATAGAGGCAAAGGGAGATGGCTGCTGGGAATGTATTTATTTTTATCCCAGAACACCTTTAAATCTAAGTATTAATACTACGTTGATGTACTTTTCAAATTGGAGAGCTACTTTTTACTAAAAGTACATCTCCCTTATATAATTAAGTATAATGCAGACCTGCTCAAAAGCTTAGTATAGTTAAAGAAGTCTTATGCCATAAATGATGATGATGATGATGATGATGATGATGATGATGATGATGATGATGATGATGATGAGAGCTGCTTATGTGAATGTCTATAGTGGTTTTCTCTACCAGTGTCACTGTATTAGACAACTGTTATCAAACTTAGCAATAATGATGCATTAATCTGCCAATCAAGTGTGGAAGCTTGCTATGTGTATAGGCATAGTAAACACATATCATCATCATCCTCATTATCATTTATTTATATAGTGTCACTAATAGCGCAGCGCTGTACAGAGAACCCATTCACATCAGTCCCTACCCTATTGGAGCTTACAGTCTAAATTCCCTAATATAGACACACACTCACACACAGACAGAGAGGGAGAGACTAGGGTCAATTTTGATAGCAGCCAATTAACCTAACAGTATGTTTTTTGGAGTGTGGGAGGAAACCGCAGCACCCGGAGGAAACCCACGCAAACACAGGGAGAACATACAAACTTCACACAGATAAGGCCATGGTTGATATAAGTACTGGCTCTGCTTACCATTGTCCAGTCTAGTACATAACTGTATTAATGCTGTGAAATATTATTACTTTGAATGCCTTAAATATGCAAGAGCGCATTTGGGTAAGTTTATGCTAATAAAAGATATATGCACTTTTCTTGCCTACCCATACTATTTAATAACCACCAAAAATTAAGCAATGTGTGGGCACTGCTTCCAGTTGAAATCAGTCTGTCTGTCTGTCTATCTATCTATCTATCTATCTATCTATCTATCTATCTATCTATCTATCTATCTATCTATCTATCGGTCTGTCTATCTTTAAAACTGAAAGACATCCATTAAAAATACACAATGACAGCATATTTAGTGTGTAATTGATGCTAAAACACAATTCTCACTCTCCTAATATAGCTGATTTTTGACAATGAACTGCATTTTTCATGTGAAGCATTTGATGTCATAAAGATGTAAACCTCACAAAGCAATTCTGTCACTGGTCAGTTTGCTTGACAGACATCTGACTTTAGCCAATGGAAACATGGTGACATGTAAATATGAAAGCACATTAGGACAAAATATGCAATAAGATAGAGGCAAAGGGAGATGGCTGCTGGGAATGTATTTATTTTTATCCCAGAACACCTTTAAATCTAAGTATTAATACTACGTTGATGTACTTTTCAAATTGGAGAGCTACTTTTTACTAAAAGTACATCTCCCTTATATAATTAAGTATAATGCAGACCTGCTCAAAAGCTTAGTATAATTAAAGAAGTCTTATGCCATAAATGATGATGATGATGATGATGAGAGCTGTTTATGTGAATGTCTATAGTGGTTTTCTCTACCAGTGTCACTGTATTAGACAACTGTTATCAAACTTAGCAATAATGATGCATTAATCTGCCAATCAAGTGTGGAAGCTTGCTATGTGTATAGGCATAGTAAACACATATCATCATCATCCTCATTATCATTTATTTATATAGTGTCACTAATAGCGCAGCGCTGTACAGAGAACCCATTCACATCAGTCCCTACCCTATTGGAGCTTACAGTCTAAATTCCCTAATATAGACACACACTCACACACAGACAGAGAGGGAGAGACTAGGGTCAATTTTGATAGCAGCCAATTAACCTAACAGTATGTTTTTTGGAGTGTGGGAGGAAACCGCAGCACCCGGAGGAAACCCACGCAAACACAGGGAGAACATACAAACTTCACACAGATAAGGCCATGGTTGATATAAGTACTGGCTCTGCTTACCATTGTCCAGTCTAGTACATAACTGTATTAATGCTGTGAAATATTATTACTTTGAATGCCTTAAATATGCAAGAGCGCATTTGGGTAAGTTTATGCTAATAAAAGATATATGCACTTTTCTTGCCTACCCATACTATTTAATAACCACCAAAAATTAAGCAATGTGTGGGCACTGCTTCCAGTTGAAATCAGTCTGTCTGTCTGTCTATCTATCTATCTATCTATCTATCTATCTATCTATCTATCTATCTATCTATCTATCTATCGGTCTGTCTATCTTTAAAACTGAAAGACATCCATTAAAAATACACAATGACAGCATATTTAGTGTGTAATTGATGCTAAAACACAATTCTCACTCTCCTAATATAGCTGATTTTTGACAATGAACTGCATTTTTCATGTGAAGCATTTGATGTCATAAAGATGTAAACCTCACAAAGCAATTCTGTCACTGGTCAGTTTGCTTGACAGACATCTGACTTTAGCCAATGGAAACATGGTGACATGTAAATATGAAAGCACATTAGGACAAAATATGCAATAAGATAGAGGCAAAGGGAGATGGCTGCTGGGAATGTATTTATTTTTATCCCAGAACACCTTTAAATCTAAGTATTAATACTACGTTGATGTACTTTTCAAATTGGAGAGCTACTTTTTACTAAAAGTACATCTCCCTTATATAATTAAGTATAATGCAGACCTGCTCAAAAGCTTAGTATAATTAAAGAAGTCTTATGCCATAAATGATGATGATGATGATGATGAGAGCTGTTTATGTGAATGTCTATAGTGGTTTTCTCTACCAGTGTCACTGTATTAGACAACTGTTATCAAACTTAGCAATAATGATGCATTAATCTGCCAATCAAGTGTGGAAGCTTGCTATGTGTATAGGCATAGTAAACACATATCATCATCATCCTCATTATCATTTATTTATATAGTGTCACTAATAGCGCAGCGCTGTACAGAGAACCCATTCACATCAGTCCCTACCCTATTGGAGCTTACAGTCTAAATTCCCTAATATAGACACACACTCACACACAGACAGAGAGGGAGAGACTAGGGTCAATTTTGATAGCAGCCAATTAACCTAACAGTATGTTTTTTGGAGTGTGGGAGGAAACCGCAGCACCCGGAGGAAACCCACGCAAACACAGGGAGAACATACAAACTTCACACAGATAAGGCCATGGTTGATATAAGTACTGGCTCTGCTTACCATTGTCCAGTCTAGTACATAACTGTATTAATGCTGTGAAATATTATTACTTTGAATGCCTTAAATATGCAAGAGCGCATTTGGGTAAGTTTATGCTAATAAAAGATATATGCACTTTTCTTGCCTACCCATACTATTTAATAACCACCAAAAATTAAGCAATGTGTGGGCACTGCTTCCAGTTGAAATCAGTCTGTCTGTCTGTCTATCTATCTATCTATCTATCTATCTATCTATCTATCTATCTATCTATCTATCGGTCTGTCTATCTTTAAAACTGAAAGACATCCATTAAAAATACACAATGACAGCATATTTAGTGTGTAATTGATGCTAAAACACAATTCTCACTCTCCTAATATAGCTGATTTTTGACAATGAACTGCATTTTTCATGTGAAGCATTTGATGTCATAAAGATGTAAACCTCACAAAGCAATTCTGTCACTGGTCAGTTTGCTTGACAGACATCTGACTTTAGCCAATGGAAACATGGTGACATGTAAATATGAAAGCACATTAGGACAAAATATGCAATAAGATAGAGGCAAAGGGAGATGGCTGCTGGGAATGTATTTATTTTTATCCCAGAACACCTTTAAATCTAAGTATTAATACTACGTTGATGTACTTTTCAAATTGGAGAGCTACTTTTTACTAAAAGTACATCTCCCTTATATAATTAAGTATAATGCAGACCTGCTCAAAAGCTTAGTATAATTAAAGAAGTCTTATGCCATAAATGATGATGATGATGATGATGATGATGAGAGCTGCTTATGTGAATGTCTATAGTGGTTTTCTCTACCAGTGTCACTGTATTAGACAACTGTTATCAAACTTAGCAATAATGATGCATTAATCTGCCAATCAAGTGTGGAAGCTTGCTATGTGTATAGGCATAGTAAACACATATCATCATCATCCTCATTATCATTTATTTATATAGTGTCACTAATAGCGCAGCGCTGTACAGAGAACCCATTCACATCAGTCCCTACCCTATTGGAGCTTACAGTCTAAATTCCCTAATATAGACACACACTCACACACAGACAGAGAGGGAGAGACTAGGGTCAATTTTGATAGCAGCCAATTAACCTAACAGTATGTTTTTTGGAGTGTGGGAGGAAACCGCAGCACCCGGAGGAAACCCACGCAAACACAGGGAGAACATACAAACTTCACACAGATAAGGCCATGGTTGATATAAGTACTGGCTCTGCTTACCATTGTCCAGTCTAGTACATAACTGTATTAATGCTGTGAAATATTATTACTTTGAATGCCTTAAATATGCAAGAGCGCATTTGGGTAAGTTTATGCTAATAAAAGATATATGCACTTTTCTTGCCTACCCATACTATTTAATAACCACCAAAAATTAAGCAATGTGTGGGCACTGCTTCCAGTTGAAATCAGTCTGTCTGTCTGTCTATCTATCTATCTATCTATCTATCTATCTATCTATCTATCTATCTATCGGTCTGTCTATCTTTAAAACTGAAAGACATCCATTAAAAATACACAATGACAGCATATTTAGTGTGTAATTGATGCTAAAACACAATTCTCACTCTCCTAATCTAGCTGATTTTTGACAATGAACTGCATTTTTCATGTGAAGCATTTGATGTCATAAAGATGTAAACCTCACAAAGCAATTCTGTCACTGGTCAGTTTGCTTGACAGACATCTGACTTTAGCCAATGGAAACATGGTGACATGTAAATATGAAAGCACATTAGGACAAAATATGCAATAAGATAGAGGCAAAGGGAGATGGCTGCTGGGAATGTATTTATTTTTATCCCAGAACACCTTTAAATCTAAGTATTAATACTACGTTGATGTACTTTTCAAATTGGAGAGCTACTTTTTACTAAAAGTACATCTCCCTTATATAATTAAGTATAATGCAGACCTGCTCAAAAGCTTAGTATAATTAAAGAAGTCTTATGCCATAAATGATGATGATGATGATGATGATAGCTGTTTATGTGAATGTCTATAGTGGTTTTCTCTACCAGTGTCACTGTATTAGACAACTGTTATCAAACTTAGCAATAATGATGCATTAATCTGCCAATCAAGTGTGGAAGCTTGCTATGTGTATAGGCATAGTAAACACATATCATCATCATCCTCATTATCATTTATTTATATAGTGTCACTAATAGCGCAGCGCTGTACAGAGAACCCATTCACATCAGTCCCTACCCTATTGGAGCTTACAGTCTAAATTCCCTAATATAGACACACACTCACACACAGACAGAGAGGGAGAGACTAGGGTCAATTTTGATAGCAGCCAATTAACCTAACAGTATGTTTTTTGGAGTGTGGGAGGAAACCGCAGCACCCGGAGGAAACCCACGCAAACACAGGGAGAACATACAAACTTCACACAGATAAGGCCATGGTTGATATAAGTACTGGCTCTGCTTACCATTGTCCAGTCTAGTACATAACTGTATTAATGCTGTGAAATATTATTACTTTGAATGCCTTAAATATGCAAGAGCGCATTTGGGTAAGTTTATGCTAATAAAAGATATATGCACTTTTCTTGCCTACCCATACTATTTAATAACCACCAAAAATTAAGCAATGTGTGGGCACTGCTTCCAGTTGAAATCAGTCTGTCTGTCTGTCTATCTATCTATCTATCTATCTATCTATCGGTCTGTCTATCTTTAAAACTGAAAGACATCCATTAAAAATACACAATGACAGCATATTTAGTGTGTAATTGATGCTAAAACACAATTCTCACTCTCCTAATATAGCTGATTTTTGACAATGAACTGCATTTTTCATGTGAAGCATTTGATGTCATAAAGATGTAAACCTCACAAAGCAATTCTGTCACTGGTCAGTTTGCTTGACAGACATCTGACTTTAGCCAATGGAAACATGGTGACATGTAAATATGAAAGCACATTAGGACAAAATATGCAATAAGATAGAGGCAAAGGGAGATGGCTGCTGGGAATGTATTTATTTTTATCCCAGAACACCTTTAAATCTAAGTATTAATACTACGTTGATGTACTTTTCAAATTGGAGAGCTACTTTTTACTAAAAGTACATCTCCCTTATATAATTAAGTATAATGCAGACCTGCTCAAAAGCTTAGTATAATTGAAGAAGTCTTATGCCATAAATGATGATGATGATGATGATGATGATGAGAGCTGCTTATGTGAATGTCTATAGTGGTTTTCTCTACCAGTGTCACTGTATTAGACAACTGTTATCAAACTTAGCAATAATGATGCATTAATCTGCCAATCAAGTGTGGAAGCTTGCTATGTGTATAGGCATAGTAAACACATATCATCATCATCCTCATTATCATTTATTTATATAGTGTCACTAATAGCGCAGCGCTGTACAGAGAACCCATTCACATCAGTCCCTACCCTATTGGAGCTTACAGTCTAAATTCCCTAATATAGACACACACTCACACACAGACAGAGAGGGAGAGACTAGGGTCAATTTTGATAGCAGCCAATTAACCTAACAGTATGTTTTTTGGAGTGTGGGAGGAAACCGCAGCACCCGGAGGAAACCCACGCAAACACAGGGAGAACATACAAACTTCACACAGATAAGGCCATGGTTGATATAAGTACTGGCTCTGCTTACCATTGTCCAGTCTAGTACATAACTGTATTAATGCTGTGAAATATTATTACTTTGAATGCCTTAAATATGCAAGAGCGCATTTGGGTAAGTTTATGCTAATAAAAGATATATGCACTTTTCTTGCCTACCCATACTATTTAATAACCACCAAAAATTAAGCAATGTGTGGGCACTGCTTCCAGTTGAAATCAGTCTGTCTGTCTATCTATCTATCTATCTATCTATCTATCTATCTATCTATCGGTCTGTCTATCTTTAAAACTGAAAGACATCCATTAAAAATACACAATGACAGCATATTTAGTGTGTAATTGATGCTAAAACACAATTCTCACTCTCCTAATATAGCTGATTTTTGACAATGAACTGCATTTTTCATGTGAAGCATTTGATGTCATAAAGATGTAAACCTCACAAAGCAATTCTGTCACTGGTCAGTTTGCTTGACAGACATCTGACTTTAGCCAATGGAAACATGGTGACATGTAAATATGAAAGCACATTAGGACAAAATATGCAATAAGATAGAGGCAAAGGGAGATGGCTGCTGGGAATGTATTTATTTTTATCCCAGAACACCTTTAAATCTAAGTATTAATACTACGTTGATGTACTTTTCAAATTGGAGAGCTACTTTTTACTAAAAGTACATCTCCCTTATATAATTAAGTATAATGCAGACCTGCTCAAAAGCTTAGTATAATTAAAGAAGTCTTATGCCATAAATGATGATGATGATGATGATGATGATGAGAGCTGTTTATGTGAATGTCTATAGTGGTTTTCTCTACCAGTGTCACTGTATTAGACAACTGTTATCAAACTTAGCAATAATGATGCATTAATCTGCCAATCAAGTGTGGAAGCTTGCTATATGTATAGGCATAGTAAACACATATCATCATCATCCTCATTATCATTTATTTATATAGTGTCACTAATAGCGCAGCGCTGTACAGAGAACCCATTCACATCAGTCCCTACCCTATTGGAGCTTACAGTCTAAATTCCCTAATATAGACACACACTCACACACAGACAGAGAGGGAGAGACTAGGGTCAATTTTGATAGCAGCCAATTAACCTAACAGTATGTTTTTTGGAGTGTGGGAGGAAACCGCAGCACCCGGAGGAAACCCACGCAAACACAGGGAGAACATACAAACTTCACACAGATAAGGCCATGGTTGATATAAGTACTGGCTCTGCTTACCATTGTCCAGTCTAGTACATAACTGTATTAATGCTGTGAAATATTATTACTTTGAATGCCTTAAATATGCAAGAGCGCATTTGGGTAAGTTTATGCTAATAAAAGATATATGCACTTTTCTTGCCTACCCATACTATTTAATAACCACCAAAAATTAAGCAATGTGTGGGCACTGCTTCCAGTTGAAATCAGTCTGTCTGTCTGTCTATCTATCTATCTATCTATCTATCTATCTATCTATCTATCTATCAGTCTGTCTATCTTTAAAACTGAAAGACATCCATTAAAAATACACAATGACAGCATATTTAGTGTGTAATTGATGCTAAAACACAATTCTCACTCTCCTAATATAGCTGATTTTTGACAATGAACTGCATTTTTCATGTGAAGCATTTGATGTCATAAAGATGTAAACCTCACAAAGCAATTCTGTCACTGGTCAGTTTGCTTGACAGACATCTGACTTTAGCCAATGGAAACATGGTGACATGTAAATATGAAAGCACATTAGGACAAAATATGCAATAAGATAGAGGCAAAGGGAGATGGCTGCTGGGAATGTATTTATTTTTATCCCAGAACACCTTTAAATCTAAGTATTAATACTACGTTGATGTACTTTTCAAATTGGAGAGCTACTTTTTACTAAAAGTACATCTCCCTTATATAATTAAGTATAATGCAGACCTGCTCAAAAGCTTAGTATAATTAAAGAAGTCTTATGCCATAAATGATGGTGATGATGAGAGCTGCTTATGTGAATGTCTATAGTGGTTTTCTCTACCAGTGTCACTGTATTAGACAACTGTTATCAAACTTAGCAATAATGATGCATTAATCTGCCAATCAAGTGTGGAAGCTTGCTATGTGTATAGGCATAGTAAACACATATCATCATCATCCTCATTATCATTTATTTATATAGTGTCACTAATAGCGCAGCGCTGTACAGAGAACCCATTCACATCAGTCCCTACCCTATTGGAGCTTACAGTCTAAATTCCCTAATATAGACACACACTCACACACAGACAGAGAGGGAGAGACTAGGGTCAATTTTGATAGCAGCCAATTAACCTAACAGTATGTTTTTTGGAGTGTGGGAGGAAACCGCAGCACCCGGAGGAAACCCACGCAAACACAGGGAGAACATACAAACTTCACACAGATAAGGCCATGGTTGATATAAGTACTGGCTCTGCTTACCATTGTCCAGTCTAGTACATAACTGTATTAATGCTGTGAAATATTATTACTTTGAATGCCTTAAATATGCAAGAGCGCATTTGGGTAAGTTTATGCTAATAAAAGATATATGCACTTTTCTTGCCTACCCATACTATTTAATAACCACCAAAAATTAAGCAATGTGTGGGCACTGCTTCCAGTTGAAATCAGTCTGTCTGTCTGTCTATCTATCTATCTATCTATCTATCTATCTATCTATCTATCTATCTATCTATCGGTCTGTCTATCTTTAAAACTGAAAGACATCCATTAAAAATACACAATGACAGCATATTTAGTGTGTAATTGATGCTAAAACACAATTCTCACTCTCCTAATATAGCTGATTTTTGACAATGAACTGCATTTTTCATGTGAAGCATTTGATGTCATAAAGATGTAAACCTCACAAAGCAATTCTGTCACTGGTCAGTTTGCTTGACAGACATCTGACTTTAGCCAATGGAAACATGGTGACATGTAAATATGAAAGCACATTAGGACAAAATATGCAATAAGATAGAGGCAAAGGGAGATGGCTGCTGGGAATGTATTTATTTTTATCCCAGAACACCTTTAAATCTAAGTATTAATACTACGTTGATGTACTTTTCAAATTGGAGAGCTACTTTTTACTAAAAGTACATCTCCCTTATATAATTAAGTATAATGCAGACCTGCTCAAAAGCTTAGTATAATTAAAGAAGTCTTATGCCATAAATGATGATGATGATGATGATGAGAGCTGTTTATGTGAATGTCTATAGTGGTTTTCTCTACCAGTGTCACTGTATTAGACAACTGTTATCAAACTTAGCAATAATGATGCATTAATCTGCCAATCAAGTGTGGAAGCTTGCTATGTGTATAGGCATAGTAAACACATATCATCATCATCCTCATTATCATTTATTTATATAGTGTCACTAATAGCGCAGCGCTGTACAGAGAACCCATTCACATCAGTCCCTACCCTATTGGAGCTTACAGTCTAAATTCCCTAATATAGACACACACTCACACACAGACAGAGAGGGAGAGACTAGGGTCAATTTTGATAGCAGCCAATTAACCTAACAGTATGTTTTTTGGAGTGTGGGAGGAAACCGCAGCACCCGGAGGAAACCCACGCAAACACAGGGAGAACATACAAACTTCACACAGATAAGGCCATGGTTGATATAAGTACTGGCTCTGCTTACCATTGTCCAGTCTAGTACATAACTGTATTAATGCTGTGAAATATTATTACTTTGAATGCCTTAAATATGCAAGAGCGCATTTGGGTAAGTTTATGCTAATAAAAGATATATGCACTTTTCTTGCCTACCCATACTATTTAATAACCACCAAAAATTAAGCAATGTGTGGGCACTGCTTCCAGTTGAAATCAGTCTGTCTGTCTGTCTATCTATCTATCTATCTATCTATCTATCTATCTATATATCTATCTATCTATCTATCTATCTATCTATCTATCGGTCTGTCTATCTTTAAAACTGAAAGACATCCATTAAAAATACACAATGACAGCATATTTAGTGTGTAATTGATGCTAAAACACAATTCTCACTCTCCTAATATAGCTGATTTTTGACAATGAACTGCATTTTTCATGTGAAGCATTTGATGTCATAAAGATGTAAACCTCACAAAGCAATTCTGTCACTGGTCAGTTTGCTTGACAGACATCTGACTTTAGCCAATGGAAACATGGTGACATGTAAATATGAAAGCACATTAGGACAAAATATGCAATAAGATAGAGGCAAAGGGAGATGGCTGCTGGGAATGTATTTATTTTTATCCCAGAACACCTTTAAATCTAAGTATTAATACTACGTTGATGTACTTTTCAAATTGGAGAGCTACTTTTTACTAAAAGTACATCTCCCTTATATAATTAAGTATAATGCAGACCTGCTCAAAAGCTTAGTATAATTAAAGAAGTCTTATGCCATAAATGATGATGATGATGATGATGATGAGAGCTGCTTATGTGAATGTCTATAGTGGTTTTCTCTACCAGTGTCACTGTATTAGACAACTGTTATCAAACTTAGCAATAATGATGCATTAATCTGCCAATCAAGTGTGGAAGCTTGCTATGTGTATAGGCATAGTAAACACATATCATCATCATCCTCATTATCATTTATTTATATAGTGTCACTAATAGCGCAGCGCTGTACAGAGAACCCATTCACATCAGTCCCTACCCTATTGGAGCTTACAGTCTAAATTCCCTAATATAGACACACACTCACACACAGACAGAGAGGGAGAGACTAGGGTCAATTTTGATAGCAGCCAATTAACCTAACAGTATGTTTTTTGGAGTGTGGGAGGAAACCGCAGCACCCGGAGGAAACCCACGCAAACACAGGGAGAACATACAAACTTCACACAGATAAGGCCATGGTTGATATAAGTACTGGCTCTGCTTACCATTGTCCAGTCTAGTACATAACTGTATTAATGCTGTGAAATATTATTACTTTGAATGCCTTAAATATGCAAGAGCGCATTTGGGTAAGTTTATGCTAATAAAAGATATATGCACTTTTCTTGCCTACCCATACTATTTAATAACCACCAAAAATTAAGCAATGTGTGGGCACTGCTTCCAGTTGAAATCAGTCTGTCTGTCTGTCTATCTATCTATCTATCTATCTATCTATCTATCGGTCTGTCTATCTTTAAAACTGAAAGACATCCATTAAAAATACACAATGACAGCATATTTAGTGTGTAATTGATGCTAAAACACAATTCTCACTCTCCTAATATAGCTGATTTTTGACAATGAACTGCATTTTTCATGTGAAGCATTTGATGTCATAAAGATGTAAACCTCACAAAGCAATTCTGTCACTGGTCAGTTTGCTTGACAGACATCTGACTTTAGCCAATGGAAACATGGTGACATGTAAATATGAAAGCACATTAGGACAAAATATGCAATAAGATAGAGGCAAAGGGAGATGGCTGCTGGGAATGTATTTATTTTTATCCCAGAACACCTTTAAATCTAAGTATTAATACTACGTTGATGTACTTTTCAAATTGGAGAGCTACTTTTTACTAAAAGTACATCTCCCTTATATAATTAAGTATAATGCAGACCTGCTCAAAAGCTTAGTATAATTGAAGAAGTCTTATGCCATAAATGATGATGATGATGATGATGATGAGAGCTGCTTATGTGAATGTCTATAGTGGTTTTCTCTACCAGTGTCACTGTATTAGACAACTGTTATCAAACTTAGCAATAATGATGCATTAATCTGCCAATCAAGTGTGGAAGCTTGCTATGTGTATAGGCATAGTAAACACATATCATCATCATCCTCATTATCATTTATTTATATAGTGTCACTAATAGCGCAGCGCTGTACAGAGAACCCATTCACATCAGTCCCTACCCTATTGGAGCTTACAGTCTAAATTCCCTAATATAGACACACACTCACACACAGACAGAGAGGGAGAGACTAGGGTCAATTTTGATAGCAGCCAATTAACCTAACAGTATGTTTTTTGGAGTGTGGGAGGAAACCGCAGCACCCGGAGGAAACCCACGCAAACACAGGGAGAACATACAAACTTCACACAGATAAGGCCATGGTTGATATAAGTACTGGCTCTGCTTACCATTGTCCAGTCTAGTACATAACTGTATTAATGCTGTGAAATATTATTACTTTGAATGCCTTAAATATGCAAGAGCGCATTTGGGTAAGTTTATGCTAATAAAAGATATATGCACTTTTCTTGCCTACCCATACTATTTAATAACCACCAAAAATTAAGCAATGTGTGGGCACTGCTTCCAGTTGAAATCAGTCTGTCTGTCTATCTATCTATCTATCTATCTATCTATCTATCTATCTATCTATCGGTCTGTCTATCTTTAAAACTGAAAGACATCCATTAAAAATACACAATGACAGCATATTTAGTGTGTAATTGATGCTAAAACACAATTCTCACTCTCCTAATATAGCTGATTTTTGACAATGAACTGCATTTTTCATGTGAAGCATTTGATGTCATAAAGATGTAAACCTCACAAAGCAATTCTGTCACTGGTCAGTTTGCTTGACAGACATCTGACTTTAGCCAATGGAAACATGGTGACATGTAAATATGAAAGCACATTAGGACAAAATATGCAATAAGATAGAGGCAAAGGGAGATGGCTGCTGGGAATGTATTTATTTTTATCCCAGAACACCTTTAAATCTAAGTATTAATACTACGTTGATGTACTTTTCAAATTGGAGAGCTACTTTTTACTAAAAGTACATCTCCCTTATATAATTAAGTATAATGCAGACCTGCTCAAAAGCTTAGTATAATTAAAGAAGTCTTATGCCATAAATGATGATGATGATGATGATGAGAGCTGCTTATGTGAATGTCTATAGTGGTTTTCTCTACCAGTGTCACTGTATTAGACAACTGTTATCAAACTTAGCAATAATGATGCATTAATCTGCCAATCAAGTGTGGAAGCTTGCTATGTGTATAGGCATAGTAAACACATATCATCATCATCCTCATTATCATTTATTTATATAGTGTCACTAATAGCGCAGCGCTGTACAGAGAACCCATTCACATCAGTCCCTACCCTATTGGAGCTTACAGTCTAAATTCCCTAATATAGACACACACTCACACACAGACAGAGAGGGAGAGACTAGGGTCAATTTTGATAGCAGCCAATTAACCTAACAGTATGTTTTTTGGAGTGTGGGAGGAAACCGCAGCACCCGGAGGAAACCCACGCAAACACAGGGAGAACATACAAACTTCACACAGATAAGGCCATGGTTGATATAAGTACTGGCTCTGCTTACCATTGTCCAGTCTAGTACATAACTGTATTAATGCTGTGAAATATTATTACTTTGAATGCCTTAAATATGCAAGAGCGCATTTGGGTAAGTTTATGCTAATAAAAGATATATGCACTTTTCTTGCCTACCCATACTATTTAATAACCACCAAAAATTAAGCAATGTGTGGGCACTGCTTCCAGTTGAAATCAGTCTGTCTGTCTGTCTATCTATCTATCTATCTATCTATCTATCTATCTATCTATCTATCTATCTATCTATCTATCTATCGGTCTGTCTATCTTTAAAACTGAAAGACATCCATTAAAAATACACAATGACAGCATATTTAGTGTGTAATTGATGCTAAAACACAATTCTCACTCTCCTAATATAGCTGATTTTTGACAATGAACTGCATTTTTCATGTGAAGCATTTGATGTCATAAAGATGTAAACCTCACAAAGCAATTCTGTCACTGGTCAGTTTGCTTGACAGACATCTGACTTTAGCCAATGGAAACATGGTGACATGTAAATATGAAAGCACATTAGGACAAAATATGCAATAAGATAGAGGCAAAGGGAGATGGCTGCTGGGAATGTATTTATTTTTATCCCAGAACACCTTTAAATCTAAGTATTAATACTACGTTGATGTACTTTTCAAATTGGAGAGCTACTTTTTACTAAAAGTACATCTCCCTTATATAATTAAGTATAATGCAGACCTGCTCAAAAACTTAGTATAATTAAAGAAGTCTTATGCCATAAATGATGATGATGATGATGATGATGAGAGCTGCTTATGTGAATGTCTATAGTGGTTTTCTCTACCAGTGTCACTGTATTAGACAACTGTTATCAAACTTAGCAATAATGATGCATTAATCTGCCAATCAAGTGTGGAAGCTTGCTATGTGTATAGGCATAGTAAACACATATCATCATCATCCTCATTATCATTTATTTATATAGTGTCACTAATAGCGCAGCGCTGTACAGAGAACCCATTCACATCAGTCCCTACCCTATTGGAGCTTACAGTCTAAATTCCCTAATATAGACACACACTCACACACAGACAGAGAGGGAGAGACTAGGGTCAATTTTGATAGCAGCCAATTAACCTAACAGTATGTTTTTTGGAGTGTGGGAGGAAACCGCAGCACCCGGAGGAAACCCACGCAAACACAGGGAGAACATACAAACTTCACACAGATAAGGCCATGGTTGATATAAGTACTGGCTCTGCTTACCATTGTCCAGTCTAGTACATAACTGTATTAATGCTGTGAAATATTATTACTTTGAATGCCTTAAATATGCAAGAGCGCATTTGGGTAAGTTTATGCTAATAAAAGATATATGCACTTTTCTTGCCTACCCATACTATTTAATAACCACCAAAAATTAAGCAATGTGTGGGCACTGCTTCCAGTTGAAATCAGTCTGTCTGTCTGTCTATCTATCTATCTATCTATCTATCTATCTATCTATCTATCTATCTATCTATCGGTCTGTCTATCTTTAAAACTGAAAGACATCCATTAAAAATACACAATGACAGCATATTTAGTGTGTAATTGATGCTAAAACACAATTCTCACTCTCCTAATATAGCTGATTTTTGACAATGAACTGCATTTTTCATGTGAAGCATTTGATGTCATAAAGATGTAAACCTCACAAAGCAATTCTGTCACTGGTCAGTTTGCTTGACAGACATCTGACTTTAGCCAATGGAAACATGGTGACATGTAAATATGAAAGCACATTAGGACAAAATATGCAATAAGATAGAGGCAAAGGGAGATGGCTGCTGGGAATGTATTTATTTTTATCCCAGAACACCTTTAAATCTAAGTATTAATACTACGTTGATGTACTTTTCAAATTGGAGAGCTACTTTTTACTAAAAGTACATCTCCCTTATATAATTAAGTATAATGCAGACCTGCTTCAAAGCTTAGTATAATTAAAGAAGTCTTATGCCATAAATGATGATGATGATGATGATGATGATGATGATGATGATGATGATGATGATGATGATGATGATGATGATGATGATGATGATGATGATGATGATTGATGATGAGAGCTGCTTATGTGAATGTCTATAGTGGTTTTCTCTACCAGTGTCACTGTATTAGACAACTGTTATCAAACTTAGCAATAATGATGCATTAATCTGCCAATCAAGTGTGGAAGCTTGCTATGTGTATAGGCATAGTAAACACATATCATCATCATCCTCATTATCATTTATTTATATAGTGTCACTAATAGCGCAGCGCTGTACAGAGAACCCATTCACATCAGTCCCTACCCTATTGGAGCTTACAGTCTAAATTCCCTAATATAGACACACACTCACACACAGACAGAGAGGGAGAGACTAGGGTCAATTTTGATAGCAGCCAATTAACCTAACAGTATGTTTTTTGGAGTGTGGGAGGAAACCGCAGCACCCGGAGGAAACCCACGCAAACACAGGGAGAACATACAAACTTCACACAGATAAGGCCATGGTTGATATAAGTACTGGCTCTGCTTACCATTGTCCAGTCTAGTACATAACTGTATTAATGCTGTGAAATATTATTACTTTGAATGCCTTAAATATGCAAGAGCGCATTTGGGTAAGTTTATGCTAATAAAAGATATATGCACTTTTCTTGCCTACCCATACTATTTAATAACCACCAAAAATTAAGCAATGTGTGGGCACTGCTTCCAGTTGAAATCAGTCTGTCTGTCTGTCTATCTATCTATCTATCTATCTATCTATCTATCTATCTATCGGTCTGTCTATCTTTAAAACTGAAAGACATCCATTAAAAATACACAATGACAGCATATTTAGTGTGTAATTGATGCTAAAACACAATTCTCACTCTCCTAATATAGCTGATTTTTGACAATGAACTGCATTTTTCATGTGAAGCATTTGATGTCATAAAGATGTAAACCTCACAAAGCAATTCTGTCACTGGTCAGTTTGCTTGACAGACATCTGACTTTAGCCAATGGAAACATGGTGACATGTAAATATGAAAGCACATTAGGACAAAATATGCAATAAGATAGAGGCAAAGGGAGATGGCTGCTGGGAATGTATTTATTTTTATCCCAGAACACCTTTAAATCTAAGTATTAATACTACGTTGATGTACTTTTCAAATTGGAGAGCTACTTTTTACTAAAAGTACATCTCCCTTATATAATTAAGTATAATGCAGACCTGCTCAAAAGCTTAGTATAGTTAAAGAAGTCTTATGCCATAAATGATGATGATGATGATGATGAGAGCTGCTTATGTGAATGTCTATAGTGGTTTTCTCTACCAGTGTCACTGTATTAGACAACTGTTATCAAACTTAGCAATAATGATGCATTAATCTGCCAATCAAGTGTGGAAGCTTGCTATGTGTATAGGCATAGTAAACACATATCATCATCATCCTCATTATCATTTATTTATATAGTGTCACTAATAGCGCAGCGCTGTACAGAGAACCCATTCACATCAGTCCCTACCCTATTGGAGCTTACAGTCTAAATTCCCTAATATAGACACACACTCACACACAGACAGAGAGGGAGAGACTAGGGTCAATTTTGATAGCAGCCAATTAACCTAACAGTATGTTTTTTGGAGTGTGGGAGGAAACCGCAGCACCCGGAGGAAACCCACGCAAACACAGGGAGAACATACAAACTTCACACAGATAAGGCCATGGTTGATATAAGTACTGGCTCTGCTTACCATTGTCCAGTCTAGTACATAACTGTATTAATGCTGTGAAATATTATTACTTTGAATGCCTTAAATATGCAAGAGCGCATTTGGGTAAGTTTATGCTAATAAAAGATATATGCACTTTTCTTGCCTACCCATACTATTTAATAACCACCAAAAATTAAGCAATGTGTGGGCACTGCTTCCAGTTGAAATCAGTCTGTCTGTCTGTCTATCTATCTATCTATCTATCTATCTATCTATCTATCTATCTATCGGTCTGTCTATCTTTAAAACTGAAAGACATCCATTAAAAATACACAATGACAGCATATTTAGTGTGTAATTGATGCTAAAACACAATTCTCACTCTCCTAATATAGCTGATTTTTGACAATGAACTGCATTTTTCATGTGAAGCATTTGATGTCATAAAGATGTAAACCTCACAAAGCAATTCTGTCACTGGTCAGTTTGCTTGACAGACATCTGACTTTAGCCAATGGAAACATGGTGACATGTAAATATGAAAGCACATTAGGACAAAATATGCAATAAGATAGAGGCAAAGGGAGATGGCTGCTGGGAATGTATTTATTTTTATCCCAGAACACCTTTAAATCTAAGTATTAATACTACGTTGATGTACTTTTCAAATTGGAGAGCTACTTTTTACTAAAAGTACATCTCCCTTATATAATTAAGTATAATGCAGACCTGCTCAAAAGCTTAGTATAATTAAAGAAGTCTTATGCCATAAATGATGATGATGATGATGATGATGAGAGCTGCTTATGTGAATGTCTATAGTGGTTTTCTCTACCAGTGTCACTGTATTAGACAACTGTTATCAAACTTAGCAATAATGATGCATTAATCTGCCAATCAAGTGTGGAAGCTTGCTATGTGTATAGGCATAGTAAACACATATCATCATCATCCTCATTATCATTTATTTATATAGTGTCACTAATAGCGCAGCGCTGTACAGAGAACCCATTCACATCAGTCCCTACCCTATTGGAGCTTACAGTCTAAATTCCCTAATATAGACACACACTCACACACAGACAGAGAGGAAGAGACTAGGGTCAATTTTGATAGCAGCCAATTAACCTAACAGTATGTTTTTTGGAGTGTGGGAGGAAACCGCAGCACCCGGAGGAAACCCACGCAAACACAGGGAGAACATACAAACTTCACACAGATAAGGCCATGGTTGATATAAGTACTGGCTCTGCTTACCATTGTCCAGTCTAGTACATAACTGTATTAATGCTGTGAAATATTATTACTTTGAATGCCTTAAATATGCAAGAGCGCATTTGGGTAAGTTTATGCTAATAAAAGATATATGCACTTTTCTTGCCTACCCATACTATTTAATAACCACCAAAAATTAAGCAATGTGTGGGCACTGCTTCCAGTTGAAATCAGTCTGTCTGTCTGTCTATCTATCTATCTATCTATCTATCTATCTATCTATCTATCTATCTATCTATCGGTCTGTCTATCTTTAAAACTGAAAGACATCCATTAAAAATACACAATGACAGCATATTTAGTGTGTAATTGATGCTAAAACACAATTCTCACTCTCCTAATATAGCTGATTTTTGACAATGAACTGCATTTTTCATGTGAAGCATTTGATGTCATAAAGATGTAAACCTCACAAAGCAATTCTGTCACTGGTCAGTTTGCTTGACAGACATCTGACTTTAGCCAATGGAAACATGGTGACATGTAAATATGAAAGCACATTAGGACAAAATATGCAATAAGATAGAGGCAAAGGGAGATGGCTGCTGGGAATGTATTTATTTTTATCCCAGAACACCTTTAAATCTAAGTATTAATACTACGTTGATGTACTTTTCAAATTGGAGAGCTACTTTTTACTAAAAGTACATCTCCCTTATATAATTAAGTATAATGCAGACCTGCTCAAAAGCTTAGTATAGTTAAAGAAGTCTTATGCCATAAATGATGATGATGATGATGATGAGAGCTGCTTATGTGAATGTCTATAGTGGTTTTCTCTACCAGTGTCACTGTATTAGACAACTGTTATCAAACTTAGCAATAATGATGCATTAATCTGCCAATCAAGTGTGGAAGCTTGCTATGTGTATAGGCATAGTAAACACATATCATCATCATCCTCATTATCATTTATTTATATAGTGTCACTAATAGCGCAGCGCTGTACAGAGAACCCATTCACATCAGTCCCTACCCTATTGGAGCTTACAGTCTAAATTCCCTAATATAGACACACACTCACACACAGACAGAGAGGGAGAGACTAGGGTCAATTTTGATAGCAGCCAATTAACCTAACAGTATGTTTTTTGGAGTGTGGGAGGAAACCGCAGCACCCGGAGGAAACCCACGCAAACACAGGGAGAACATACAAACTTCACACAGATAAGGCCATGGTTGATATAAGTACTGGCTCTGCTTACCATTGTCCAGTCTAGTACATAACTGTATTAATGCTGTGAAATATTATTACTTTGAATGCCTTAAATATGCAAGAGCGCATTTGGGTAAGTTTATGCTAATAAAAGATATATGCACTTTTCTTGCCTACCCATACTATTTAATAACCACCAAAAATTAAGCAATGTGTGGGCACTGCTTCCAGTTGAAATCAGTCTGTCTGTCTGTCTATCTATCTATCTATCTATCTATCTATCTATCTATCTATCTATCTATCTATCTATCTATCGGTCTGTCTATCTTTAAAACTGAAAGACATCCATTAAAAATACACAATGACAGCATATTTAGTGTGTAATTGATGCTAAAACACAATTCTCACTCTCCTAATATAGCTGATTTTTGACAATGAACTGCATTTTTCATGTGAAGCATTTGATGTCATAAAGATGTAAACCTCACAAAGCAATTCTGTCACTGGTCAGTTTGCTTGACAGACATCTGACTTTAGCCAATGGAAACATGGTGACATGTAAATATGAAAGCACATTAGGACAAAATATGCAATAAGATAGAGGCAAAGGGAGATGGCTGCTGGGAATGTATTTATTTTTATCCCAGAACACCTTTAAATCTAAGTATTAATACTACGTTGATGTACTTTTCAAATTGGAGAGCTACTTTTTACTAAAAGTACATCTCCCTTATATAATTAAGTATAATGCAGACCTGCTCAAAAGCTTAGTATAGTTAAAGAAGTCTTATGCCATAAATGATGATGATGATGATGATGAGAGCTGCTTATGTGAATGTCTATAGTGGTTTTCTCTACCAGTGTCACTGTATTAGACAACTGTTATCAAACTTAGCAATAATGATGCATTAATCTGCCAATCAAGTGTGGAAGCTTGCTATGTGTATAGGCATAGTAAACACATATCATCATCATCCTCATTATCATTTATTTATATAGTGTCACTAATAGCGCAGCGCTGTACAGAGAACCCATTCACATCAGTCCCTACCCTATTGGAGCTTACAGTCTAAATTCCCTAATATAGACACACACTCACACACAGACAGAGAGGGAGAGACTAGGGTCAATTTTGATAGCAGCCAATTAACCTAACAGTATGTTTTTTGGAGTGTGGGAGGAAACCGCAGCACCCGGAGGAAACCCACGCAAACACAGGGAGAACATACAAACTTCACACAGATAAGGCCATGGTTGATATAAGTACTGGCTCTGCTTACCATTGTCCAGTCTAGTACATAACTGTATTAATGCTGTGAAATATTATTACTTTGAATGCCTTAAATATGCAAGAGCGCATTTGGGTAAGTTTATGCTAATAAAAGATATATGCACTTTTCTTGCCTACCCATACTATTTAATAACCACCAAAAATTAAGCAATGTGTGGGCACTGCTTCCAGTTGAAATCAGTCTGTCTGTCTGTCTATCTATCTATCTATCTATCTATCTATCTATCTATCTATCTATCTATCTATCTATCTATCGGTCTGTCTATCTTTAAAACTGAAAGACATCCATTAAAAATACACAATGACAGCATATTTAGTGTGTAATTGATGCTAAAACACAATTCTCACTCTCCTAATATAGCTGATTTTTGACAATGAACTGCATTTTTCATGTGAAGCATTTGATGTCATAAAGATGTAAACCTCACAAAGCAATTCTGTCACTGGTCAGTTTGCTTGACAGACATCTGACTTTAGCCAATGGAAACATGGTGACATGTAAATATGAAAGCACATTAGGACAAAATATGCAATAAGATAGAGGCAAAGGGAGATGGCTGCTGGGAATGTATTTATTTTTATCCCAGAACACCTTTAAATCTAAGTATTAATACTACGTTGATGTACTTTTCAAATTGGAGAGCTACTTTTTACTAAAAGTACATCTCCCTTATATAATTAAGTATAATGCAGACCTGCTTCAAAGCTTAGTATAATTAAAGAAGTCTTATGCCATAAATGATGATGATGATGATGATGATGATGATGATGATGATGATGATGATGATGATGATGATGATGATGATGATGATGATGATGATGATGATGATGATGATGATGATGATGATGATGATGATGATGATGATTGATGATGAGAGCTGCTTATGTGAATGTCTATAGTGGTTTTCTCTACCAGTGTCACTGTATTAGACAACTGTTATCAAACTTAGCAATAATGATGCATTAATCTGCCAATCAAGTGTGGAAGCTTGCTATGTGTATAGGCATAGTAAACACATATCATCATCATCCTCATTATCATTTATTTATATAGTGTCACTAATAGCGCAGCGCTGTACAGAGAACCCATTCACATCAGTCCCTACCCTATTGGAGCTTACAGTCTAAATTCCCTAATATAGACACACACTCACACACAGACAGAGAGGGAGAGACTAGGGTCAATTTTGATAGCAGCCAATTAACCTAACAGTATGTTTTTTGGAGTGTGGGAGGAAACCGCAGCACCCGGAGGAAACCCACGCAAACACAGGGAGAACATACAAACTTCACACAGATAAGGCCATGGTTGATATAAGTACTGGCTCTGCTTACCATTGTCCAGTCTAGTACATAACTGTATTAATGCTGTGAAATATTATTACTTTGAATGCCTTAAATATGCAAGAGCGCATTTGGGTAAGTTTATGCTAATAAAAGATATATGCACTTTTCTTGCCTACCCATACTATTTAATAACCACCAAAAATTAAGCAATGTGTGGGCACTGCTTCCAGTTGAAATCAGTCTGTCTGTCTGTCTATCTATCTATCTATCTATCTATCTATCTATCTATCTATCGGTCTGTCTATCTTTAAAACTGAAAGACATCCATTAAAAATACACAATGACAGCATATTTAGTGTGTAATTGATGCTAAAACACAATTCTCACTCTCCTAATATAGCTGATTTTTGACAATGAACTGCATTTTTCATGTGAAGCATTTGATGTCATAAAGATGTAAACCTCACAAAGCAATTCTGTCACTGGTCAGTTTGCTTGACAGACATCTGACTTTAGCCAATGGAAACATGGTGACATGTAAATATGAAAGCACATTAGGACAAAATATGCAATAAGATAGAGGCAAAGGGAGATGGCTGCTGGGAATGTATTTATTTTTATCCCAGAACACCTTTAAATCTAAGTATTAATACTACGTTGATGTACTTTTCAAATTGGAGAGCTACTTTTTACTAAAAGTACATCTCCCTTATATAATTAAGTATAATGCAGACCTGCTCAAAAGCTTAGTATAGTTAAAGAAGTCTTATGCCATAAATGATGATGATGATGATGATGAGAGCTGCTTATGTGAATGTCTATAGTGGTTTTCTCTACCAGTGTCACTGTATTAGACAACTGTTATCAAACTTAGCAATAATGATGCATTAATCTGCCAATCAAGTGTGGAAGCTTGCTATGTGTATAGGCATAGTAAACACATATCATCATCATCCTCATTATCATTTATTTATATAGTGTCACTAATAGCGCAGCGCTGTACAGAGAACCCATTCACATCAGTCCCTACCCTATTGGAGCTTACAGTCTAAATTCCCTAATATAGACACACACTCACACACAGACAGAGAGGGAGAGACTAGGGTCAATTTTGATAGCAGCCAATTAACCTAACAGTATGTTTTTTGGAGTGTGGGAGGAAACCGCAGCACCCGGAGGAAACCCACGCAAACACAGGGAGAACATACAAACTTCACACAGATAAGGCCATGGTTGATATAAGTACTGGCTCTGCTTACCATTGTCCAGTCTAGTACATAACTGTATTAATGCTGTGAAATATTATTACTTTGAATGCCTTAAATATGCAAGAGCGCATTTGGGTAAGTTTATGCTAATAAAAGATATATGCACTTTTCTTGCCTACCCATACTATTTAATAACCACCAAAAATTAAGCAATGTGTGGGCACTGCTTCCAGTTGAAATCAGTCTGTCTGTCTGTCTATCTATCTATCTATCTATCTATCTATCTATCTATCTATCTATCTATCGGTCTGTCTATCTTTAAAACTGAAAGACATCCATTAAAAATACACAATGACAGCATATTTAGTGTGTAATTGATGCTAAAACACAATTCTCACTCTCCTAATATAGCTGATTTTTGACAATGAACTGCATTTTTCATGTGAAGCATTTGATGTCATAAAGATGTAAACCTCACAAAGCAATTCTGTCACTGGTCAGTTTGCTTGACAGACATCTGACTTTAGCCAATGGAAACATGGTGACATGTAAATATGAAAGCACATTAGGACAAAATATGCAATAAGATAGAGGCAAAGGGAGATGGCTGCTGGGAATGTATTTATTTTTATCCCAGAACACCTTTAAATCTAAGTATTAATACTACGTTGATGTACTTTTCAAATTGGAGAGCTACTTTTTACTAAAAGTACATCTCCCTTATATAATTAAGTATAATGCAGACCTGCTCAAAAGCTTAGTATAATTAAAGAAGTCTTATGCCATAAATGATGATGATGATGATGATGATGAGAGCTGCTTATGTGAATGTCTATAGTGGTTTTCTCTACCAGTGTCACTGTATTAGACAACTGTTATCAAACTTAGCAATAATGATGCATTAATCTGCCAATCAAGTGTGGAAGCTTGCTATGTGTATAGGCATAGTAAACACATATCATCATCATCCTCATTATCATTTATTTATATAGTGTCACTAATAGCGCAGCGCTGTACAGAGAACCCATTCACATCAGTCCCTACCCTATTGGAGCTTACAGTCTAAATTCCCTAATATAGACACACACTCACACACAGACAGAGAGGAAGAGACTAGGGTCAATTTTGATAGCAGCCAATTAACCTAACAGTATGTTTTTTGGAGTGTGGGAGGAAACCGCAGCACCCGGAGGAAACCCACGCAAACACAGGGAGAACATACAAACTTCACACAGATAAGGCCATGGTTGATATAAGTACTGGCTCTGCTTACCATTGTCCAGTCTAGTACATAACTGTATTAATGCTGTGAAATATTATTACTTTGAATGCCTTAAATATGCAAGAGCGCATTTGGGTAAGTTTATGCTAATAAAAGATATATGCACTTTTCTTGCCTACCCATACTATTTAATAACCACCAAAAATTAAGCAATGTGTGGGCACTGCTTCCAGTTGAAATCAGTCTGTCTGTCTGTCTATCTATCTATCTATCTATCTATCTATCTATCTATCTATCTATCTATCGGTCTGTCTATCTTTAAAACTGAAAGACATCCATTAAAAATACACAATGACAGCATATTTAGTGTGTAATTGATGCTAAAACACAATTCTCACTCTCCTAATATAGCTGATTTTTGACAATGAACTGCATTTTTCATGTGAAGCATTTGATGTCATAAAGATGTAAACCTCACAAAGCAATTCTGTCACTGGTCAGTTTGCTTGACAGACATCTGACTTTAGCCAATGGAAACATGGTGACATGTAAATATGAAAGCACATTAGGACAAAATATGCAATAAGATAGAGGCAAAGGGAGATGGCTGCTGGGAATGTATTTATTTTTATCCCAGAACACCTTTAAATCTAAGTATTAATACTACGTTGATGTACTTTTCAAATTGGAGAGCTACTTTTTACTAAAAGTACATCTCCCTTATATAATTAAGTATAATGCAGACCTGCTCAAAAGCTTAGTATAGTTAAAGAAGTCTTATGCCATAAATGATGATGATGATGATGATGAGAGCTGCTTATGTGAATGTCTATAGTGGTTTTCTCTACCAGTGTCACTGTATTAGACAACTGTTATCAAACTTAGCAATAATGATGCATTAATCTGCCAATCAAGTGTGGAAGCTTGCTATGTGTATAGGCATAGTAAACACATATCATCATCATCCTCATTATCATTTATTTATATAGTGTCACTAATAGCGCAGCGCTGTACAGAGAACCCATTCACATCAGTCCCTACCCTATTGGAGCTTACAGTCTAAATTCCCTAATATAGACACACACTCACACACAGACAGAGAGGGAGAGACTAGGGTCAATTTTGATAGCAGCCAATTAACCTAACAGTATGTTTTTTGGAGTGTGGGAGGAAACCGCAGCACCCGGAGGAAACCCACGCAAACACAGGGAGAACATACAAACTTCACACAGATAAGGCCATGGTTGATATAAGTACTGGCTCTGCTTACCATTGTCCAGTCTAGTACATAACTGTATTAATGCTGTGAAATATTATTACTTTGAATGCCTTAAATATGCAAGAGCGCATTTGGGTAAGTTTATGCTAATAAAAGATATATGCACTTTTCTTGCCTACCCATACTATTTAATAACCACCAAAAATTAAGCAATGTGTGGGCACTGCTTCCAGTTGAAATCAGTCTGTCTGTCTGTCTATCTATCTATCTATCTATCTATCTATCTATCTATCTATCTATCTATCTATCTATCTATCGGTCTGTCTATCTTTAAAACTGAAAGACATCCATTAAAAATACACAATGACAGCATATTTAGTGTGTAATTGATGCTAAAACACAATTCTCACTCTCCTAATATAGCTGATTTTTGACAATGAACTGCATTTTTCATGTGAAGCATTTGATGTCATAAAGATGTAAACCTCACAAAGCAATTCTGTCACTGGTCAGTTTGCTTGACAGACATCTGACTTTAGCCAATGGAAACATGGTGACATGTAAATATGAAAGCACATTAGGACAAAATATGCAATAAGATAGAGGCAAAGGGAGATGGCTGCTGGGAATGTATTTATTTTTATCCCAGAACACCTTTAAATCTAAGTATTAATACTACGTTGATGTACTTTTCAAATTGGAGAGCTACTTTTTACTAAAAGTACATCTCCCTTATATAATTAAGTATAATGCAGACCTGCTCAAAAGCTTAGTATAGTTAAAGAAGTCTTATGCCATAAATGATGATGATGATGATGATGAGAGCTGCTTATGTGAATGTCTATAGTGGTTTTCTCTACCAGTGTCACTGTATTAGACAACTGTTATCAAACTTAGCAATAATGATGCATTAATCTGCCAATCAAGTGTGGAAGCTTGCTATGTGTATAGGCATAGTAAACACATATCATCATCATCCTCATTATCATTTATTTATATAGTGTCACTAATAGCGCAGCGCTGTACAGAGAACCCATTCACATCAGTCCCTACCCTATTGGAGCTTACAGTCTAAATTCCCTAATATAGACACACACTCACACACAGACAGAGAGGGAGAGACTAGGGTCAATTTTGATAGCAGCCAATTAACCTAACAGTATGTTTTTTGGAGTGTGGGAGGAAACCGCAGCACCCGGAGGAAACCCACGCAAACACAGGGAGAACATACAAACTTCACACAGATAAGGCCATGGTTGATATAAGTACTGGCTCTGCTTACCATTGTCCAGTCTAGTACATAACTGTATTAATGCTGTGAAATATTATTACTTTGAATGCCTTAAATATGCAAGAGCGCATTTGGGTAAGTTTATGCTAATAAAAGATATATGCACTTTTCTTGCCTACCCATACTATTTAATAACCACCAAAAATTAAGCAATGTGTGGGCACTGCTTCCAGTTGAAATCAGTCTGTCTGTCTGTCTATCTATCTATCTATCTATCTATCTATCTATCTATCTATCTATCTATCTATCGGTCTGTCTATCTTTAAAACTGAAAGACATCCATTAAAAATACACAATGACAGCATATTTAGTGTGTAATTGATGCTAAAACACAATTCTCACTCTCCTAATATAGCTGATTTTTGACAATGAACTGCATTTTTCATGTGAAGCATTTGATGTCATAAAGATGTAAACCTCACAAAGCAATTCTGTCACTGGTCAGTTTGCTTGACAGACATCTGACTTTAGCCAATGGAAACATGGTGACATGTAAATATGAAAGCACATTAGGACAAAATATGCAATAAGATAGAGGCAAAGGGAGATGGCTGCTGGGAATGTATTTATTTTTATCCCAGAACACCTTTAAATCTAAGTATTAATACTACGTTGATGTACT
Source organism: Mixophyes fleayi (assembly GCF_038048845.1). Taxonomy (NCBI): domain Eukaryota; kingdom Metazoa; phylum Chordata; class Amphibia; order Anura; family Limnodynastidae; genus Mixophyes; species Mixophyes fleayi. Next base: position 930,356 of record NW_027447042.1, on the reverse strand, counting down.
TTTCAAATTGGAGAGCTACTTTTTACTAAAAGTACATCTCCCTTATATAATTAAGTATAATGCAGACCTGCTCAAAAGCTTAGTATAGTTAAAGAAGTCTTATGCCATAAATGATGATGATGAGAGCTGCTTATGTGAATGTCTATAGTGGTTTTCTCTACCAGTGTCACTGTATTAGACAACTGTTATCAAACTTAGCAATAATGATGCATTAATCTGCCAATCAAGTGTGGAAGCTTGCTATGTGTATAGGCATAGTAAACACATATCATCATCATCCTCATTATCATTTATTTATATAGTGTCACTAATAGCGCAGCGCTGTACAGAGAACCCATTCACATCAGTCCCTACCCTATTGGAGCTTACAGTCTAAATTCCCTAATATAGACACACACTCACACACAGACAGAGAGGGAGAGACTAGGGTCAATTTTGATAGCAGCCAATTAACCTAACAGTATGTTTTTTGGAGTGTGGGAGGAAACCGCAGCACCCGGAGGAAACCCACGCAAACACAGGGAGAACATACAAACTTCACACAGATAAGGCCATGGTTGATATAAGTACTGGCTCTGCTTACCATTGTCCAGTCTAGTACATAACTGTATTAATGCTGTGAAATATTATTACTTTGAATGCCTTAAATATGCAAGAGCGCATTTGGGTAAGTTTATGCTAATAAAAGATATATGCACTTTTCTTGCCTACCCATACTATTTAATAACCACCAAAAATTAAGCAATGTGTGGGCACTGCTTCCAGTTGAAATCAGTCTGTCTGTCTGTCTATCTATCTATCTATCTATCTATCTATCTATCTATCTATCTATCTATCGGTCTGTCTATCTTTAAAACTGAAAGACATCCATTAAAAATACACAATGACAGCATATTTAGTGTGTAATTGATGCTAAAACACAATTCTCACTCTCCTAATATAGCTGATTTTTGACAATGAACTGCATTTTTCATGTGAAGCATTTGATGTCATAAAGATGTAAACCTCACAAAGCAATTCTGTCACTGGTCAGTTTGCTTGACAGACATCTGACTTTAGCCAATGGAAACATGGTGACATGTAAATATGAAAGCACATTAGGACAAAATATGCAATAAGATAGAGGCAAAGGGAGATGGCTGCTGGGAATGTATTTATTTTTATCCCAGAACACCTTTAAATCTAAGTATTAATACTACGTTGATGTACTTTTCAAATTGGAGAGCTACTTTTTACTAAAAGTACATCTCCCTTATATAATTAAGTATAATGCAGACCTGCTCAAAAGCTTAGTATAATTAAAGAAGTCTTATGCCATAAATGATGATGATGATGATGATGATGAGAGCTGCTTATGTGAATGTCTATAGTGGTTTTCTCTACCAGTGTCACTGTATTAGACAACTGTTATCAAACTTAGCAATAATGATGCATTAATCTGCCAATCAAGTGTGGAAGCTTGCTATGTGTATAGGCATAGTAAACACATATCATCATCATCCTCATTATCATTTATTTATATAGTGTCACTAATAGCGCAGCGCATCAGTCCCTACCCTATTGGAGCTTACAGTCTAAATTCCCTAATATAGACACACACTCACACACAGACAGAGAGGGAGAGACTAGGGTCAATTTTGATAGCAGCCAATTAACCTAACAGTATGTTTTTTGGAGTGTGGGAGGAAACCGCAGCACCCGGAGGAAACCCACGCAAACACAGGGAGAACATACAAACTTCACACAGATAAGGCCATGGTTGATATAAGTACTGGCTCTGCTTACCATTGTCCAGTCTAGTACATAACTGTATTAATGCTGTGAAATATTATTACTTTGAATGCCTTAAATATGCAAGAGCGCATTTGGGTAAGTTTATGCTAATAAAAGATATATGCACTTTTCTTGCCTACCCATACTATTTAATAACCACCAAAAATTAAGCAATGTGTGGGCACTGCTTCCAGTTGAAATCAGTCTGTCTGTCTGTCTATCTATCTATCTATCTATCTATCTATCTATCTATCTATCTATCTATCTATCTATCGGTCTGTCTATCTTTAAAACTGAAAGACATCCATTAAAAATACACAATGACAGCATATTTAGTGTGTAATTGATGCTAAAACACAATTCTCACTCTCCTAATATAGCTGATTTTTGACAATGAACTGCATTTTTCATGTGAAGCATTTGATGTCATAAAGATGTAAACCTCACAAAGCAATTCTGTCACTGGTCAGTTTGCTTGACAGACATCTGACTTTAGCCAATGGAAACATGGTGACATGTAAATATGAAAGCACATTAGGACAAAATATGCAATAAGATAGAGGCAAAGGGAGATGGCTGCTGGGAATGTATTTATTTTTATCCCAGAACACCTTTAAATCTAAGTATTAATACTACGTTGATGTACTTTTCAAATTGGAGAGCTACTTTTTACTAAAAGTACATCTCCCTTATATAATTAAGTATAATGCAGACCTGCTCAAAAGCTTAGTATAGTTAAAGAAGTCTTATGCCATAAATGATGATGATGAGAGCTGCTTATGTGAATGTCTATAGTGGTTTTCTCTACCAGTGTCACTGTATTAGACAACTGTTATCAAACTTAGCAATAATGATGCATTAATCTGCCAATCAAGTGTGGAAGCTTGCTATGTGTATAGGCATAGTAAACACATATCATCATCATCCTCATTATCATTTATTTATATAGTGTCACTAATAGCGCAGCGCTGTACAGAGAACCCATTCACATCAGTCCCTACCCTATTGGAGCTTACAGTCTAAATTCCCTAATATAGACACACACTCACACACAGACAGAGAGGGAGAGACTAGGGTCAATTTTGATAGCAGCCAATTAACCTAACAGTATGTTTTTTGGAGTGTGGGAGGAAACCGCAGCACCCGGAGGAAACCCACGCAAACACAGGGAGAACATACAAACTTCACACAGATAAGGCCATGGTTGATATAAGTACTGGCTCTGCTTACCATTGTCCAGTCTAGTACATAACTGTATTAATGCTGTGAAATATTATTACTTTGAATGCCTTAAATATGCAAGAGCGCATTTGGGTAAGTTTATGCTAATAAAAGATATATGCACTTTTCTTGCCTACCCATACTATTTAATAACCACCAAAAATTAAGCAATGTGTGGGCACTGCTTCCAGTTGAAATCAGTCTGTCTGTCTGTCTATCTATCTATCTATCTATCTATCTATCGGTCTGTCTATCTTTAAAACTGAAAGACATCCATTAAAAATACACAATGACAGCATATTTAGTGTGTAATTGATGCTAAAACACAATTCTCACTCTCCTAATATAGCTGATTTTTGACAATGAACTGCATTTTTCATGTGAAGCATTTGATGTCATAAAGATGTAAACCTCACAAAGCAATTCTGTCACTGGTCAGTTTGCTTGACAGACATCTGACTTTAGCCAATGGAAACATGGTGACATGTAAATATGAAAGCACATTAGGACAAAATATGCAATAAGATAGAGGCAAAGGGAGATGGCTGCTGGGAATGTATTTATTTTTATCCCAGAACACCTTTAAATCTAAGTATTAATACTACGTTGATGTACTTTTCAAATTGGAGAGCTACTTTTTACTAAAAGTACATCTCCCTTATATAATTAAGTATAATGCAGACCTGCTCAAAAGCTTAGTATAATTAAAGAAGTCTTATGCCATAAATGATGATGATGATGATGATGATGAGAGCTGCTTATGTGAATGTCTATAGTGGTTTTCTCTACCAGTGTCACTGTATTAGACAACTGTTATCAAACTTAGCAATAATGATGCATTAATCTGCCAATCAAGTGTGGAAGCTTGCTATGTGTATAGGCATAGTAAACACATATCATCATCATCCTCATTATCATTTATTTATATAGTGTCACTAATAGCGCAGCGCTGTACAGAGAACCCATTCACATCAGTCCCTACCCTATTGGAGCTTACAGTCTAAATTCCCTAATATAGACACACACTCACACACAGACAGAGAGGAAGAGACTAGGGTCAATTTTGATAGCAGCCAATTAACCTAACAGTATGTTTTTTGGAGTGTGGGAGGAAACCGCAGCACCCGGAGGAAACCCACGCAAACACAGGGAGAACATACAAACTTCACACAGATAAGGCCATGGTTGATATAAGTACTGGCTCTGCTTACCATTGTCCAGTCTAGTACATAACTGTATTAATGCTGTGAAATATTATTACTTTGAATGCCTTAAATATGCAAGAGCGCATTTGGGTAAGTTTATGCTAATAAAAGATATATGCACTTTTCTTGCCTACCCATACTATTTAATAACCACCAAAAATTAAGCAATGTGTGGGCACTGCTTCCAGTTGAAATCAGTCTGTCTGTCTGTCTATCTATCTATCTATCTATCTATCTATCTATCTATCTATCTATCTATCTATCTATCTATCGGTCTGTCTATCTTTAAAACTGAAAGACATCCATTAAAAATACACAATGACAGCATATTTAGTGTGTAATTGATGCTAAAACACAATTCTCACTCTCCTAATATAGCTGATTTTTGACAATGAACTGCATTTTTCATGTGAAGCATTTGATGTCATAAAGATGTAAACCTCACAAAGCAATTCTGTCACTGGTCAGTTTGCTTGACAGACATCTGACTTTAGCCAATGGAAACATGGTGACATGTAAATATGAAAGCACATTAGGACAAAATATGCAATAAGATAGAGGCAAAGGGAGATGGCTGCTGGGAATGTATTTATTTTTATCCCAGAACACCTTTAAATCTAAGTATTAATACTACGTTGATGTACTTTTCAAATTGGAGAGCTACTTTTTACTAAAAGTACATCTCCCTTATATAATTAAGTATAATGCAGACCTGCTCAAAAGCTTAGTATAGTTAAAGAAGTCTTATGCCATAAATGATGATGATGATGATGATGAGAGCTGCTTATGTGAATGTCTATAGTGGTTTTCTCTACCAGTGTCACTGTATTAGACAACTGTTATCAAACTTAGCAATAATGATGCATTAATCTGCCAATCAAGTGTGGAAGCTTGCTATGTGTATAGGCATAGTAAACACATATCATCATCATCCTCATTATCATTTATTTATATAGTGTCACTAATAGCGCAGCGCTGTACAGAGAACCCATTCACATCAGTCCCTACCCTATTGGAGCTTACAGTCTAAATTCCCTAATATAGACACACACTCACACACAGACAGAGAGGGAGAGACTAGGGTCAATTTTGATAGCAGCCAATTAACCTAACAGTATGTTTTTTGGAGTGTGGGAGGAAACCGCAGCACCCGGAGGAAACCCACGCAAACACAGGGAGAACATACAAACTTCACACAGATAAGGCCATGGTTGATATAAGTACTGGCTCTGCTTACCATTGTCCAGTCTAGTACATAACTGTATTAATGCTGTGAAATATTATTACTTTGAATGCCTTAAATATGCAAGAGCGCATTTGGGTAAGTTTATGCTAATAAAAGATATATGCACTTTTCTTGCCTACCCATACTATTTAATAACCACCAAAAATTAAGCAATGTGTGGGCACTGCTTCCAGTTGAAATCAGTCTGTCTGTCTGTCTATCTATCTATCTATCTATCTATCTATCTATCTATCTATCTATCTATCGGTCTGTCTATCTTTAAAACTGAAAGACATCCATTAAAAATACACAATGACAGCATATTTAGTGTGTAATTGATGCTAAAACACAATTCTCACTCTCCTAATATAGCTGATTTTTGACAATGAACTGCATTTTTCATGTGAAGCATTTGATGTCATAAAGATGTAAACCTCACAAAGCAATTCTGTCACTGGTCAGTTTGCTTGACAGACATCTGACTTTAGCCAATGGAAACATGGTGACATGTCAATATGAAAGCACATTAGGACAAAATATGCAATAAGATAGAGGCAAAGGGAGATGGCTGCTGGGAATGTATTTATTTTTATCCCAGAACACCTTTAAATCTAAGTATTAATACTACGTTGATGTACTTTTCAAATTGGAGAGCTACTTTTTACTAAAAGTACATCTCCCTTATATAATTAAGTATAATGCAGACCTGCTCAAAAGCTTAGTATAGTTAAAGAAGTCTTATGCCATAAATGATGATGATGATGATGATGATGAGAGCGAGAGCTGCTTATGTGAATGTCTATAGTGGTTTTCTCTACCAGTGTCACTGTATTAGACAACTGTTATCAAACTTAGCAATAATGATGCATTAATCTGCCAATCAAGTGTGGAAGCTTGCTATGTGTATAGGCATAGTAAACACATATCATCATCATCCTCATTATCATTTATTTATATAGTGTCACTAATAGCGCAGCGCTGTACAGAGAACCCATTCACATCAGTCCCTACCCTATTGGAGCTTACAGTCTAAATTCCCTAATATAGACACACACTCACACACAGACAGAGAGGGAGAGACTAGGGTCAATTTTGATAGCAGCCAATTAACCTAACAGTATGTTTTTTGGAGTGTGGGAGGAAACCGCAGCACCCGGAGGAAACCCACGCAAACACAGGGAGAACATACAAACTTCACACAGATAAGGCCATGGTTGATATAAGTACTGGCTCTGCTTACCATTGTCCAGTCTAGTACATAACTGTATTAATGCTGTGAAATATTATTACTTTGAATGCCTTAAATATGCAAGAGCGCATTTGGGTAAGTTTATGCTAATAAAAGATATATGCACTTTTCTTGCCTACCCATACTATTTAATAACCACCAAAAATTAAGCAATGTGTGGGCACTGCTTCCAGTTGAAATCAGTCTGTCTGTCTGTCTATCTATCTATCTATCTATCTATCTATCTATCTATCTATCGGTCTGTCTATCTTTAAAACTGAAAGACATCCATTAAAAATACACAATGACAGCATATTTAGTGTGTAATTGATGCTAAAACACAATTCTCACTCTCCTAATATAGCTGATTTTTGACAATGAACTGCATTTTTCATGTGAAGCATTTGATGTCATAAAGATGTAAACCTCACAAAGCAATTCTGTCACTGGTCAGTTTGCTTGACAGACATCTGACTTTAGCCAATGGAAACATGGTGACATGTAAATATGAAAGCACATTAGGACAAAATATGCAATAAGATAGAGGCAAAGGGAGATGGCTGCTGGGAATGTATTTATTTTTATCCCAGAACACCTTTAAATCTAAGTATTAATACTACGTTGATGTACTTTTCAAATTGGAGAGCTACTTTTTACTAAAAGTACATCTCCCTTATATAATTAAGTATAATGCAGACCTGCTCAAAAGCTTAGTATAGTTAAAGAAGTCTTATGCCATAAATGATGATGATGATGATGATGATGATGATGATGATGATGATGATGATGATGATGATGATGATGATGATGATGATGATGATGATGATGAGAGCTGCTTATGTGAATGTCTATAGTGGTTTTCTCTACCAGTGTCACTGTATTAGACAACTGTTATCAAACTTAGCAATAATGATGCATTAATCTGCCAATCAAGTGTGGAAGCTTGCTATGTGTATAGGCATAGTAAACACATATCATCATTATCATTTATTTATATAGTGTCACTAATAGCGCAGCGCTGTACAGAGAACCCATTCACATCAGTCCCTACCCTATTGGAGCTTACAGTCTAAATTCCCTAATATAGACACACACTCACACACAGACAGAGAGGGAGAGACTAGGGTCAATTTTGATAGCAGCCAATTAACCTAACAGTATGTTTTTTGGAGTGTGGGAGGAAACCGCAGCACCCGGAGGAAACCCACGCAAACACAGGGAGAACATACAAACTTCACACAGATAAGGCCATGGTTGATATAAGTACTGGCTCTGCTTACCATTGTCCAGTCTAGTACATAACTGTATTAATGCTGTGAAATATTATTACTTTGAATGCCTTAAATATGCAAGAGCGCATTTGGGTAAGTTTATGCTAATAAAAGATATATGCACTTTTCTTGCCTACCCATACTATTTAATAACCACCAAAAATTAAGCAATGTGTGGGCACTGCTTCCAGTTGAAATCAGTCTGTCTGTCTGTCTATCTATCTATCTATCTATCTATCTATCTATCTATCTATCTATCGGTCTGTCTATCTTTAAAACTGAAAGACATCCATTAAAAATACACAATGACAGCATATTTAGTGTGTAATTGATGCTAAAACACAATTCTCACTCTCCTAATATAGCTGATTTTTGACAATGAACTGCATTTTTCATGTGAAGCATTTGATGTCATAAAGATGTAAACCTCACAAAGCAATTCTGTCACTGGTCAGTTTGCTTGACAGACATCTGACTTTAGCCAATGGAAACATGGTGACATGTAAATATGAAAGCACATTAGGACAAAATATGCAATAAGATAGAGGCAAAGGGAGATGGCTGCTGGGAATGTATTTATTTTTATCCCAGAACACCTTTAAATCTAAGTATTAATACTACGTTGATGTACTTTTCAAATTGGAGAGCTACTTTTTACTAAAAGTACATCTCCCTTATATAATTAAGTATAATGCAGACCTGCTCAAAAGCTTAGTATAGTTAAAGAAGTCTTATGCCATAAATGATGATGATGATGATGATGAGAGCTGCTTATGTGAATGTCTATAGTGGTTTTCTCTACCAGTGTCACTGTATTAGACAACTGTTATCAAACTTAGCAATAATGATGCATTAATCTGCCAATCAAGTGTGGAAGCTTGCTATGTGTATAGGCATAGTAAACACATATCATCATCATCCTCATTATCATTTATTTATATAGTGTCACTAATAGCGCAGCGCTGTACAGAGAACCCATTCACATCAGTCCCTACCCTATTGGAGCTTACAGTCTAAATTCCCTAATATAGACACACACTCACACACAGACAGAGAGGGAGAGACTAGGGTCAATTTTGATAGCAGCCAATTAACCTAACAGTATGTTTTTTGGAGTGTGGGAGGAAACCGCAGCACCCGGAGGAAACCCACGCAAACACAGGGAGAACATACAAACTTCACACAGATAAGGCCATGGTTGATATAAGTACTGGCTCTGCTTACCATTGTCCAGTCTAGTACATAACTGTATTAATGCTGTGAAATATTATTACTTTGAATGCCTTAAATATGCAAGAGCGCATTTGGGTAAGTTTATGCTAATAAAAGATATATGCACTTTTCTTGCCTACCCATACTATTTAATAACCACCAAAAATTAAGCAATGTGTGGGCACTGCTTCCAGTTGAAATCAGTCTGTCTGTCTGTCTATCTATCTATCTATCTATCTATCTATCTATCGGTCTGTCTATCTTTAAAACTGAAAGACATCCATTAAAAATACACAATGACAGCATATTTAGTGTGTAATTGATGCTAAAACACAATTCTCACTCTCCTAATATAGCTGATTTTTGACAATGAACTGCATTTTTCATGTGAAGCATTTGATGTCATAAAGATGTAAACCTCACAAAGCAATTCTGTCACTGGTCAGTTTGCTTGACAGACATCTGACTTTAGCCAATGGAAACATGGTGACATGTAAATATGAAAGCACATTAGGACAAAATATGCAATAAGATAGAGGCAAAGGGAGATGGCTGCTGGGAATGTATTTATTTTTATCCCAGAACACCTTTAAATCTAAGTATTAATACTACGTTGATGTACTTTTCAAATTGGAGAGCTACTTTTTACTAAAAGTACATCTCCCTTATATAATTAAGTATAATGCAGACCTGCTCAAAAGCTTAGTATAGTTAAAGAAGTCTTATGCCATAAATGATGATGATGATGATGATGATGATGATGATGATGATGATGATGATGATGATGATGATGATGATGATATGATGATGATGATGATTGATGATGAGAGCTGCTTATGTGAATGTCTATAGTGGTTTTCTCTACCAGTGTCACTGTATTAGACAACTGTTATCAAACTTAGCAATAATGATGCATTAATCTGCCAATCAAGTGTGGAAGCTTGCTATGTGTATAGGCATAGTAAACACATATCATCATCATCCTCATTATTCATTATCATTTATTTATATAGTGTCACTAATAGCGCAGCGCTGTACAGAGAACCCATTCACATCAGTCCCTACCCTATTGGAGCTTACAGTCTAAATTCCCTAATATAGACACACACTCACACACAGACAGAGAGGGAGAGACTAGGGTCAATTTTGATAGCAGCCAATTAACCTAACAGTATGTTTTTTGGAGTGTGGGAGGAAACCGCAGCACCCGGAGGAAACCCACGCAAACACAGGGAGAACATACAAACTTCACACAGATAAGGCCATGGTTGATATAAGTACTGGCTCTGCTTACCATTGTCCAGTCTAGTACATAACTGTATTAATGCTGTGAAATATTATTACTTTGAATGCCTTAAATATGCAAGAGCGCATTTGGGTAAGTTTATGCTAATAAAAGATATATGCACTTTTCTTGCCTACCCATACTATTTAATAACCACCAAAAATTAAGCAATGTGTGGGCACTGCTTCCAGTTGAAATCAGTCTGTCTGTCTGTCTATCTATCTATCTATCTATCTATCTATCTATCTATCTATCTATCGGTCTGTCTATCTTTAAAACTGAAAGACATCCATTAAAAATACACAATGACAGCATATTTAGTGTGTAATTGATGCTAAAACACAATTCTCACTCTCCTAATATAGCTGATTTTTGACAATGAACTGCATTTTTCATGTGAAGCATTTGATGTCATAAAGATGTAAACCTCACAAAGCAATTCTGTCACTGGTCAGTTTGCTTGACAGACATCTGACTTTAGCCAATGGAAACATGGTGACATGTAAATATGAAAGCACATTAGGACAAAATATGCAATAAGATAGAGGCAAAGGGAGATGGCTGCTGGGAATGTATTTATTTTTATCCCAGAACACCTTTAAATCTAAGTATTAATACTACGTTGATGTACTTTTCAAATTGGAGAGCTACTTTTTACTAAAAGTACATCTCCCTTATATAATTAAGTATAATGCAGACCTGCTCAAAAGCTTAGTATAGTTAAAGAAGTCTTATGCCATAAATGATGATGATGATGATGATGAGAGCTGCTTATGTGAATGTCTATAGTGGTTTTCTCTACCAGTGTCACTGTATTAGACAACTGTTATCAAACTTAGCAATAATGATGCATTAATCTGCCAATCAAGTGTGGAAGCTTGCTATGTGTATAGGCATAGTAAACACATATCATCATCATCCTCATTATCATTTATTTATATAGTGTCACTAATAGCGCAGCGCTGTACAGAGAACCCATTCACATCAGTCCCTACCCTATTGGAGCTTACAGTCTAAATTCCCTAATATAGACACACACTCACACACAGACAGAGAGGGAGAGACTAGGGTCAATTTTGATAGCAGCCAATTAACCTAACAGTATGTTTTTTGGAGTGTGGGAGGAAACCGCAGCACCCGGAGGAAACCCACGCAAACACAGGGAGAACATACAAACTTCACACAGATAAGGCCATGGTTGATATAAGTACTGGCTCTGCTTACCATTGTCCAGTCTAGTACATAACTGTATTAATGCTGTGAAATATTATTACTTTGAATGCCTTAAATATGCAAGAGCGCATTTGGGTAAGTTTATGCTAATAAAAGATATATGCACTTTTCTTGCCTACCCATACTATTTAATAACCACCAAAAATTAAGCAATGTGTGGGCACTGCTTCCAGTTGAAATCAGTCTGTCTGTCTGTCTATCTATCTATCTATCTATCTATCTATCTATCGGTCTGTCTATCTTTAAAACTGAAAGACATCCATTAAAAATACACAATGACAGCATATTTAGTGTGTAATTGATGCTAAAACACAATTCTCACTCTCCTAATATAGCTGATTTTTGACAATGAACTGCATTTTTCATGTGAAGCATTTGATGTCATAAAGATGTAAACCTCACAAAGCAATTCTGTCACTGGTCAGTTTGCTTGACAGACATCTGACTTTAGCCAATGGAAACATGGTGACATGTAAATATGAAAGCACATTAGGACAAAATATGCAATAAGATAGAGGCAAAGGGAGATGGCTGCTGGGAATGTATTTATTTTTATCCCAGAACACCTTTAAATCTAAGTATTAATACTACGTTGATGTACTTTTCAAATTGGAGAGCTACTTTTTACTAAAAGTACATCTCCCTTATATAATTAAGTATAATGCAGACCTGCTCAAAAGCTTAGTATAGTTAAAGAAGTCTTATGCCATAAATGATGATGATGATGATGATGATGATGATGATGATGATGATGATGATGATGATGATGATGATGATGATGATGATGATGATGATGATTGATGATGAGAGCTGCTTATGTGAATGTCTATAGTGGTTTTCTCTACCAGTGTCACTGTATTAGACAACTGTTATCAAACTTAGCAATAATGATGCATTAATCTGCCAATCAAGTGTGGAAGCTTGCTATGTGTATAGGCATAGTAAACACATATCATCATCATCCTCATTATCATTTATTTATATAGTGTCACTAATAGCGCAGCGCTGTACAGAGAACCCATTCACATCAGTCCCTACCCTATTGGAGCTTACAGTCTAAATTCCCTAATATAGACACACACTCACACACAGACAGAGAGGGAGAGACTAGGGTCAATTTTGATAGCAGCCAATTAACCTAACAGTATGTTTTTTGGAGTGTGGGAGGAAACCGCAGCACCCGGAGGAAACCCACGCAAACACAGGGAGAACATACAAACTTCACACAGATAAGGCCATGGTTGATATAAGTACTGGCTCTGCTTACCATTGTCCAGTCTAGTACATAACTGTATTAATGCTGTGAAATATTATTACTTTGAATGCCTTAAATATGCAAGAGCGCATTTGGGTAAGTTTATGCTAATAAAAGATATATGCACTTTTCTTGCCTACCCATACTATTTAATAACCACCAAAAATTAAGCAATGTGTGGGCACTGCTTCCAGTTGAAATCAGTCTGTCTGTCTGTCTATCTATCTATCTATCTATCTATCTATCTATCTATCTATCTATCTATCTATCTATCGGTCTGTCTATCTTTAAAACTGAAAGACATCCATTAAAAATACACAATGACAGCATATTTAGTGTGTAATTGATGCTAAAACACAATTCTCACTCTCCTAATATAGCTGATTTTTGACAATGAACTGCATTTTTCATGTGAAGCATTTGATGTCATAAAGATGTAAACCTCACAAAGCAATTCTGTCACTGGTCAGTTTGCTTGACAGACATCTGACTTTAGCCAATGGAAACATGGTGACATGTAAATATGAAAGCACATTAGGACAAAATATGCAATAAGATAGAGGCAAAGGGAGATGGCTGCTGGGAATGTATTTATTTTTATCCCAGAACACCTTTAAATCTAAGTATTAATACTACGTTGATGTACTTTTCAAATTGGAGAGCTACTTTTTACTAAAAGTACATCTCCCTTATATAATTAAGTATAATGCAGACCTGCTCAAAAGCTTAGTATAGTTAAAGAAGTCTTATGCCATAAATGATGATGATGAGAGCTGCTTATGTGAATGTCTATAGTGGTTTTCTCTACCAGTGTCACTGTATTAGACAACTGTTATCAAACTTAGCAATAATGATGCATTAATCTGCCAATCAAGTGTGGAAGCTTGCTATGTGTATAGGCATAGTAAACACATATCATCATCATCCTCATTATCATTTATTTATATAGTGTCACTAATAGCGCAGCGCTGTACAGAGAACCCATTCACATCAGTCCCTACCCTATTGGAGCTTACAGTCTAAATTCCCTAATATAGACACACACTCACACACAGACAGAGAGGGAGAGACTAGGGTCAATTTTGATAGCAGCCAATTAACCTAACAGTATGTTTTTTGGAGTGTGGGAGGAAACCGCAGCACCCGGAGGAAACCCACGCAAACACAGGGAGAACATACAAACTTCACACAGATAAGGCCATGGTTGATATAAGTACTGGCTCTGCTTACCATTGTCCAGTCTAGTACATAACTGTATTAATGCTGTGAAATATTATTACTTTGAATGCCTTAAATATGCAAGAGCGCATTTGGGTAAGTTTATGCTAATAAAAGATATATGCACTTTTCTTGCCTACCCATACTATTTAATAACCACCAAAAATTAAGCAATGTGTGGGCACTGCTTCCAGTTGAAATCAGTCTGTCTGTCTGTCTATCTATCTATCTATCTATCTATCTATCTATCTATCGGTCTGTCTATCTTTAAAACTGAAAGACATCCATTAAAAATACACAATGACAGCATATTTAGTGTGTAATTGATGCTAAAACACAATTCTCACTCTCCTAATATAGCTGATTTTTGACAATGAACTGCATTTTTCATGTGAAGCATTTGATGTCATAAAGATGTAAACCTCACAAAGCAATTCTGTCACTGGTCAGTTTGCTTGACAGACATCTGACTTTAGCCAATGGAAACATGGTGACATGTAAATATGAAAGCACATTAGGACAAAATATGCAATAAGATAGAGGCAAAGGGAGATGGCTGCTGGGAATGTATTTATTTTTATCCCAGAACACCTTTAAATCTAAGTATTAATACTACGTTGATGTACTTTTCAAATTGGAGAGCTACTTTTTACTAAAAGTACATCTCCCTTATATAATTAAGTATAATGCAGACCTGCTCAAAAGCTTAGTATAGTTAAAGAAGTCTTATGCCATAGATGATGATGATGATGATGATGATGATGATGATGATGATGATGATGATGATGATGATGATGATGATGATGATGATGATGATGATGATGATTGATGATGATGATGATTGATGATAGCTGCTTATGTGAATGTCTATAGTGGTTTTCTCTACCAGTGTCACTGTATTAGACAACTGTTATCAAACTTAGCAATAATGATGCATTAATCTGCCAATCAAGTGTGGAAGCTTGCTATGTGTATAGGCATAGTAAACACATATCATCATCATCCTCATTATCATTTATTTATATAGTGTCACTAATAGCGCAGCGCTGTACAGAGAACCCATTCACATCAGTCCCTACCCTATTGGAGCTTACAGTCTAAATTCCCTAATATAGACACACACTCACACACAGACAGAGAGGGAGAGACTAGGGTCAATTTTGATAGCAGCCAATTAACCTAACAGTATGTTTTTTGGAGTGTGGGAGGAAACCGCAGCACCCGGAGGAAACCCACGCAAACACAGGGAGAACATACAAACTTCACACAGATAAGGCCATGGTTGATATAAGTACTGGCTCTGCTTACCATTGTCCAGTCTAGTACATAACTGTATTAATGCTGTGAAATATTATTACTTTGAATGCCTTAAATATGCAAGAGCGCATTTGGGTAAGTTTATGCTAATAAAAGATATATGCACTTTTCTTGCCTACCCATACTATTTAATAACCACCAAAAATTAAGCAATGTGTGGGCACTGCTTCCAGTTGAAATCAGTCTGTCTGTCTGTCTATCTATCTATCTATCTATCTATCTATCTATCTATCTATCGGTCTGTCTATCTTTAAAACTGAAAGACATCCATTAAAAATACACAATGACAGCATATTTAGTGTGTAATTGATGCTAAAACACAATTCTCACTCTCCTAATATAGCTGATTTTTGACAATGAACTGCATTTTTCATGTGAAGCATTTGATGTCATAAAGATGTAAACCTCACAAAGCAATTCTGTCACTGGTCAGTTTGCTTGACAGACATCTGACTTTAGCCAATGGAAACATGGTGACATGTAAATATGAAAGCACATTAGGACAAAATATGCAATAAGATAGAGGCAAAGGGAGATGGCTGCTGGGAATGTATTTATTTTTATCCCAGAACACCTTTAAATCTAAGTATTAATACTACGTTGATGTACTTTTCAAATTGGAGAGCTACTTTTTACTAAAAGTACATCTCCCTTATATAATTAAGTATAATGCAGACCTGCTCAAAAGCTTAGTATAGTTAAAGAAGTCTTATGCCATAAATGATGATGATGATGATGATGAGAGCTGCTTATGTGAATGTCTATAGTGGTTTTCTCTACCAGTGTCACTGTATTAGACAACTGTTATCAAACTTAGCAATAATGATGCATTAATCTGCCAATCAAGTGTGGAAGCTTGCTATGTGTATAGGCATAGTAAACACATATCATCATCATCCTCATTATCATTTATTTATATAGTGTCACTAATAGCGCAGCGCTGTACAGAGAACCCATTCACATCAGTCCCTACCCTATTGGAGCTTACAGTCTAAATTCCCTAATATAGACACACACTCACACACAGACAGAGAGGGAGAGACTAGGGTCAATTTTGATAGCAGCCAATTAACCTAACAGTATGTTTTTTGGAGTGTGGGAGGAAACCGCAGCACCCGGAGGAAACCCACGCAAACACAGGGAGAACATACAAACTTCACACAGATAAGGCCATGGTTGATATAAGTACTGGCTCTGCTTACCATTGTCCAGTCTAGTACATAACTGTATTAATGCTGTGAAATATTATTACTTTGAATGCCTTAAATATGCAAGAGCGCATTTGGGTAAGTTTATGCTAATAAAAGATATATGCACTTTTCTTGCCTACCCATACTATTTAATAACCACCAAAAATTAAGCAATGTGTGGGCACTGCTTCCAGTTGAAATCAGTCTGTCTGTCTGTCTATCTATCTATCTATCTATCTATCTATCTATCTATCTATCTATCTATCTATCTATCTATCTATCTATCTATCGGTCTGTCTATCTTTAAAACTGAAAGACATCCATTAAAAATACACAATGACAGCATATTTAGTGTGTAATTGATGCTAAAACACAATTCTCACTCTCCTAATATAGCTGATTTTTGACAATGAACTGCATTTTTCATGTGAAGCATTTGATGTCATAAAGATGTAAACCTCACAAAGCAATTCTGTCACTGGTCAGTTTGCTTGACAGACATCTGACTTTAGCCAATGGAAACATGGTGACATGTAAATATGAAAGCACATTAGGACAAAATATGCAATAAGATAGAGGCAAAGGGAGATGGCTGCTGGGAATGTATTTATTTTTATCCCAGAACACCTTTAAATCTAAGTATTAATACTACGTTGATGTACTTTTCAAATTGGAGAGCTACTTTTTACTAAAAGTACATCTCCCTTATATAATTAAGTATAATGCAGACCTGCTCAAAAGCTTAGTATAGTTAAAGAAGTCTTATGTCATAAATGATGATGATGATGATGATGATGGTGATGATGATGATGATGATGATGATGATGATGATGATGATGATGAGAGCTGCTTATGTGAATGTCTATAGTGGTTTTCTCTACCAGTGTCACTGTATTAGACAACTGTTATCAAACTTAGCAATAATGATGCATTAATCTGCCAATCAAGTGTGGAAGCTTGCTATGTGTATAGGCATAGTAAACACATATCATCATCATCCTCATTATCATTTATTTATATAGTGTCACTAATAGCGCAGCGCTGTACAGAGAACCCATTCACATCAGTCCCTACCCTATTGGAGCTTACAGTCTAAATTCCCTAATATAGACACACACTCACACACAGACAGAGAGGGAGAGACTAGGGTCAATTTTGATAGCAGCCAATTAACCTAACAGTATGTTTTTTGGAGTGTGGGAGGAAACCGCAGCACCCGGAGGAAACCCACGCAAACACAGGGAGAACATACAAACTTCACACAGATAAGGCCATGGTTGATATAAGTACTGGCTCTGCTTACCATTGTCCAGTCTAGTACATAACTGTATTAATGCTGTGAAATATTATTACTTTGAATGCCTTAAATATGCAAGAGCGCATTTGGGTAAGTTTATGCTAATAAAAGATATATGCACTTTTCTTGCCTACCCATACTATTTAATAACCACCAAAAATTAAGCAATGTGTGGGCACTGCTTCCAGTTGAAATCAGTCTGTCTGTCTGTCTATCTATCTATCTATCTATCTATCTATCTATCTATCTATCTATCTATCGGTCTGTCTATCTTTAAAACTGAAAGACATCCATTAAAAATACACAATGACAGCATATTTAGTGTGTAATTGATGCTAAAACACAATTCTCACTCTCCTAATATAGCTGATTTTTGACAATGAACTGCATTTTTCATGTGAAGCATTTGATGTCATAAAGATGTAAACCTCACAAAGCAATTCTGTCACTGGTCAGTTTGCTTGACAGACATCTGACTTTAGCCAATGGAAACATGGTGACATGTAAATATGAAAGCACATTAGGACAAAATATGCAATAAGATAGAGGCAAAGGGAGATGGCTGCTGGGAATGTATTTATTTTTATCCCAGAACACCTTTAAATCTAAGTATTAATACTACGTTGATGTACTTTTCAAATTGGAGAGCTACTTTTTACTAAAAGTACATCTCCCTTATATAATTAAGTATAATGCAGACCTGCTCAAAAGCTTAGTATAGTTAAAGAAGTCTTATGTCATAAATGATGATGATGATGATGATGATGGTGATGATGATGATGATGATGATGATGATGATGATGATGATGATGATGATGAGAGCTGCTTATGTGAATGTCTATAGTGGTTTTCTCTACCAGTGTCACTGTATTAGACAACTGTTATCAAACTTAGCAATAATGATGCATTAATCTGCCAATCAAGTGTGGAAGCTTGCTATGTGTATAGGCATAGTAAACACATATCATCATCATCCTCATTATCATTTATTTATATAGTGTCACTAATAGCGCAGCGCTGTACAGAGAACCCATTCACATCAGTCCCTACCCTATTGGAGCTTACAGTCTAAATTCCCTAATATAGACACACACTCACACACAGACAGAGAGGGAGAGACTAGGGTCAATTTTGATAGCAGCCAATTAACCTAACAGTATGTTTTTTGGAGTGTGGGAGGAAACCGCAGCACCCGGAGGAAACCCACGCAAACACAGGGAGAACATACAAACTTCACACAGATAAGGCCATGGTTGATATAAGTACTGGCTCTGCTTACCATTGTCCAGTCTAGTACATAACTGTATTAATGCTGTGAAATATTATTACTTTGAATGCCTTAAATATGCAAGAGCGCATTTGGGTAAGTTTATGCTAATAAAAGATATATGCACTTTTCTTGCCTACCCATACTATTTAATAACCACCAAAAATTAAGCAATGTGTGGGCACTGCTTCCAGTTGAAATCAGTCTGTCTGTCTGTCTATCTATCTATCTATCTATCTATCTATCTATCTATCTATCTATCTATCGGTCTGTCTATCTTTAAAACTGAAAGACATCCATTAAAAATACACAATGACAGCATATTTAGTGTGTAATTGATGCTAAAACACAATTCTCACTCTCCTAATATAGCTGATTTTTGACAATGAACTGCATTTTTCATGTGAAGCATTTGATGTCATAAAGATGTAAACCTCACAAAGCAATTCTGTCACTGGTCAGTTTGCTTGACAGACATCTGACTTTAGCCAATGGAAACATGGTGACATGTAAATATGAAAGCACATTAGGACAAAATATGCAATAAGATAGAGGCAAAGGGAGATGGCTGCTGGGAATGTATTTATTTTTATCCCAGAACACCTTTAAATCTAAGTATTAATACTACGTTGATGTACTTTTCAAATTGGAGAGCTACTTTTTACTAAAAGTACATCTCCCTTATATAATTAAGTATAATGCAGACCTGCTCAAAAGCTTAGTATAGTTAAAGAAGTCTTATGCCATAAATGATGATGATGATGATGATGATGATGATGATGATGATGATGATGATGATGATGATGATGATGATGATGATGATGATGATGATGATGATGATGATGATGATGATGATGATGATGAGAGCTGCTTATGTGAATGTCTATAGTGGTTTTCTCTACCAGTGTCACTGTATTAGACAACTGTTATCAAACTTAGCAATAATGATGCATTAATCTGCCAATCAAGTGTGGAAGCTTGCTATGTGTATAGGCATAGTAAACACATATCATCATCATCCTCATTATCATTTATTTATATAGTGTCACTAATAGCGCAGCGCTGTACAGAGAACCCATTCACATCAGTCCCTACCCTATTGGAGCTTACAGTCTAAATTCCCTAATATAGACACACACTCACACACAGACAGAGAGGGAGAGACTAGGGTCAATTTTGATAGCAGCCAATTAACCTAACAGTATGTTTTTTGGAGTGTGGGAGGAAACCGCAGCACCCGGAGGAAACCCACGCAAACACAGGGAGAACATACAAACTTCACACAGATAAGGCCATGGTTGATATAAGTACTGGCTCTGCTTACCATTGTCCAGTCTAGTACATAACTGTATTAATGCTGTGAAATATTATTACTTTGAATGCCTTAAATATGCAAGAGCGCATTTGGGTAAGTTTATGCTAATAAAAGATATATGCACTTTTCTTGCCTACCCATACTATTTAATAACCACCAAAAATTAAGCAATGTGTGGGCACTGCTTCCAGTTGAAATCAGTCTGTCTGTCTGTCTATCTATCTATCTATCTATCTATCTATCTATCTATCTATCTATCTATCGGTCTGTCTATCTTTAAAACTGAAAGACATCCATTAAAAATACACAATGACAGCATATTTAGTGTGTAATTGATGCTAAAACACAATTCTCACTCTCCTAATATAGCTGATTTTTGACAATGAACTGCATTTTTCATGTGAAGCATTTGATGTCATAAAGATGTAAACCTCACAAAGCAATTCTGTCACTGGTCAGTTTGCTTGACAGACATCTGACTTTAGCCAATGGAAACATGGTGACATGTAAATATGAAAGCACATTAGGACAAAATATGCAATAAGATAGAGGCAAAGGGAGATGGCTGCTGGGAATGTATTTATTTTTATCCCAGAACACCTTTAAATCTAAGTATTAATACTACGTTGATGTACTTTTCAAATTGGAGAGCTACTTTTTACTAAAAGTACATCTCCCTTATATAATTAAGTATAATGCAGACCTGCTCAAAAGCTTAGTATAGTTAAAGAAGTCTTATGCCATAAATGATGATGATGATGATGATGATGATGATGATGATGATGATGATGATGATGATGATGATGATGATGATGATGATGATGATGATGATGATGATGATGATGATGATGATGAGAGCTGCTTATGTGAATGTCTATAGTGGTTTTCTCTACCAGTGTCACTGTATTAGACAACTGTTATCAAACTTAGCAATAATGATGCATTAATCTGCCAATCAAGTGTGGAAGCTTGCTATGTGTATAGGCATAGTAAACACATATCATCATCATCCTCATTATCATTTATTTATATAGTGTCACTAATAGCGCAGCGCTGTACAGAGAACCCATTCACATCAGTCCCTACCCTATTGGAGCTTACAGTCTAAATTCCCTAATATAGACACACACTCACACACAGACAGAGAGGGAGAGACTAGGGTCAATTTTGATAGCAGCCAATTAACCTAACAGTATGTTTTTTGGAGTGTGGGAGGAAACCGCAGCACCCGGAGGAAACCCACGCAAACACAGGGAGAACATACAAACTTCACACAGATAAGGCCATGGTTGATATAAGTACTGGCTCTGCTTACCATTGTCCAGTCTAGTACATAACTGTATTAATGCTGTGAAATATTATTACTTTGAATGCCTTAAATATGCAAGAGCGCATTTGGGTAAGTTTATGCTAATAAAAGATATATGCACTTTTCTTGCCTACCCATACTATTTAATAACCACCAAAAATTAAGCAATGTGTGGGCACTGCTTCCAGTTGAAATCAGTCTGTCTGTCTGTCTATCTATCTATCTATCTATCTATCTATCTATCTATCTATCTATCGGTCTGTCTATCTTTAAAACTGAAAGACATCCATTAAAAATACACAATGACAGCATATTTAGTGTGTAATTGATGCTAAAACACAATTCTCACTCTCCTAATATAGCTGATTTTTGACAATGAACTGCATTTTTCATGTGAAGCATTTGATGTCATAAAGATGTAAACCTCACAAAGCAATTCTGTCACTGGTCAGTTTGCTTGACAGACATCTGACTTTAGCCAATGGAAACATGGTGACATGTAAATATGAAAGCACATTAGGACAAAATATGCAATAAGATAGAGGCAAAGGGAGATGGCTGCTGGGAATGTATTTATTTTTATCCCAGAACACCTTTAAATCTAAGTATTAATACTACGTTGATGTACTTTTCAAATTGGAGAGCTACTTTTTACTAAAAGTACATCTCCCTTATATAATTAAGTATAATGCAGACCTGCTCAAAAGCTTAGTATAGTTAAAGAAGTCTTATGCCATAAATGATGATGATGATGATGATGATGATGATGATGATGATGATGATGATGATGATGATGATGAGAGCTGCTTATGTGAATGTCTATAGTGGTTTTCTCTACCAGTGTCACTGTATTAGACAACTGTTATCAAACTTAGCAATAATGATGCATTAATCTGCCAATCAAGTGTGGAAGCTTGCTATGTGTATAGGCATAGTAAACACATATCATCATCATCCTCATTATCATTTATTTATATAGTGTCACTAATAGCGCAGCGCTGTACAGAGAACCCATTCACATCAGTCCCTACCCTATTGGAGCTTACAGTCTAAATTCCCTAATATAGACACACACTCACACACAGACAGAGAGGGAGAGACTAGGGTCAATTTTGATAGCAGCCAATTAACCTAACAGTATGTTTTTTGGAGTGTGGGAGGAAACCGCAGCACCCGGAGGAAACCCACGCAAACACAGGGAGAACATACAAACTTCACACAGATAAGGCCATGGTTGATATAAGTACTGGCTCTGCTTACCATTGTCCAGTCTAGTACATAACTGTATTAATGCTGTGAAATATTATTACTTTGAATGCCTTAAATATGCAAGAGCGCATTTGGGTAAGTTTATGCTAATAAAAGATATATGCACTTTTCTTGCCTACCCATACTATTTAATAACCACCAAAAATTAAGCAATGTGTGGGCACTGCTTCCAGTTGAAATCAGTCTGTCTGTCTGTCTATCTATCTATCTATCTATCTATCTATCTATCTATCTATCTATCGGTCTGTCTATCTTTAAAACTGAAAGACATCCATTAAAAATACACAATGACAGCATATTTAGTGTGTAATTGATGCTAAAACACAATTCTCACTCTCCTAATATAGCTGATTTTTGACAATGAACTGCATTTTTCATGTGAAGCATTTGATGTCATAAAGATGTAAACCTCACAAAGCAATTCTGTCACTGGTCAGTTTGCTTGACAGACATCTGACTTTAGCCAATGGAAACATGGTGACATGTAAATATGAAAGCACATTAGGACAAAATATGCAATAAGATAGAGGCAAAGGGAGATGGCTGCTGGGAATGTATTTATTTTTATCCCAGAACACCTTTAAATCTAAGTATTAATACTACGTTGATGTACTTTTCAAATTGGAGAGCTACTTTTTACTAAAAGTACATCTCCCTTATATAATTAAGTATAATGCAGACCTGCTCAAAAGCTTAGTATAATTAAAGAAGTCTTATGCCATAAATGATGATGATGATGATGGTGATGATGATGATGATGATGATGATGATGATGAGAGCTGCTTATGTGAATGTCTATAGTGGTTTTCTCTACCAGTGTCACTGTATTAGACAACTGTTATCAAACTTAGCAATAATGATGCATTAATCTGCCAATCAAGTGTGGAAGCTTGCTATGTGTATAGGCATAGTAAACACATATCATCATCATCCTCATTATCATTTATTTATATAGTGTCACTAATAGCGCAGCGCTGTACAGAGAACCCATTCACATCAGTCCCTACCCTATTGGAGCTTACAGTCTAAATTCCCTAATATAGACACACACTCACACACAGACAGAGAGGGAGAGACTAGGGTCAATTTTGATAGCAGCCAATTAACCTAACAGTATGTTTTTTGGAGTGTGGGAGGAAACCGCAGCACCCGGAGGAAACCCACGCAAACACAGGGAGAACATACAAACTTCACACAGATAAGGCCATGGTTGATATAAGTACTGGCTCTGCTTACCATTGTCCAGTCTAGTACATAACTGTATTAATGCTGTGAAATATTATTACTTTGAATGCCTTAAATATGCAAGAGCGCATTTGGGTAAGTTTATGCTAATAAAAGATATATGCACTTTTCTTGCCTACCCATACTATTTAATAACCACCAAAAATTAAGCAATGTGTGGGCACTGCTTCCAGTTGAAATCAGTCTGTCTGTCTGTCTATCTATCTATCTATCTATCTATCTATCTATCTATCTATCTATCGGTCTGTCTATCTTTAAAACTGAAAGACATCCATTAAAAATACACAATGACAGCATATTTAGTGTGTAATTGATGCTAAAACACAATTCTCACTCTCCTAATATAGCTGATTTTTGACAATGAACTGCATTTTTCATGTGAAGCATTTGATGTCATAAAGATGTAAACCTCACAAAGCAATTCTGTCACTGGTCAGTTTGCTTGACAGACATCTGACTTTAGCCAATGGAAACATGGTGACATGTAAATATGAAAGCACATTAGGACAAAATATGCAATAAGATAGAGGCAAAGGGAGATGGCTGCTGGGAATGTATTTATTTTTATCCCAGAACACCTTTAAATCTAAGTATTAATACTACGTTGATGTACTTTTCAAATTGGAGAGCTACTTTTTACTAAAAGTACATCTCCCTTATATAATTAAGTATAATGCAGACCTGCTCAAAAGCTTAGTATAGTTAAAGAAGTCTTATGCCATAAATGATGATGATGATGATGATGATGATGATGATGATGATGATGATGATGAGAGCTGCTTATGTGAATGTCTATAGTGGTTTTCTCTACCAGTGTCACTGTATTAGACAACTGTTATCAAACTTAGCAATAATGATGCATTAATCTGCCAATCAAGTGTGGAAGCTTGCTATGTGTATAGGCATAGTAAACACATATCATCATCATCCTCATTATCATTTATTTATATAGTGTCACTAATAGCGCAGCGCTGTACAGAGAACCCATTCACATCAGTCCCTACCCTATTGGAGCTTACAGTCTAAATTCCCTAATATAGACACACACTCACACACAGACAGAGAGGGAGAGACTAGGGTCAATTTTGATAGCAGCCAATTAACCTAACAGTATGTTTTTTGGAGTGTGGGAGGAAACCGCAGCACCCGGAGGAAACCCACGCAAACACAGGGAGAACATACAAACTTCACACAGATAAGGCCATGGTTGATATAAGTACTGGCTCTGCTTACCATTGTCCAGTCTAGTACATAACTGTATTAATGCTGTGAAATATTATTACTTTGAATGCCTTAAATATGCAAGAGCGCATTTGGGTAAGTTTATGCTAATAAAAGATATATGCACTTTTCTTGCCTACCCATACTATTTAATAACCACCAAAAATTAAGCAATGTGTGGGCACTGCTTCCAGTTGAAATCAGTCTGTCTGTCTGTCTATCTATCTATCTATCTATCTATCTATCTATCTATCTATCTATCTATCTATCTATCGGTCTGTCTATCTTTAAAACTGAAAGACATCCATTAAAAATACACAATGACAGCATATTTAGTGTGTAATTGATGCTAAAACACAATTCTCACTCTCCTAATATAGCTGATTTTTGACAATGAACTGCATTTTTCATGTGAAGCATTTGATGTCATAAAGATGTAAACCTCACAAAGCAATTCTGTCACTGGTCAGTTTGCTTGACAGACATCTGACTTTAGCCAATGGAAACATGGTGACATGTAAATATGAAAGCACATTAGGACAAAATATGCAATAAGATAGAGGCAAAGGGAGATGGCTGCTGGGAATGTATTTATTTTTATCCCAGAACACCTTTAAATCTAAGTATTAATACTACGTTGATGTACTTTTCAAATTGGAGAGCTACTTTTTACTAAAAGTACATCTCCCTTATATAATTAAGTATAATGCAGACCTGCTCAAAAGCTTAGTATAATTAAAGAAGTCTTATGCCATAAATGATGATGATGATGATGATGATGATGATGATTGATGATGATGATGATGATGATGATGATGATGATGATGATGATGATGATGATGAGAGCTGCTTATGTGAATGTCTATAGTGGTTTTCTCTACCAGTGTCACTGTATTAGACAACTGTTATCAAACTTAGCAATAATGATGCATTAATCTGCCAATCAAGTGTGGAAGCTTGCTATGTGTATAGGCATAGTAAACACATATCATCATTATCATTTATTTATATAGTGTCACTAATAGCGCAGCGCTGTACAGAGAACCCATTCACATCAGTCCCTACCCTATTGGAGCTTACAGTCTAAATTCCCTAATATAGACACACACTCACACACAGACAGAGAGGGAGAGACTAGGGTCAATTTTGATAGCAGCCAATTAACCTAACAGTATGTTTTTTGGAGTGTGGGAGGAAACCGCAGCACCCGGAGGAAACCCACGCAAACACAGGGAGAACATACAAACTTCACACAGATAAGGCCATGGTTGATATAAGTACTGGCTCTGCTTACCATTGTCCAGTCTAGTACATAACTGTATTAATGCTGTGAAATATTATTACTTTGAATGCCTTAAATATGCAAGAGCGCATTTGGGTAAGTTTATGCTAATAAAAGATATATGCACTTTTCTTGCCTACCCATACTATTTAATAACCACCAAAAATTAAGCAATGTGTGGGCACTGCTTCCAGTTGAAATCAGTCTGTCTGTCTGTCTATCTATCTATCTATCTATCTATCTATCTATCTATCTATCTATCTATCTATCGGTCTGTCTATCTTTAAAACTGAAAGACATCCATTAAAAATACACAATGACAGCATATTTAGTGTGTAATTGATGCTAAAACACAATTCTCACTCTCCTAATATAGCTGATTTTTGACAATGAACTGCATTTTTCATGTGAAGCATTTGATGTCATAAAGATGTAAACCTCACAAAGCAATTCTGTCACTGGTCAGTTTGCTTGACAGACATCTGACTTTAGCCAATGGAAACATGGTGACATGTAAATATGAAAGCACATTAGGACAAAATATGCAATAAGATAGAGGCAAAGGGAGATGGCTGCTGGGAATGTATTTATTTTTATCCCAGAACACCTTTAAATCTAAGTATTAATACTACGTTGATGTACTTTTCAAATTGGAGAGCTACTTTTTACTAAAAGTACATCTCCCTTATATAATTAAGTATAATGCAGACCTGCTCAAAAGCTTAGTATAATTAAAGAAGTCTTATGCCATAAATGATGATGATGATGATGGTGATGATGATGATGATGATGATGATGATGATGATGATGATGATGATGATGATGATGATGATGATGATGATGATGATGAGAGCTGCTTATGTGAATGTCTATAGTGGTTTTCTCTACCAGTGTCACTGTATTAGACAACTGTTATCAAACTTAGCAATAATGATGCATTAATCTGCCAATCAAGTGTGGAAGCTTGCTATGTGTATAGGCATAGTAAACACATATCATCATCATCCTCATTATCATTTATTTATATAGTGTCACTAATAGCGCAGCGCTGTACAGAGAACCCATTCACATCAGTCCCTACCCTATTGGAGCTTACAGTCTAAATTCCCTAATATAGACACACACTCACACACAGACAGAGAGGGAGAGACTAGGGTCAATTTTGATAGCAGCCAATTAACCTAACAGTATGTTTTTTGGAGTGTGGGAGGAAACCGCAGCACCCGGAGGAAACCCACGCAAACACAGGGAGAACATACAAACTTCACACAGATAAGGCCATGGTTGATATAAGTACTGGCTCTGCTTACCATTGTCCAGTCTAGTACATAACTGTATTAATGCTGTGAAATATTATTACTTTGAATGCCTTAAATATGCAAGAGCGCATTTGGGTAA
Organism: Mixophyes fleayi; assembly: GCF_038048845.1. NCBI lineage: Eukaryota > Metazoa > Chordata > Amphibia > Anura > Limnodynastidae > Mixophyes > Mixophyes fleayi. The sequence goes on along the minus strand of NW_027447042.1, from coordinate 902,120 downwards.
GTTTATGCTAATAAAAGATATATGCACTTTTCTTGCCTACCCATACTATTTAATAACCACCAAAAATTAAGCAATGTGTGGGCACTGCTTCCAGTTGAAATCAGTCTGTCTGTCTGTCTATCTATCTATCTATCTATCTATCTATCTATCTATCTATCTATCGGTCTGTCTATCTTTAAAACTGAAAGACATCCATTAAAAATACACAATGACAGCATATTTAGTGTGTAATTGATGCTAAAACACAATTCTCACTCTCCTAATATAGCTGATTTTTGACAATGAACTGCATTTTTCATGTGAAGCATTTGATGTCATAAAGATGTAAACCTCACAAAGCAATTCTGTCACTGGTCAGTTTGCTTGACAGACATCTGACTTTAGCCAATGGAAACATGGTGACATGTAAATATGAAAGCACATTAGGACAAAATATGCAATAAGATAGAGGCAAAGGGAGATGGCTGCTGGGAATGTATTTATTTTTATCCCAGAACACCTTTAAATCTAAGTATTAATACTACGTTGATGTACTTTTCAAATTGGAGAGCTACTTTTTACTAAAAGTACATCTCCCTTATATAATTAAGTATAATGCAGACCTGCTCAAAAGCTTAGTATAGTTAAAGAAGTCTTATGCCATAAATGATGATGATGATGATGATGATGATGATGATGATGATGATGATGATGATGATGATGATGATGATGATGATGAGAGCTGCTTATGTGAATGTCTATAGTGGTTTTCTCTACCAGTGTCACTGTATTAGACAACTGTTATCAAACTTAGCAATAATGATGCATTAATCTGCCAATCAAGTGTGGAAGCTTGCTATGTGTATAGGCATAGTAAACACATATCATCATCATCCTCATTATCATTTATTTATATAGTGTCACTAATAGCGCAGCGCTGTACAGAGAACCCATTCACATCAGTCCCTACCCTATTGGAGCTTACAGTCTAAATTCCCTAATATAGACACACACTCACACACAGACAGAGAGGGAGAGACTAGGGTCAATTTTGATAGCAGCCAATTAACCTAACAGTATGTTTTTTGGAGTGTGGGAGGAAACCGCAGCACCCGGAGGAAACCCACGCAAACACAGGGAGAACATACAAACTTCACACAGATAAGGCCATGGTTGATATAAGTACTGGCTCTGCTTACCATTGTCCAGTCTAGTACATAACTGTATTAATGCTGTGAAATATTATTACTTTGAATGCCTTAAATATGCAAGAGCGCATTTGGGTAAGTTTATGCTAATAAAAGATATATGCACTTTTCTTGCCTACCCATACTATTTAATAACCACCAAAAATTAAGCAATGTGTGGGCACTGCTTCCAGTTGAAATCAGTCTGTCTGTCTGTCTATCTATCTATCTATCTATCTATCTATCTATCTATCTATCTATCGGTCTGTCTATCTTTAAAACTGAAAGACATCCATTAAAAATACACAATGACAGCATATTTAGTGTGTAATTGATGCTAAAACACAATTCTCACTCTCCTAATATAGCTGATTTTTGACAATGAACTGCATTTTTCATGTGAAGCATTTGATGTCATAAAGATGTAAACCTCACAAAGCAATTCTGTCACTGGTCAGTTTGCTTGACAGACATCTGACTTTAGCCAATGGAAACATGGTGACATGTAAATATGAAAGCACATTAGGACAAAATATGCAATAAGATAGAGGAAAAGGGAGATGGCTGCTGGGAATGTATTTATTTTTATCCCAGAACACCTTTAAATCTAAGTATTAATACTACGTTGATGTACTTTTCAAATTGGAGAGCTACTTTTTACTAAAAGTACATCTCCCTTATATAATTAAGTATAATGCAGACCTGCTCAAAAGCTTAGTATAGTTAAAGAAGTCTTATGCCATAAATGATGATGATGATGATGATGAGAGCTGCTTATGTGAATGTCTATAGTGGTTTTCTCTACCAGTGTCACTGTATTAGACAACTGTTATCAAACTTAGCAATAATGATGCATTAATCTGCCAATCAAGTGTGGAAGCTTGCTATGTGTATAGGCATAGTAAACACATATCATCATCATCCTCATTATCATTTATTTATATAGTGTCACTAATAGCGCAGCGCTGTACAGAGAACCCATTCACATCAGTCCCTACCCTATTGGAGCTTACAGTCTAAATTCCCTAATATAGACACACACTCACACACTGACAGAGAGGGAGAGACTAGGGTCAATTTTGATAGCAGCCAATTAACCTAACAGTATGTTTTTTGGAGTGTGGGAGGAAACCGCAGCACCCGGAGGAAACCCACGCAAACACAGGGAGAACATACAAACTTCACACAGATAAGGCCATGGTTGATATAAGTACTGGCTCTGCTTACCATTGTCCAGTCTAGTACATAACTGTATTAATGCTGTGAAATATTATTACTTTGAATGCCTTAAATATGCAAGAGCGCATTTGGGTAAGTTTATGCTAATAAAAGATATATGCACTTTTCTTGCCTACCCATACTATTTAATAACCACCAAAAATTAAGCAATGTGTGGGCACTGCTTCCAGTTGAAATCAGTCTGTCTGTCTGTCTATCTATCTATCTATCTATCTATCTATCTATCTATCTATCGGTCTGTCTATCTTTAAAACTGAAAGACATCCATTAAAAATACACAATGACAGCATATTTAGTGTGTAATTGATGCTAAAACACAATTCTCACTCTCCTAATATAGCTGATTTTTGACAATGAACTGCATTTTTCATGTGAAGCATTTGATGTCATAAAGATGTAAACCTCACAAAGCAATTCTGTCACTGGTCAGTTTGCTTGACAGACATCTGACTTTAGCCAATGGAAACATGGTGACATGTAAATATGAAAGCACATTAGGACAAAATATGCAATAAGATAGAGGCAAAGGGAGATGGCTGCTGGGAATGTATTTATTTTTATCCCAGAACACCTTTAAATCTAAGTATTAATACTACGTTGATGTACTTTTCAAATTGGAGAGCTACTTTTTACTAAAAGTACATCTCCCTTATATAATTAAGTATAATGCAGACCTGCTCAAAAGCTTAGTATAGTTAAAGAAGTCTTATGCCATAAATGATGATGATGATGATGATGATGAGAGCTGCTTATGTGAATGTCTATAGTGGTTTTCTCTACCAGTGTCACTGTATTAGACAACTGTTATCAAACTTAGCAATAATGATGCATTAATCTGCCAATCAAGTGTGGAAGCTTGCTATGTGTATAGGCATAGTAAACACATATCATCATCATCCTCATTATCATTTATTTATATAGTGTCACTAATAGCGCAGCGCTGTACAGAGAACCCATTCACATCAGTCCCTACCCTATTGGAGCTTACAGTCTAAATTCCCTAATATAGACACACACTCACACACAGACAGAGAGGGAGAGACTAGGGTCAATTTTGATAGCAGCCAATTAACCTAACAGTATGTTTTTTGGAGTGTGGGAGGAAACCGCAGCACCCGGAGGAAACCCACGCAAACACAGGGAGAACATACAAACTTCACACAGATAAGGCCATGGTTGATATAAGTACTGGCTCTGCTTACCATTGTCCAGTCTAGTACATAACTGTATTAATGCTGTGAAATATTATTACTTTGAATGCCTTAAATATGCAAGAGCGCATTTGGGTAAGTTTATGCTAATAAAAGATATATGCACTTTTCTTGCCTACCCATACTATTTAATAACCACCAAAAATTAAGCAATGTGTGGGCACTGCTTCCAGTTGAAATCAGTCTGTCTGTCTGTCTATCTATCTATCTATCTATCTATCTATCTATCTATCTATCTATCTATCTATCGGTCTGTCTATCTTTAAAACTGAAAGACATCCATTAAAAATACACAATGACAGCATATTTAGTGTGTAATTGATGCTAAAACACAATTCTCACTCTCCTAATATAGCTGATTTTTGACAATGAACTGCATTTTTCATGTGAAGCATTTGATGTCATAAAGATGTAAACCTCACAAAGCAATTCTGTCACTGGTCAGTTTGCTTGACAGACATCTGACTTTAGCCAATGGAAACATGGTGACATGTAAATATGAAAGCACATTAGGACAAAATATGCAATAAGATAGAGGCAAAGGGAGATGGCTGCTGGGAATGTATTTATTTTTATCCCAGAACACCTTTAAATCTAAGTATTAATACTACGTTGATGTACTTTTCAAATTGGAGAGCTACTTTTTACTAAAAGTACATCTCCCTTATATAATTAAGTATAATGCAGACCTGCTTCAAAGCTTAGTATAATTAAAGAAGTCTTATGCCATAAATGATGATGATGATGATGATGATGATGATGATGATGATGATGATGATGATGATGATGATGATGATGATGATGATGATGATGATGATGATGATGATGATGATTGATGATGAGAGCTGCTTATGTGAATGTCTATAGTGGTTTTCTCTACCAGTGTCACTGTATTAGACAACTGTTATCAAACTTAGCAATAATGATGCATTAATCTGCCAATCAAGTGTGGAAGCTTGCTATGTGTATAGGCATAGTAAACACATATCATCATCATCCTCATTATCATTTATTTATATAGTGTCACTAATAGCGCAGCGCTGTACAGAGAACCCATTCACATCAGTCCCTACCCTATTGGAGCTTACAGTCTAAATTCCCTAATATAGACACACACTCACACACAGACAGAGAGGGAGAGACTAGGGTCAATTTTGATAGCAGCCAATTAACCTAACAGTATGTTTTTTGGAGTGTGGGAGGAAACCGCAGCACCCGGAGGAAACCCACGCAAACACAGGGAGAACATACAAACTTCACACAGATAAGGCCATGGTTGATATAAGTACTGGCTCTGCTTACCATTGTCCAGTCTAGTACATAACTGTATTAATGCTGTGAAATATTATTACTTTGAATGCCTTAAATATGCAAGAGCGCATTTGGGTAAGTTTATGCTAATAAAAGATATATGCACTTTTCTTGCCTACCCATACTATTTAATAACCACCAAAAATTAAGCAATGTGTGGGCACTGCTTCCAGTTGAAATCAGTCTGTCTGTCTGTCTATCTATCTATCTATCTATCTATCTATCTATCTATCTATCGGTCTGTCTATCTTTAAAACTGAAAGACATCCATTAAAAATACACAATGACAGCATATTTAGTGTGTAATTGATGCTAAAACACAATTCTCACTCTCCTAATATAGCTGATTTTTGACAATGAACTGCATTTTTCATGTGAAGCATTTGATGTCATAAAGATGTAAACCTCACAAAGCAATTCTGTCACTGGTCAGTTTGCTTGACAGACATCTGACTTTAGCCAATGGAAACATGGTGACATGTAAATATGAAAGCACATTAGGACAAAATATGCAATAAGATAGAGGCAAAGGGAGATGGCTGCTGGGAATGTATTTATTTTTATCCCAGAACACCTTTAAATCTAAGTATTAATACTACGTTGATGTACTTTTCAAATTGGAGAGCTACTTTTTACTAAAAGTACATCTCCCTTATATAATTAAGTATAATGCAGACCTGCTCAAAAGCTTAGTATAGTTAAAGAAGTCTTATGCCATAAATGATGATGATGATGATGATGATGAGAGCTGCTTATGTGAATGTCTATAGTGGTTTTCTCTACCAGTGTCACTGTATTAGACAACTGTTATCAAACTTAGCAATAATGATGCATTAATCTGCCAATCAAGTGTGGAAGCTTGCTATGTGTATAGGCATAGTAAACACATATCATCATCATCCTCATTATCATTTATTTATATAGTGTCACTAATAGCGCAGCGCTGTACAGAGAACCCATTCACATCAGTCCCTACCCTATTGGAGCTTACAGTCTAAATTCCCTAATATAGACACACACTCACACACAGACAGAGAGGGAGAGACTAGGGTCAATTTTGATAGCAGCCAATTAACCTAACAGTATGTTTTTTGGAGTGTGGGAGGAAACCGCAGCACCCGGAGGAAACCCACGCAAACACAGGGAGAACATACAAACTTCACACAGATAAGGCCATGGTTGATATAAGTACTGGCTCTGCTTACCATTGTCCAGTCTAGTACATAACTGTATTAATGCTGTGAAATATTATTACTTTGAATGCCTTAAATATGCAAGAGCGCATTTGGGTAAGTTTATGCTAATAAAAGATATATGCACTTTTCTTGCCTACCCATACTATTTAATAACCACCAAAAATTAAGCAATGTGTGGGCACTGCTTCCAGTTGAAATCAGTCTGTCTGTCTGTCTATCTATCTATCTATCTATCTATCTATCTATCTATCTATCGGTCTGTCTATCTTTAAAACTGAAAGACATCCATTAAAAATACACAATGACAGCATATTTAGTGTGTAATTGATGCTAAAACACAATTCTCACTCTCCTAATATAGCTGATTTTTGACAATGAACTGCATTTTTCATGTGAAGCATTTGATGTCATAAAGATGTAAACCTCACAAAGCAATTCTGTCACTGGTCAGTTTGCTTGACAGACATCTGACTTTAGCCAATGGAAACATGGTGACATGTAAATATGAAAGCACATTAGGACAAAATATGCAATAAGATAGAGGCAAAGGGAGATGGCTGCTGGGAATGTATTTATTTTTATCCCAGAACACCTTTAAATCTAAGTATTAATACTACGTTGATGTACTTTTCAAATTGGAGAGCTACTTTTTACTAAAAGTACATCTCCCTTATATAATTAAGTATAATGCAGACCTGCTTCAAAGCTTAGTATAATTAAAGAAGTCTTATGCCATAAATGATGATGATGATGATGATGATGATGATGATGATGATGATGATGATGATGATGATGATGATGATGATGATGATGATGATGATGATGATGATGATGATGAGAGCTGCTTATGTGAATGTCTATAGTGGTTTTCTCTACCAGTGTCACTGTATTAGACAACTGTTATCAAACTTAGCAATAATGATGCATTAATCTGCCAATCAAGTGTGGAAGCTTGCTATGTGTATAGGCATAGTAAACACATATCATCATCATCCTCATTATCATTTATTTATATAGTGTCACTAATAGCGCAGCGCTGTACAGAGAACCCATTCACATCAGTCCCTACCCTATTGGAGCTTACAGTCTAAATTCCCTAATATAGACACACACTCACACACAGACAGAGAGGGAGAGACTAGGGTCAATTTTGATAGCAGCCAATTAACCTAACAGTATGTTTTTTGGAGTGTGGGAGGAAACCGCAGCACCCGGAGGAAACCCACGCAAACACAGGGAGAACATACAAACTTCACACAGATAAGGCCATGGTTGATATAAGTACTGGCTCTGCTTACCATTGTCCAGTCTAGTACATAACTGTATTAATGCTGTGAAATATTATTACTTTGAATGCCTTAAATATGCAAGAGCGCATTTGGGTAAGTTTATGCTAATAAAAGATATATGCACTTTTCTTGCCTACCCATACTATTTAATAACCACCAAAAATTAAGCAATGTGTGGGCACTGCTTCCAGTTGAAATCAGTCTGTCTGTCTGTCTATCTATCTATCTATCTATCTATCTATCTATCTATCTATCTATCGGTCTGTCTATCTTTAAAACTGAAAGACATCCATTAAAAATACACAATGACAGCATATTTAGTGTGTAATTGATGCTAAAACACAATTCTCACTCTCCTAATATAGCTGATTTTTGACAATGAACTGCATTTTTCATGTGAAGCATTTGATGTCATAAAGATGTAAACCTCACAAAGCAATTCTGTCACTGGTCAGTTTGCTTGACAGACATCTGACTTTAGCCAATGGAAACATGGTGACATGTAAATATGAAAGCACATTAGGACAAAATATGCAATAAGATAGAGGCAAAGGGAGATGGCTGCTGGGAATGTATTTATTTTTATCCCAGAACACCTTTAAATCTAAGTATTAATACTACGTTGATGTACTTTTCAAATTGGAGAGCTACTTTTTACTAAAAGTACATCTCCCTTATATAATTAAGTATAATGCAGACCTGCTCAAAAGCTTAGTATAGTTAAAGAAGTCTTATGCCATAAATGATGATGATGATGATGATGAGAGCTGCTTATGTGAATGTCTATAGTGGTTTTCTCTACCAGTGTCACTGTATCATCATCATCATCATCATCATTTATTTATATAGCGCCACTAATTCCGCAGCGCTGTACAGAGAACTCATTCACATCAGTCCCTGCCCCATTGGAGCTTACAGTCTAAATTCCCTACTATAGACACACACTCACACACAGAGACAGACAGACAGAGAGGGAGAGACTAGGGTCAATTTTTTTTGATTGCAGCCAATTACCCTACCAGTATGTTTTTGGAGTGTGGGAGGAAACCGGAGCACCCGGAGGAAACCCACGCAAACACAGGGAGAACATACAAACTCCACACAGATAAGGCCATGGTCGGGAATCGAACTCATGACCCCAGTGCTGTGAGGCAGACGTGCTAACCACTAGGCCACTGTGCTGTGTGCTGTGCTGTATTAGACAACTGTTATCAAACTTAGCAATAATGATGCATTAATCTGCCAATCAAGTGTGGAAGCTTGCTATGTGTATAGGCATAGTAAACACATATCATCATCATCCTCATTATCATTTATTTATATAGTGTCACTAATAGCGCAGCGCTGTACAGAGAACCCATTCACATCAGTCCCTACCCTATTGGAGCTTACAGTCTAAATTCCCTAATATAGACACACACTCACACACTGACAGAGAGGGAGAGACTAGGGTCAATTTTGATAGCAGCCAATTAACCTAACAGTATGTTTTTTGGAGTGTGGGAGGAAACCGCAGCACCCGGAGGAAACCCACGCAAACACAGGGAGAACATACAAACTTCACACAGATAAGGCCATGGTTGATATAAGTACTGGCTCTGCTTACCATTGTCCAGTCTAGTACATAACTGTATTAATGCTGTGAAATATTATTACTTTGAATGCCTTAAATATGCAAGAGCGCATTTGGGTAAGTTTATGCTAATAAAAGATATATGCACTTTTCTTGCCTACCCATACTATTTAATAACCACCAAAAATTAAGCAATGTGTGGGCACTGCTTCCAGTTGAAATCAGTCTGTCTGTCTGTCTATCTATCTATCTATCTATCTATCTATCTATCTATCTATCTATCTATCTATCGGTCTGTCTATCTTTAAAACTGAAAGACATCCATTAAAAATACACAATGACAGCATATTTAGTGTGTAATTGATGCTAAAACACAATTCTCACTCTCCTAATATAGCTGATTTTTGACAATGAACTGCATTTTTCATGTGAAGCATTTGATGTCATAAAGATGTAAACCTCACAAAGCAATTCTGTCACTGGTCAGTTTGCTTGACAGACATCTGACTTTAGCCAATGGAAACATGGTGACATGTAAATATGAAAGCACATTAGGACAAAATATGCAATAAGATAGAGGCAAAGGGAGATGGCTGCTGGGAATGTATTTATTTTTATCCCAGAACACCTTTAAATCTAAGTATTAATACTACGTTGATGTACTTTTCAAATTGGAGAGCTACTTTTTACTAAAAGTACATCTCCCTTATATAATTAAGTATAATGCAGACCTGCTCAAAAGCTTAGTATAATTAAAGAAGTCTTATGCCATAAATGATGATGATGATGATGATGATGAGAGCTGTTTATGTGAATGTCTATAGTGGTTTTCTCTACCAGTGTCACTGTATTAGACAACTGTTATCAAACTTAGCAATAATGATGCATTAATCTGCCAATCAAGTGTGGAAGCTTGCTATGTGTATAGGCATAGTAAACACATATCATCATCATCCTCATTATCATTTATTTATATAGTGTCACTAATAGCGCAGCGCTGTACAGAGAACCCATTCACATCAGTCCCTACCCTATTGGAGCTTACAGTCTAAATTCCCTAATATAGACACACACTCACACACAGACAGAGAGGGAGAGACTAGGGTCAATTTTGATAGCAGCCAATTAACCTAACAGTATGTTTTTTGGAGTGTGGGAGGAAACCGCAGCACCCGGAGGAAACCCACGCAAACACAGGGAGAACATACAAACTTCACACAGATAAGGCCATGGTTGATATAAGTACTGGCTCTGCTTACCATTGTCCAGTCTAGTACATAACTGTATTAATGCTGTGAAATATTATTACTTTGAATGCCTTAAATATGCAAGAGCGCATTTGGGTAAGTTTATGCTAATAAAAGATATATGCACTTTTCTTGCCTACCCATACTATTTAATAACCACCAAAAATTAAGCAATGTGTGGGCACTGCTTCCAGTTGAAATCAGTCTGTCTGTCTGTCTATCTATCTATCTATCTATCTATCTATCTATCTATCGGTCTGTCTATCTTTAAAACTGAAAGACATCCATTAAAAATACACAATGACAGCATATTTAGTGTGTAATTGATGCTAAAACACAATTCTCACTCTCCTAATATAGCTGATTTTTGACAATGAACTGCATTTTTCATGTGAAGCATTTGATGTCATAAAGATGTAAACCTCACAAAGCAATTCTGTCACTGGTCAGTTTGCTTGACAGACATCTGACTTTAGCCAATGGAAACATGGTGACATGTAAATATGAAAGCACATTAGGACAAAATATGCAATAAGATAGAGGCAAAGGGAGATGGCTGCTGGGAATGTATTTATTTTTATCCCAGAACACCTTTAAATCTAAGTATTAATACTACGTTGATGTACTTTTCAAATTGGAGAGCTACTTTTTACTAAAAGTACATCTCCCTTATATAATTAAGTATAATGCAGACCTGCTCAAAAACTTAGTATAATTAAAGAAGTCTTATGCCATAAATGATGATGATGATGATGATGAGAGCTGCTTATGTGAATGTCTATAGTGGTTTTCTCTACCAGTGTCACTGTATTAGACAACTGTTATCAAACTTAGCAATAATGATGCATTAATCTGCCAATCAAGTGTGGAAGCTTGCTATGTGTATAGGCATAGTAAACACATATCATCATCATCCTCATTATCATTTATTTATATAGTGTCACTAATAGCGCAGCGCTGTACAGAGAACCCATTCACATCAGTCCCTACCCTATTGGAGCTTACAGTCTAAATTCCCTAATATAGACACACACTCACACACAGAGAGAGAGGGAGAGACTAGGGTCAATTTTGATAGCAGCCAATTAACCTAACAGTATGTTTTTTGGAGTGTGGGAGGGAGGAAACCGCAGCACCCGGAGGAAACCCACGCAAACACAGGGAGAACATACAAACTTCACACAGATAAGGCCATGGTTGATATAAGTACTGGCTCTGCTTACCATTGTCCAGTCTAGTACATAACTGTATTAATGCTGTGAAATATTATTACTTTGAATGCCTTAAATATGCAAGAGCGCATTTGGGTAAGTTTATGCTAATAAAAGATATATGCACTTTTCTTGCCTACCCATACTATTTAATAACCACCAAAAATTAAGCAATGTGTGGGCACTGCTTCCAGTTGAAATCAGTCTGTCTGTCTGTCTATCTATCTATCTATCTATCTATCTATCTATCTATCTATCTATCTATCTATCTATCGGTCTGTCTATCTTTAAAACTGAAAGACATCCATTAAAAATACACAATGACAGCATATTTAGTGTGTAATTGATGCTAAAACACAATTCTCACTCTCCTAATATAGCTGATTTTTGACAATGAACTGCATTTTTCATGTGAAGCATTTGATGTCATAAAGATGTAAACCTCACAAAGCAATTCTGTCACTGGTCAGTTTGCTTGACAGACATCTGACTTTAGCCAATGGAAACATGGTGACATGTAAATATGAAAGCACATTAGGACAAAATATGCAATAAGATAGAGGCAAAGGGAGATGGCTGCTGGGAATGTATTTATTTTTATCCCAGAACACCTTTAAATCTAAGTATTAATACTACGTTGATGTACTTTTCAAATTGGAGAGCTACTTTTTACTAAAAGTACATCTCCCTTATATAATTAAGTATAATGCAGACCTGCTCAAAAGCTTAGTATAGTTAAAGAAGTCTTATGCCATAAATGATGATGATGATGATGATGATGAGAGCTGCTTATGTGAATGTCTATAGTGGTTTTCTCTACCAGTGTCACTGTATTAGACAACTGTTATCAAACTTAGCAATAATGATGCATTAATCTGCCAATCAAGTGTGGAAGCTTGCTATGTGTATAGGCATAGTAAACACATATCATCATCATCCTCATTATCATTTATTTATATAGTGTCACTAATAGCGCAGCGCTGTACAGAGAACCCATTCACATCAGTCCCTACCCTATTGGAGCTTACAGTCTAAATTCCCTAATATAGACACACACTCACACACAGAGAGAGAGGGAGAGACTAGGGTCAATTTTGATAGCAGCCAATTAACCTAACAGTATGTTTTTTGGAGTGTGGGAGGAAACCGCAGCACCCGGAGGAAACCCACGCAAACACAGGGAGAACATACAAACTTCACACAGATAAGGCCATGGTTGATATAAGTACTGGCTCTGCTTACCATTGTCCAGTCTAGTACATAACTGTATTAATGCTGTGAAATATTATTACTTTGAATGCCTTAAATATGCAAGAGCGCATTTGGGTAAGTTTATGCTAATAAAAGATATATGCACTTTTCTTGCCTACCCATACTATTTAATAACCACCAAAAATTAAGCAATGTGTGGGCACTGCTTCCAGTTGAAATCAGTCTGTCTGTCTGTCTATCTATCTATCTATCTATCTATCTATCTATCTATCTATCTATCTATCGGTCTGTCTATCTTTAAAACTGAAAGACATCCATTAAAAATACACAATGACAGCATATTTAGTGTGTAATTGATGCTAAAACACAATTCTCACTCTCCTAATATAGCTGATTTTTGACAATGAACTGCATTTTTCATGTGAAGCATTTGATGTCATAAAGATGTAAACCTCACAAAGCAATTCTGTCACTGGTCAGTTTGCTTGACAGACATCTGACTTTAGCCAATGGAAACATGGTGACATGTAAATATGAAAGCACATTAGGACAAAATATGCAATAAGATAGAGGCAAAGGGAGATGGCTGCTGGGAATGTATTTATTTTTATCCCAGAACACCTTTAAATCTAAGTATTAATACTACGTTGATGTACTTTTCAAATTGGAGAGCTACTTTTTACTAAAAGTACATCTCCCTTATATAATTAAGTATAATGCAGACCTGCTCAAAAGCTTAGTATAATTAAAGAAGTCTTATGCCATAAATGATGATGATGATGATGATGATGATGAGGATGAGGAGAGCTGTTTATGTGAATGTCTATAGTGGTTTTCTCTACCAGTGTCACTGTATTAGACAACTGTTATCAAACTTAGCAATAATGATGCATTAATCTGCCAATCAAGTGTGGAAGCTTGCTATGTGTATAGGCATAGTAAACACATATCATCATCATCCTCATTATCATTTATTTATATAGTGTCACTAATAGCGCAGCGCTGTACAGAGAACCCATTCACATCAGTCCCTACCCTATTGGAGCTTACAGTCTAAATTCCCTAATATAGACACACACTCACACACAGACAGAGAGGGAGAGACTAGGGTCAATTTTGATAGCAGCCAATTAACCTAACAGTATGTTTTTTGGAGTGTGGGAGGAAACCGCAGCACCCGGAGGAAACCCACGCAAACACAGGGAGAACATACAAACTTCACACAGATAAGGCCATGGTTGATATAAGTACTGGCTCTGCTTACCATTGTCCAGTCTAGTACATAACTGTATTAATGCTGTGAAATATTATTACTTTGAATGCCTTAAATATGCAAGAGCGCATTTGGGTAAGTTTATGCTAATAAAAGATATATGCACTTTTCTTGCCTACCCATACTATTTAATAACCACCAAAAATTAAGCAATGTGTGGGCACTGCTTCCAGTTGAAATCAGTCTGTCTGTCTGTCTATCTATCTATCTATCTATCTATCTATCTATCTATCTATCTATCTATCGGTCTGTCTATCTTTAAAACTGAAAGACATCCATTAAAAATACACAATGACAGCATATTTAGTGTGTAATTGATGCTAAAACACAATTCTCACTCTCCTAATATAGCTGATTTTTGACAATGAACTGCATTTTTCATGTGAAGCATTTGATGTCATAAAGATGTAAACCTCACAAAGCAATTCTGTCACTGGTCAGTTTGCTTGACAGACATCTGACTTTAGCCAATGGAAACATGGTGACATGTAAATATGAAAGCACATTAGGACAAAATATGCAATAAGATAGAGGCAAAGGGAGATGGCTGCTGGGAATGTATTTATTTTTATCCCAGAACACCTTTAAATCTAAGTATTAATACTACGTTGATGTACTTTTCAAATTGGAGAGCTACTTTTTACTAAAAGTACATCTCCCTTATATAATTAAGTATAATGCAGACCTGCTCAAAAGCTTAGTATAGTTAAAGAAGTCTTATGCCATAAATGATGATGATGATGATGATGATGAGAGCTGCTTATGTGAATGTCTATAGTGGTTTTCTCTACCAGTGTCACTGTATTAGACAACTGTTATCAAACTTAGCAATAATGATGCATTAATCTGCCAATCAAGTGTGGAAGCTTGCTATGTGTATAGGCATAGTAAACACATATCATCATCATCCTCATTATCATTTATTTATATAGTGTCACTAATAGCGCAGCGCTGTACAGAGAACCCATTCACATCAGTCCCTACCCTATTGGAGCTTACAGTCTAAATTCCCTAATATAGACACACACTCACACACAGAGAGAGAGGGAGAGACTAGGGTCAATTTTGATAGCAGCCAATTAACCTAACAGTATGTTTTTTGGAGTGTGGGAGGAAACCGCAGCACCCGGAGGAAACCCACGCAAACACAGGGAGAACATACAAACTTCACACAGATAAGGCCATGGTTGATATAAGTACTGGCTCTGCTTACCATTGTCCAGTCTAGTACATAACTGTATTAATGCTGTGAAATATTATTACTTTGAATGCCTTAAATATGCAAGAGCGCATTTGGGTAAGTTTATGCTAATAAAAGATATATGCACTTTTCTTGCCTACCCATACTATTTAATAACCACCAAAAATTAAGCAATGTGTGGGCACTGCTTCCAGTTGAAATCAGTCTGTCTGTCTGTCTATCTATCTATCTATCTATCTATCTATCTATCTATCTATCTATCTATCGGTCTGTCTATCTTTAAAACTGAAAGACATCCATTAAAAATACACAATGACAGCATATTTAGTGTGTAATTGATGCTAAAACACAATTCTCACTCTCCTAATATAGCTGATTTTTGACAATGAACTGCATTTTTCATGTGAAGCATTTGATGTCATAAAGATGTAAACCTCACAAAGCAATTCTGTCACTGGTCAGTTTGCTTGACAGACATCTGACTTTAGCCAATGGAAACATGGTGACATGTAAATATGAAAGCACATTAGGACAAAATATGCAATAAGATAGAGGCAAAGGGAGATGGCTGCTGGGAATGTATTTATTTTTATCCCAGAACACCTTTAAATCTAAGTATTAATACTACGTTGATGTACTTTTCAAATTGGAGAGCTACTTTTTACTAAAAGTACATCTCCCTTATATAATTAAGTATAATGCAGACCTGCTCAAAAGCTTAGTATAATTAAAGAAGTCTTATGCCATAAATGATGATGATGATGATGAGAGCTGCTTATGTGAATGTCTATAGTGGTTTTCTCTACCAGTGTCACTGTATTAGACAACTGTTATCAAACTTAGCAATAATGATGCATTAATCTGCCAATCAAGTGTGGAAGCTTGCTATGTGTATAGGCATAGTAAACACATATCATCATCATCCTCATTATCATTTATTTATATAGTGTCACTAATAGCGCAGCGCTGTACAGAGAACCCATTCACATCAGTCCCTACCCTATTGGAGCTTACAGTCTAAATTCCCTAATATAGACACACACTCACACACAGAGAGAGAGGGAGAGACTAGGGTCAATTTTGATAGCAGCCAATTAACCTAACAGTATGTTTTTTGGAGTGTGGGAGGAAACCGCAGCACCCGGAGGAAACCCACGCAAACACAGGGAGAACATACAAACTTCACACAGATAAGGCCATGGTTGATATAAGTACTGGCTCTGCTTACCATTGTCCAGTCTAGTACATAACTGTATTAATGCTGTGAAATATTATTACTTTGAATGCCTTAAATATGCAAGAGCGCATTTGGGTAAGTTTATGCTAATAAAAGATATATGCACTTTTCTTGCCTACCCATACTATTTAATAACCACCAAAAATTAAGCAATGTGTGGGCACTGCTTCCAGTTGAAATCAGTCTGTCTGTCTGTCTATCTATCTATCTATCTATCTATCTATCTATCTATCTATCTATCTATCGGTCTGTCTATCTTTAAAACTGAAAGACATCCATTAAAAATACACAATGACAGCATATTTAGTGTGTAATTGATGCTAAAACACAATTCTCACTCTCCTAATATAGCTGATTTTTGACAATGAACTGCATTTTTCATGTGAAGCATTTGATGTCATAAAGATGTAAACCTCACAAAGCAATTCTGTCACTGGTCAGTTTGCTTGACAGACATCTGACTTTAGCCAATGGAAACATGGTGACATGTAAATATGAAAGCACATTAGGACAAAATATGCAATAAGATAGAGGCAAAGGGAGATGGCTGCTGGGAATGTATTTATTTTTATCCCAGAACACCTTTAAATCTAAGTATTAATACTACGTTGATGTACTTTTCAAATTGGAGAGCTACTTTTTACTAAAAGTACATCTCCCTTATATAATTAAGTATAATGCAGACCTGCTCAAAAGCTTAGTATAATTAAAGAAGTCTTATGCCATAAATGATGATGATGATGATGATGATGATGAGAGCAGCTTATGTGAATGTCTATAGTGGTTTTCTCTACCAGTGTCACTGTATTAGACAACTGTTATCAAACTTAGCAATAATGATGCATTAATCTGCCAATCAAGTGTGGAAGCTTGCTATGTGTATAGGCATAGTAAACACATATCATCATCATCCTCATTATCATTTATTTATATAGTGTCACTAATAGCGCAGCGCTGTACAGAGAACCCATTCACATCAGTCCCTACCCTATTGGAGCTTACAGTCTAAATTCCCTAATATAGACACACACTCACACACAGAGAGAGAGGGAGAGACTAGGGTCAATTTTGATAGCAGCCAATTAACCTAACAGTATGTTTTTTGGAGTGTGGGAGGAAACCGCAGCACCCGGAGGAAACCCACGCAAACACAGGGAGAACATACAAACTTCACACAGATAAGGCCATGGTTGATATAAGTACTGGCTCTGCTTACCATTGTCCAGTCTAGTACATAACTGTATTAATGCTGTGAAATATTATTACTTTGAATGCCTTAAATATGCAAGAGCGCATTTGGGTAAGTTTATGCTAATAAAAGATATATGCACTTTTCTTGCCTACCCATACTATTTAATAACCACCAAAAATTAAGCAATGTGTGGGCACTGCTTCCAGTTGAAATCAGTCTGTCTGTCTGTCTATCTATCTATCTATCTATCTATCTATCTATCTATCGGTCTGTCTATCTTTAAAACTGAAAGACATCCATTAAAAATACACAATGACAGCATATTTAGTGTGTAATTGATGCTAAAACACAATTCTCACTCTCCTAATATAGCTGATTTTTGACAATGAACTGCATTTTTCATGTGAAGCATTTGATGTCATAAAGATGTAAACCTCACAAAGCAATTCTGTCACTGGTCAGTTTGCTTGACAGACATCTGACTTTAGCCAATGGAAACATGGTGACATGTAAATATGAAAGCACATTAGGACAAAATATGCAATAAGATAGAGGCAAAGGGAGATGGCTGCTGGGAATGTATTTATTTTTATCCCAGAACACCTTTAAATCTAAGTATTAATACTACGTTGATGTACTTTTCAAATTGGAGAGCTACTTTTTACTAAAAGTACATCTCCCTTATATAATTAAGTATAATGCAGACCTGCTCAAAAGCTTAGTATAATTAAAGAAGTCTTATGCCATAAATGATGATGATGATGATGATGATGAGAGCTGCTTATGTGAATGTCTATAGTGGTTTTCTCTACCAGTGTCACTGTATTAGACAACTGTTATCAAACTTAGCAATAATGATGCATTAATCTGCCAATCAAGTGTGGAAGCTTGCTATGTGTATAGGCATAGTAAACACATATCATCATCATCCTCATTATCATTTATTTATATAGTGTCACTAATAGCGCAGCGCTGTACAGAGAACCCATTCACATCAGTCCCTACCCTATTGGAGCTTACAGTCTAAATTCCCTAATATAGACACACACTCACACACAGAGAGAGAGGGAGAGACTAGGGTCAATTTTGATAGCAGCCAATTAACCTAACAGTATGTTTTTTGGAGTGTGGGAGGAAACCGCAGCACCCGGAGGAAACCCACGCAAACACAGGGAGAACATACAAACTTCACACAGATAAGGCCATGGTTGATATAAGTACTGGCTCTGCTTACCATTGTCCAGTCTAGTACATAACTGTATTAATGCTGTGAAATATTATTACTTTGAATGCCTTAAATATGCAAGAGCGCATTTGGGTAAGTTTATGCTAATAAAAGATATATGCACTTTTCTTGCCTACCCATACTATTTAATAACCACCAAAAATTAAGCAATGTGTGGGCACTGCTTCCAGTTGAAATCAGTCTGTCTGTCTGTCTATCTATCTATCTATCTATCTATCTATCTATCTATCGGTCTGTCTATCTTTAAAACTGAAAGACATCCATTAAAAATACACAATGACAGCATATTTAGTGTGTAATTGATGCTAAAACACAATTCTCACTCTCCTAATATAGCTGATTTTTGACAATGAACTGCATTTTTCATGTGAAGCATTTGATGTCATAAAGATGTAAACCTCACAAAGCAATTCTGTCACTGGTCAGTTTGCTTGACAGACATCTGACTTTAGCCAATGGAAACATGGTGACATGTAAATATGAAAGCACATTAGGACAAAATATGCAATAAGATAGAGGCAAAGGGAGATGGCTGCTGGGAATGTATTTATTTTTATCCCAGAACACCTTTAAATCTAAGTATTAATACTACGTTGATGTACTTTTCAAATTGGAGAGCTACTTTTTACTAAAAGTACATCTCCCTTATATAATTAAGTATAATGCAGACCTGCTCAAAAGCTTAGTATAATTAAAGAAGTCTTATGCCATAAATGATGATGATGATGATGATGAGAGCTGCTTATGTGAATGTCTATAGTGGTTTTCTCTACCAGTGTCACTGTATTAGACAACTGTTATCAAACTTAGCAATAATGATGCATTAATCTGCCAATCAAGTGTGGAAGCTTGCTATGTGTATAGGCATAGTAAACACATATCATCATCATCCTCATTATCATTTATTTATATAGTGTCACTAATAGCGCAGCGCTGTACAGAGAACCCATTCACATCAGTCCCTACCCTATTGGAGCTTACAGTCTAAATTCCCTAATATAGACACACACTCACACACAGACAGAGAGGGAGAGACTAGGGTCAATTTTGATAGCAGCCAATTAACCTAACAGTATGTTTTTTGGAGTGTGGGAGGAAACCGCAGCACCCGGAGGAAACCCACGCAAACACAGGGAGAACATACAAACTTCACACAGATAAGGCCATGGTTGATATAAGTACTGGCTCTGCTTACCATTGTCCAGTCTAGTACATAACTGTATTAATGCTGTGAAATATTATTACTTTGAATGCCTTAAATATGCAAGAGCGCATTTGGGTAAGTTTATGCTAATAAAAGATATATGCACTTTTCTTGCCTACCCATACTATTTAATAACCACCAAAAATTAAGCAATGTGTGGGCACTGCTTCCAGTTGAAATCAGTCTGTCTGTCTGTCTATCTATCTATCTATCTATCTATCTATCTATCTATCTATCTATCTATCGGTCTGTCTATCTTTAAAACTGAAAGACATCCATTAAAAATACACAATGACAGCATATTTAGTGTGTAATTGATGCTAAAACACAATTCTCACTCTCCTAATATAGCTGATTTTTGACAATGAACTGCATTTTTCATGTGAAGCATTTGATGTCATAAAGATGTAAACCTCACAAAGCAATTCTGTCACTGGTCAGTTTGCTTGACAGACATCTGACTTTAGCCAATGGAAACATGGTGACATGTAAATATGAAAGCACATTAGGACAAAATATGCAATAAGATAGAGGCAAAGGGAGATGGCTGCTGGGAATGTATTTATTTTTATCCCAGAACACCTTTAAATCTAAGTATTAATACTACGTTGATGTACTTTTCAAATTGGAGAGCTACTTTTTACTAAAAGTACATCTCCCTTATATAATTAAGTATAATGCAGACCTGCTCAAAAGCTTAGTATAGTTAAAGAAGTCTTATGCCATAAATGATGATGATGATGATGATGAGAGCTGCTTATGTGAATGTCTATAGTGGTTTTCTCTACCAGTGTCACTGTATCATCATCATCATCATCATCATTTATTTATATAGCGCCACTAATTCCGCAGCGCTGTACAGAGAACTCATTCACATCAGTCCCTGCCCCATTGGAGCTTACAGTCTAAATTCCCTACTATAGACACACACTCACACACAGAGACAGACAGACAGAGAGGGAGAGACTAGGGTCAATTTTTTTTGATTGCAGCCAATTACCCTACCAGTATGTTTTTGGAGTGTGGGAGGAAACCGGAGCACCCGGAGGAAACCCACGCAAACACAGGGAGAACATACAAACTCCACACAGATAAGGCCATGGTCGGGAATCGAACTCATGACCCCAGTGCTGTGAGGCAGACGTGCTAACCACTAGGCCACTGTGCTGTGTGCTGTGCTGTATTAGACAACTGTTATCAAACTTAGCAATAATGATGCATTAATCTGCCAATCAAGTGTGGAAGCTTGCTATGTGTATAGGCATAGTAAACACATATCATCATCATCCTCATTATCATTTATTTATATAGTGTCACTAATAGCGCAGCGCTGTACAGAGAACCCATTCACATCAGTCCCTACCCTATTGGAGCTTACAGTCTAAATTCCCTAATATAGACACACACTCACACACTGACAGAGAGGGAGAGACTAGGGTCAATTTTGATAGCAGCCAATTAACCTAACAGTATGTTTTTTGGAGTGTGGGAGGAAACCGCAGCACCCGGAGGAAACCCACGCAAACACAGGGAGAACATACAAACTTCACACAGATAAGGCCATGGTTGATATAAGTACTGGCTCTGCTTACCATTGTCCAGTCTAGTACATAACTGTATTAATGCTGTGAAATATTATTACTTTGAATGCCTTAAATATGCAAGAGCGCATTTGGGTAAGTTTATGCTAATAAAAGATATATGCACTTTTCTTGCCTACCCATACTATTTAATAACCACCAAAAATTAAGCAATGTGTGGGCACTGCTTCCAGTTGAAATCAGTCTGTCTGTCTGTCTATCTATCTATCTATCTATCTATCTATCTATCTATCTATCTATCTATCTATCGGTCTGTCTATCTTTAAAACTGAAAGACATCCATTAAAAATACACAATGACAGCATATTTAGTGTGTAATTGATGCTAAAACACAATTCTCACTCTCCTAATATAGCTGATTTTTGACAATGAACTGCATTTTTCATGTGAAGCATTTGATGTCATAAAGATGTAAACCTCACAAAGCAATTCTGTCACTGGTCAGTTTGCTTGACAGACATCTGACTTTAGCCAATGGAAACATGGTGACATGTAAATATGAAAGCACATTAGGACAAAATATGCAATAAGATAGAGGCAAAGGGAGATGGCTGCTGGGAATGTATTTATTTTTATCCCAGAACACCTTTAAATCTAAGTATTAATACTACGTTGATGTACTTTTCAAATTGGAGAGCTACTTTTTACTAAAAGTACATCTCCCTTATATAATTAAGTATAATGCAGACCTGCTCAAAAGCTTAGTATAATTAAAGAAGTCTTATGCCATAAATGATGATGATGATGATGATGATGAGAGCTGTTTATGTGAATGTCTATAGTGGTTTTCTCTACCAGTGTCACTGTATTAGACAACTGTTATCAAACTTAGCAATAATGATGCATTAATCTGCCAATCAAGTGTGGAAGCTTGCTATGTGTATAGGCATAGTAAACACATATCATCATCATCCTCATTATCATTTATTTATATAGTGTCACTAATAGCGCAGCGCTGTACAGAGAACCCATTCACATCAGTCCCTACCCTATTGGAGCTTACAGTCTAAATTCCCTAATATAGACACACACTCACACACAGACAGAGAGGGAGAGACTAGGGTCAATTTTGATAGCAGCCAATTAACCTAACAGTATGTTTTTTGGAGTGTGGGAGGAAACCGCAGCACCCGGAGGAAACCCACGCAAACACAGGGAGAACATACAAACTTCACACAGATAAGGCCATGGTTGATATAAGTACTGGCTCTGCTTACCATTGTCCAGTCTAGTACATAACTGTATTAATGCTGTGAAATATTATTACTTTGAATGCCTTAAATATGCAAGAGCGCATTTGGGTAAGTTTATGCTAATAAAAGATATATGCACTTTTCTTGCCTACCCATACTATTTAATAACCACCAAAAATTAAGCAATGTGTGGGCACTGCTTCCAGTTGAAATCAGTCTGTCTGTCTGTCTATCTATCTATCTATCTATCTATCTATCTATCTATCGGTCTGTCTATCTTTAAAACTGAAAGACATCCATTAAAAATACACAATGACAGCATATTTAGTGTGTAATTGATGCTAAAACACAATTCTCACTCTCCTAATATAGCTGATTTTTGACAATGAACTGCATTTTTCATGTGAAGCATTTGATGTCATAAAGATGTAAACCTCACAAAGCAATTCTGTCACTGGTCAGTTTGCTTGACAGACATCTGACTTTAGCCAATGGAAACATGGTGACATGTAAATATGAAAGCACATTAGGACAAAATATGCAATAAGATAGAGGCAAAGGGAGATGGCTGCTGGGAATGTATTTATTTTTATCCCAGAACACCTTTAAATCTAAGTATTAATACTACGTTGATGTACTTTTCAAATTGGAGAGCTACTTTTTACTAAAAGTACATCTCCCTTATATAATTAAGTATAATGCAGACCTGCTCAAAAACTTAGTATAATTAAAGAAGTCTTATGCCATAAATGATGATGATGATGATGATGAGAGCTGCTTATGTGAATGTCTATAGTGGTTTTCTCTACCAGTGTCACTGTATTAGACAACTGTTATCAAACTTAGCAATAATGATGCATTAATCTGCCAATCAAGTGTGGAAGCTTGCTATGTGTATAGGCATAGTAAACACATATCATCATCATCCTCATTATCATTTATTTATATAGTGTCACTAATAGCGCAGCGCTGTACAGAGAACCCATTCACATCAGTCCCTACCCTATTGGAGCTTACAGTCTAAATTCCCTAATATAGACACACACTCACACACAGAGAGAGAGGGAGAGACTAGGGTCAATTTTGATAGCAGCCAATTAACCTAACAGTATGTTTTTTGGAGTGTGGGAGGAAACCGCAGCACCCGGAGGAAACCCACGCAAACACAGGGAGAACATACAAACTTCACACAGATAAGGCCATGGTTGATATAAGTACTGGCTCTGCTTACCATTGTCCAGTCTAGTACATAACTGTATTAATGCTGTGAAATATTATTACTTTGAATGCCTTAAATATGCAAGAGCGCATTTGGGTAAGTTTATGCTAATAAAAGATATATGCACTTTTCTTGCCTACCCATACTATTTAATAACCACCAAAAATTAAGCAATGTGTGGGCACTGCTTCCAGTTGAAATCAGTCTGTCTGTCTGTCTATCTATCTATCTATCTATCTATCTATCTATCTATCTATCTATCTATCTATCTATCTATCGGTCTGTCTATCTTTAAAACTGAAAGACATCCATTAAAAATACACAATGACAGCATATTTAGTGTGTAATTGATGCTAAAACACAATTCTCACTCTCCTAATATAGCTGATTTTTGACAATGAACTGCATTTTTCATGTGAAGCATTTGATGTCATAAAGATGTAAACCTCACAAAGCAATTCTGTCACTGGTCAGTTTGCTTGACAGACATCTGACTTTAGCCAATGGAAACATGGTGACATGTAAATATGAAAGCACATTAGGACAAAATATGCAATAAGATAGAGGCAAAGGGAGATGGCTGCTGGGAATGTATTTATTTTTATCCCAGAACACCTTTAAATCTAAGTATTAATACTACGTTGATGTACTTTTCAAATTGGAGAGCTACTTTTTACTAAAAGTACATCTCCCTTATATAATTAAGTATAATGCAGACCTGCTCAAAAGCTTAGTATAGTTAAAGAAGTCTTATGCCATAAATGATGATGATGATGATGATGATGAGAGCTGCTTATGTGAATGTCTATAGTGGTTTTCTCTACCAGTGTCACTGTATTAGACAACTGTTATCAAACTTAGCAATAATGATGCATTAATCTGCCAATCAAGTGTGGAAGCTTGCTATGTGTATAGGCATAGTAAACACATATCATCATCATCCTCATTATCATTTATTTATATAGTGTCACTAATAGCGCAGCGCTGTACAGAGAACCCATTCACATCAGTCCCTACCCTATTGGAGCTTACAGTCTAAATTCCCTAATATAGACACACACTCACACACAGAGAGAGAGGGAGAGACTAGGGTCAATTTTGATAGCAGCCAATTAACCTAACAGTATGTTTTTTGGAGTGTGGGAGGAAACCGCAGCACCCGGAGGAAACCCACGCAAACACAGGGAGAACATACAAACTTCACACAGATAAGGCCATGGTTGATATAAGTACTGGCTCTGCTTACCATTGTCCAGTCTAGTACATAACTGTATTAATGCTGTGAAATATTATTACTTTGAATGCCTTAAATATGCAAGAGCGCATTTGGGTAAGTTTATGCTAATAAAAGATATATGCACTTTTCTTGCCTACCCATACTATTTAATAACCACCAAAAATTAAGCAATGTGTGGGCACTGCTTCCAGTTGAAATCAGTCTGTCTGTCTGTCTATCTATCTATCTATCTATCTATCTATCTATCTATCTATCTATCTATCGGTCTGTCTATCTTTAAAACTGAAAGACATCCATTAAAAATACACAATGACAGCATATTTAGTGTGTAATTGATGCTAAAACACAATTCTCACTCTCCTAATATAGCTGATTTTTGACAATGAACTGCATTTTTCATGTGAAGCATTTGATGTCATAAAGATGTAAACCTCACAAAGCAATTCTGTCACTGGTCAGTTTGCTTGACAGACATCTGACTTTAGCCAATGGAAACATGGTGACATGTAAATATGAAAGCACATTAGGACAAAATATGCAATAAGATAGAGGCAAAGGGAGATGGCTGCTGGGAATGTATTTATTTTTATCCCAGAACACCTTTAAATCTAAGTATTAATACTACGTTGATGTACTTTTCAAATTGGAGAGCTACTTTTTACTAAAAGTACATCTCCCTTATATAATTAAGTATAATGCAGACCTGCTCAAAAGCTTAGTATAATTAAAGAAGTCTTATGCCATAAATGATGATGATGATGATGATGATGATGAGGATGAGGAGAGCTGTTTATGTGAATGTCTATAGTGGTTTTCTCTACCAGTGTCACTGTATTAGACAACTGTTATCAAACTTAGCAATAATGATGCATTAATCTGCCAATCAAGTGTGGAAGCTTGCTATGTGTATAGGCATAGTAAACACATATCATCATCATCCTCATTATCATTTATTTATATAGTGTCACTAATAGCGCAGCGCTGTACAGAGAACCCATTCACATCAGTCCCTACCCTATTGGAGCTTACAGTCTAAATTCCCTAATATAGACACACACTCACACACAGACAGAGAGGGAGAGACTAGGGTCAATTTTGATAGCAGCCAATTAACCTAACAGTATGTTTTTTGGAGTGTGGGAGGAAACCGCAGCACCCGGAGGAAACCCACGCAAACACAGGGAGAACATACAAACTTCACACAGATAAGGCCATGGTTGATATAAGTACTGGCTCTGCTTACCATTGTCCAGTCTAGTACATAACTGTATTAATGCTGTGAAATATTATTACTTTGAATGCCTTAAATATGCAAGAGCGCATTTGGGTAAGTTTATGCTAATAAAAGATATATGCACTTTTCTTGCCTACCCATACTATTTAATAACCACCAAAAATTAAGCAATGTGTGGGCACTGCTTCCAGTTGAAATCAGTCTGTCTGTCTGTCTATCTATCTATCTATCTATCTATCTATCTATCTATCTATCTATCTATCGGTCTGTCTATCTTTAAAACTGAAAGACATCCATTAAAAATACACAATGACAGCATATTTAGTGTGTAATTGATGCTAAAACACAATTCTCACTCTCCTAATATAGCTGATTTTTGACAATGAACTGCATTTTTCATGTGAAGCATTTGATGTCATAAAGATGTAAACCTCACAAAGCAATTCTGTCACTGGTCAGTTTGCTTGACAGACATCTGACTTTAGCCAATGGAAACATGGTGACATGTAAATATGAAAGCACATTAGGACAAAATATGCAATAAGATAGAGGCAAAGGGAGATGGCTGCTGGGAATGTATTTATTTTTATCCCAGAACACCTTTAAATCTAAGTATTAATACTACGTTGATGTACTTTTCAAATTGGAGAGCTACTTTTTACTAAAAGTACATCTCCCTTATATAATTAAGTATAATGCAGACCTGCTCAAAAGCTTAGTATAGTTAAAGAAGTCTTATGCCATAAATGATGATGATGATGATGATGATGAGAGCTGCTTATGTGAATGTCTATAGTGGTTTTCTCTACCAGTGTCACTGTATTAGACAACTGTTATCAAACTTAGCAATAATGATGCATTAATCTGCCAATCAAGTGTGGAAGCTTGCTATGTGTATAGGCATAGTAAACACATATCATCATCATCCTCATTATCATTTATTTATATAGTGTCACTAATAGCGCAGCGCTGTACAGAGAACCCATTCACATCAGTCCCTACCCTATTGGAGCTTACAGTCTAAATTCCCTAATATAGACACACACTCACACACAGAGAGAGAGGGAGAGACTAGGGTCAATTTTGATAGCAGCCAATTAACCTAACAGTATGTTTTTTGGAGTGTGGGAGGAAACCGCAGCACCCGGAGGAAACCCACGCAAACACAGGGAGAACATACAAACTTCACACAGATAAGGCCATGGTTGATATAAGTACTGGCTCTGCTTACCATTGTCCAGTCTAGTACATAACTGTATTAATGCTGTGAAATATTATTACTTTGAATGCCTTAAATATGCAAGAGCGCATTTGGGTAAGTTTATGCTAATAAAAGATATATGCACTTTTCTTGCCTACCCATACTATTTAATAACCACCAAAAATTAAGCAATGTGTGGGCACTGCTTCCAGTTGAAATCAGTCTGTCTGTCTGTCTATCTATCTATCTATCTATCTATCTATCTATCTATCTATCTATCTATCGGTCTGTCTATCTTTAAAACTGAAAGACATCCATTAAAAATACACAATGACAGCATATTTAGTGTGTAATTGATGCTAAAACACAATTCTCACTCTCCTAATATAGCTGATTTTTGACAATGAACTGCATTTTTCATGTGAAGCATTTGATGTCATAAAGATGTAAACCTCACAAAGCAATTCTGTCACTGGTCAGTTTGCTTGACAGACATCTGACTTTAGCCAATGGAAACATGGTGACATGTAAATATGAAAGCACATTAGGACAAAATATGCAATAAGATAGAGGCAAAGGGAGATGGCTGCTGGGAATGTATTTATTTTTATCCCAGAACACCTTTAAATCTAAGTATTAATACTACGTTGATGTACTTTTCAAATTGGAGAGCTACTTTTTACTAAAAGTACATCTCCCTTATATAATTAAGTATAATGCAGACCTGCTCAAAAGCTTAGTATAATTAAAGAAGTCTTATGCCATAAATGATGATGATGATGATGAGAGCTGCTTATGTGAATGTCTATAGTGGTTTTCTCTACCAGTGTCACTGTATTAGACAACTGTTATCAAACTTAGCAATAATGATGCATTAATCTGCCAATCAAGTGTGGAAGCTTGCTATGTGTATAGGCATAGTAAACACATATCATCATCATCCTCATTATCATTTATTTATATAGTGTCACTAATAGCGCAGCGCTGTACAGAGAACCCATTCACATCAGTCCCTACCCTATTGGAGCTTACAGTCTAAATTCCCTAATATAGACACACACTCACACACAGAGAGAGAGGGAGAGACTAGGGTCAATTTTGATAGCAGCCAATTAACCTAACAGTATGTTTTTTGGAGTGTGGGAGGAAACCGCAGCACCCGGAGGAAACCCACGCAAACACAGGGAGAACATACAAACTTCACACAGATAAGGCCATGGTTGATATAAGTACTGGCTCTGCTTACCATTGTCCAGTCTAGTACATAACTGTATTAATGCTGTGAAATATTATTACTTTGAATGCCTTAAATATGCAAGAGCGCATTTGGGTAAGTTTATGCTAATAAAAGATATATGCACTTTTCTTGCCTACCCATACTATTTAATAACCACCAAAAATTAAGCAATGTGTGGGCACTGCTTCCAGTTGAAATCAGTCTGTCTGTCTGTCTATCTATCTATCTATCTATCTATCTATCTATCTATCTATCTATCTATCGGTCTGTCTATCTTTAAAACTGAAAGACATCCATTAAAAATACACAATGACAGCATATTTAGTGTGTAATTGATGCTAAAACACAATTCTCACTCTCCTAATATAGCTGATTTTTGACAATGAACTGCATTTTTCATGTGAAGCATTTGATGTCATAAAGATGTAAACCTCACAAAGCAATTCTGTCACTGGTCAGTTTGCTTGACAGACATCTGACTTTAGCCAATGGAAACATGGTGACATGTAAATATGAAAGCACATTAGGACAAAATATGCAATAAGATAGAGGCAAAGGGAGATGGCTGCTGGGAATGTATTTATTTTTATCCCAGAACACCTTTAAATCTAAGTATTAATACTACGTTGATGTACTTTTCAAATTGGAGAGCTACTTTTTACTAAAAGTACATCTCCCTTATATAATTAAGTATAATGCAGACCTGCTCAAAAGCTTAGTATAATTAAAGAAGTCTTATGCCATAAATGATGATGATGATGATGATGATGATGAGAGCAGCTTATGTGAATGTCTATAGTGGTTTTCTCTACCAGTGTCACTGTATTAGACAACTGTTATCAAACTTAGCAATAATGATGCATTAATCTGCCAATCAAGTGTGGAAGCTTGCTATGTGTATAGGCATAGTAAACACATATCATCATCATCCTCATTATCATTTATTTATATAGTGTCACTAATAGCGCAGCGCTGTACAGAGAACCCATTCACATCAGTCCCTACCCTATTGGAGCTTACAGTCTAAATTCCCTAATATAGACACACACTCACACACAGAGAGAGAGGGAGAGACTAGGGTCAATTTTGATAGCAGCCAATTAACCTAACAGTATGTTTTTTGGAGTGTGGGAGGAAACCGCAGCACCCGGAGGAAACCCACGCAAACACAGGGAGAACATACAAACTTCACACAGATAAGGCCATGGTTGATATAAGTACTGGCTCTGCTTACCATTGTCCAGTCTAGTACATAACTGTATTAATGCTGTGAAATATTATTACTTTGAATGCCTTAAATATGCAAGAGCGCATTTGGGTAAGTTTATGCTAATAAAAGATATATGCACTTTTCTTGCCTACCCATACTATTTAATAACCACCAAAAATTAAGCAATGTGTGGGCACTGCTTCCAGTTGAAATCAGTCTGTCTGTCTGTCTATCTATCTATCTATCTATCTATCTATCTATCTATCGGTCTGTCTATCTTTAAAACTGAAAGACATCCATTAAAAATACACAATGACAGCATATTTAGTGTGTAATTGATGCTAAAACACAATTCTCACTCTCCTAATATAGCTGATTTTTGACAATGAACTGCATTTTTCATGTGAAGCATTTGATGTCATAAAGATGTAAACCTCACAAAGCAATTCTGTCACTGGTCAGTTTGCTTGACAGACATCTGACTTTAGCCAATGGAAACATGGTGACATGTAAATATGAAAGCACATTAGGACAAAATATGCAATAAGATAGAGGCAAAGGGAGATGGCTGCTGGGAATGTATTTATTTTTATCCCAGAACACCTTTAAATCTAAGTATTAATACTACGTTGATGTACTTTTCAAATTGGAGAGCTACTTTTTACTAAAAGTACATCTCCCTTATATAATTAAGTATAATGCAGACCTGCTCAAAAGCTTAGTATAATTAAAGAAGTCTTATGCCATAAATGATGATGATGATGATGATGATGAGAGCTGCTTATGTGAATGTCTATAGTGGTTTTCTCTACCAGTGTCACTGTATTAGACAACTGTTATCAAACTTAGCAATAATGATGCATTAATCTGCCAATCAAGTGTGGAAGCTTGCTATGTGTATAGGCATAGTAAACACATATCATCATCATCCTCATTATCATTTATTTATATAGTGTCACTAATAGCGCAGCGCTGTACAGAGAACCCATTCACATCAGTCCCTACCCTATTGGAGCTTACAGTCTAAATTCCCTAATATAGACACACACTCACACACAGAGAGAGAGGGAGAGACTAGGGTCAATTTTGATAGCAGCCAATTAACCTAACAGTATGTTTTTTGGAGTGTGGGAGGAAACCGCAGCACCCGGAGGAAACCCACGCAAACACAGGGAGAACATACAAACTTCACACAGATAAGGCCATGGTTGATATAAGTACTGGCTCTGCTTACCATTGTCCAGTCTAGTACATAACTGTATTAATGCTGTGAAATATTATTACTTTGAATGCCTTAAATATGCAAGAGCGCATTTGGGTAAGTTTATGCTAATAAAAGATATATGCACTTTTCTTGCCTACCCATACTATTTAATAACCACCAAAAATTAAGCAATGTGTGGGCACTGCTTCCAGTTGAAATCAGTCTGTCTGTCTGTCTATCTATCTATCTATCTATCTATCTATCTATCTATCGGTCTGTCTATCTTTAAAACTGAAAGACATCCATTAAAAATACACAATGACAGCATATTTAGTGTGTAATTGATGCTAAAACACAATTCTCACTCTCCTAATATAGCTGATTTTTGACAATGAACTGCATTTTTCATGTGAAGCATTTGATGTCATAAAGATGTAAACCTCACAAAGCAATTCTGTCACTGGTCAGTTTGCTTGACAGACATCTGACTTTAGCCAATGGAAACATGGTGACATGTAAATATGAAAGCACATTAGGACAAAATATGCAATAAGATAGAGGCAAAGGGAGATGGCTGCTGGGAATGTATTTATTTTTATCCCAGAACACCTTTAAATCTAAGTATTAATACTACGTTGATGTACTTTTCAAATTGGAGAGCTACTTTTTACTAAAAGTACATCTCCCTTATATAATTAAGTATAATGCAGACCTGCTCAAAAGCTTAGTATAATTAAAGAAGTCTTATGCCATAAATGATGATGATGATGATGATGAGAGCTGCTTATGTGAATGTCTATAGTGGTTTTCTCTACCAGTGTCACTGTATTAGACAACTGTTATCAAACTTAGCAATAATGATGCATTAATCTGCCAATCAAGTGTGGAAGCTTGCTATGTGTATAGGCATAGTAAACACATATCATCATCATCCTCATTATCATTTATTTATATAGTGTCACTAATAGCGCAGCGCTGTACAGAGAACCCATTCACATCAGTCCCTACCCTATTGGAGCTTACAGTCTAAATTCCCTAATATAGACACACACTCACACACAGAGAGAGAGGGAGAGACTAGGGTCAATTTTGATAGCAGCCAATTAACCTAACAGTATGTTTTTTGGAGTGTGGGAGGAAACCGCAGCACCCGGAGGAAACCCATGCAAACACAGGGAGAACATACAAACTTCACACAGATAAGGCCATGGTTGATATAAGTACTGGCTCTGCTTACCATTGTCCAGTCTAGTACATAACTGTATTAATGCTGTGAAATATTATTACTTTGAATGCCTTAAATATGCAAGAGCGCATTTGGGTAAGTTTATGCTAATAAAAGATATATGCACTTTTCTTGCCTACCCATACTATTTAATAACCACCAAAAATTAAGCAATGTGTGGGCACTGCTTCCAGTTGAAATCAGTCTGTCTGTCTGTCTATCTATCTATCTATCTATCTATCTATCTATCTATCGGTCTGTCTATCTTTAAAACTGAAAGACATCCATTAAAAATACACAATGACAGCATATTTAGTGTGTAATTGATGCTAAAACACAATTCTCACTCTCCTAATATAGCTGATTTTTGACAATGAACTGCATTTTTCATGTGAAGCATTTGATGTCATAAAGATGTAAACCTCACAAAGCAATTCTGTCACTGGTCAGTTTGCTTGACAGACATCTGACTTTAGCCAATGGAAACATGGTGACATGTAAATATGAAAGCACATTAGGACAAAATATGCAATAAGATAGAGGCAAAGGGAGATGGCTGCTGGGAATGTATTTATTTTTATCCCAGAACACCTTTAAATCTAAGTATTAATACTACGTTGATGTACTTTTCAAATTGGAGAGCTACTTTTTACTAAAAGTACATCTCCCTTATATAATTAAGTATAATGCAGACCTGCTCAAAAACTTCGTATAATTAAAGAAGTCTTATGCCATAAATGATGATGATGATGATGATGAGAGCTGCTTATGTGAATGTCTATAGTGGTTTTCTCTACCAGTGTCACTGTATTAGACAACTGTTATCAAACTTAGCAATAATGATGCATTAATCTGCCAATCAAGTGTGGAAGCTTGCTATGTGTATAGGCATAGTAAACACATATCATCATCATCCTCATTATCATTTATTTATATAGTGTCACTAATAGCGCAGCGCTGTACAGAGAACCCATTCACATCAGTCCCTACCCTATTGGAGCTTACAGTCTAAATTCCCTAATATAGACACACACTCACACACAGAGAGAGAGGGAGAGACTAGGGTCAATTTTGATAGCAGCCAATTAACCTAACAGTATGTTTTTTGGAGTGTGGGAGGAAACCGCAGCACCCGGAGGAAACCCACGCAAACACAGGGAGAACATACAAACTTCACACAGATAAGGCCATGGTTGATATAAGTACTGGCTCTGCTTACCATTGTCCAGTCTAGTACATAACTGTATTAATGCTGTGAAATATTATTACTTTGAATGCCTTAAATATGCAAGAGCGCATTTGGGTAAGTTTATGCTAATAAAAGATATATGCACTTTTCTTGCCTACCCATACTATTTAATAACCACCAAAAATTAAGCAATGTGTGGGCACTGCTTCCAGTTGAAATCAGTCTGTCTGTCTGTCTATCTATCTATCTATCTATCTATCTATCTATCTATCTATCTATCTATCTATCGGTCTGTCTATCTTTAAAACTGAAAGACATCCATTAAAAATACACAATGACAGCATATTTAGTGTGTAATTGATGCTAAAACACAATTCTCACTCTCCTAATATAGCTGATTTTTGACAATGAACTGCATTTTTCATGTGAAGCATTTGATGTCATAAAGATGTAAACCTCACAAAGCAATTCTGTCACTGGTCAGTTTGCTTGACAGACATCTGACTTTAGCCAATGGAAACATGGTGACATGTAAATATGAAAGCACATTAGGACAAAATATGCAATAAGATAGAGGCAAAGGGAGATGGCTGCTGGGAATGTATTTATTTTTATCCCAGAACACCTTTAAATCTAAGTATTAATACTACGTTGATGTACTTTTCAAATTGGAGAGCTACTTTTTACTAAAAGTACATCTCCCTTATATAATTAAGTATAATGCAGACCTGCTCAAAAGCTTAGTATAATTAAAGAAGTCTTATGCCATAAATGATGATGATGATGATGATGAGAGCTGCTTATGTGAATGTCTATAGTGGTTTTCTCTACCAGTGTCACTGTATTAGACAACTGTTATCAAACTTAGCAATAATGATGCATTAATCTGCCAATCAAGTGTGGAAGCTTGCTATGTGTATAGGCATAGTAAACACATATCATCATCATCCTCATTATCATTTATTTATATAGTGTCACTAATAGCGCAGCGCTGTACAGAGAACCCATTCACATCAGTCCCTACCCTATTGGAGCTTACAGTCTAAATTCCCTAATATAGACACACACTCACACACAGAGAGAGAGGGAGAGACTAGGGTCAATTTTGATAGCAGCCAATTAACCTAACAGTATGTTTTTTGGAGTGTGGGAGGAAACCGCAGCACCCGGAGGAAACCCATGCAAACACAGGGAGAACATACAAACTTCACACAGATAAGGCCATGGTTGATATAAGTACTGGCTCTGCTTACCATTGTCCAGTCTAGTACATAACTGTATTAATGCTGTGAAATATTATTACTTTGAATGCCTTAAATATGCAAGAGCGCATTTGGGTAAGTTTATGCTAATAAAAGATATATGCACTTTTCTTGCCTACCCATACTATTTAATAACCACCAAAAATTAAGCAATGTGTGGGCACTGCTTCCAGTTGAAATCAGTCTGTCTGTCTGTCTATCTATCTATCTATCTATCTATCTATCTATCTATCGGTCTGTCTATCTTTAAAACTGAAAGACATCCATTAAAAATACACAATGACAGCATATTTAGTGTGTAATTGATGCTAAAACACAATTCTCACTCTCCTAATATAGCTGATTTTTGACAATGAACTGCATTTTTCATGTGAAGCATTTGATGTCATAAAGATGTAAACCTCACAAAGCAATTCTGTCACTGGTCAGTTTGCTTGACAGACATCTGACTTTAGCCAATGGAAACATGGTGACATGTAAATATGAAAGCACATTAGGACAAAATATGCAATAAGATAGAGGCAAAGGGAGATGGCTGCTGGGAATGTATTTATTTTTATCCCAGAACACCTTTAAATCTAAGTATTAATACTACGTTGATGTACTTTTCAAATTGGAGAGCTACTTTTTACTAAAAGTACATCTCCCTTATATAATTAAGTATAATGCAGACCTGCTCAAAAACTTAGTATAATTAAAGAAGTCTTATGCCATAAATGATGATGATGATGATGATGAGAGCTGCTTATGTGAATGTCTATAGTGGTTTTCTCTACCAGTGTCACTGTATTAGACAACTGTTATCAAACTTAGCAATAATGATGCATTAATCTGCCAATCAAGTGTGGAAGCTTGCTATGTGTATAGGCATAGTAAACACATATCATCATCATCCTCATTATCATTTATTTATATAGTGTCACTAATAGCGCAGCGCTGTACAGAGAACCCATTCACATCAGTCCCTACCCTATTGGAGCTTACAGTCTAAATTCCCTAATATAGACACACACTCACACACAGAGAGAGAGGGAGAGACTAGGGTCAATTTTGATAGCAGCCAATTAACCTAACAGTATGTTTTTTGGAGTGTGGGAGGAAACCGCAGCACCCGGAGGAAACCCACGCAAACACAGGGAGAACATACAAACTTCACACAGATAAGGCCATGGTTGATATAAGTACTGGCTCTGCTTACCATTGTCCAGTCTAGTACATAACTGTATTAATGCTGTGAAATATTATTACTTTGAATGCCTTAAATATGCAAGAGCGCATTTGGGTAAGTTTATGCTAATAAAAGATATATGCACTTTTCTTGCCTACCCATACTATTTAATAACCACCAAAAATTAAGCAATGTGTGGGCACTGCTTCCAGTTGAAATCAGTCTGTCTGTCTGTCTATCTATCTATCTATCTATCTATCTATCTATCTATCTATCTATCTATCGGTCTGTCTATCTTTAAAACTGAAAGACATCCATTAAAAATACACAATGACAGCATATTTAGTGTGTAATTGATGCTAAAACACAATTCTCACTCTCCTAATATAGCTGATTTTTGACAATGAACTGCATTTTTCATGTGAAGCATTTGATGTCATAAAGATGTAAACCTCACAAAGCAATTCTGTCACTGGTCAGTTTGCTTGACAGACATCTGACTTTAGCCAATGGAAACATGGTGACATGTAAATATGAAAGCACATTAGGACAAAATATGCAATAAGATAGAGGCAAAGGGAGATGGCTGCTGGGAATGTATTTATTTTTATCCCAGAACACCTTTAAATCTAAGTATTAATACTACGTTGATGTACTTTTCAAATTGGAGAGCTACTTTTTACTAAAAGTACATCTCCCTTATATAATTAAGTATAATGCAGACCTGCTCAAAAGCTTAGTATAATTAAAGAAGTCTTATGCCATAAATGATGATGATGATGATGATGATGATGAGAGCTGCTTATGTGAATGTCTATAGTGGTTTTCTCTACCAGTGTCACTGTATTAGACAACTGTTATCAAACTTAGCAATAATGATGCATTAATCTGCCAATCAAGTGTGGAAGCTTGCTATGTGTATAGGCATAGTAAACACATATCATCATCATCCTCATTATCATTTATTTATATAGTGTCACTAATAGCGCAGCGCTGTACAGAGAACCCATTCACATCAGTCCCTACCCTATTGGAGCTTACAGTCTAAATTCCCTAATATAGACACACACTCACACACAGAGAGAGAGGGAGAGACTAGGATCAATTTTGATAGCAGCCAATTAACCTAACAGTATGTTTTTTGGAGTGTGGGAGGAAACCGCAGCACCCGGAGGAAACCCATGCAAACACAGGGAGAACATACAAACTTCACACAGATAAGGCCATGGTTGATATAAGTACTGGCTCTGCTTACCATTGTCCAGTCTAGTACATAACTGTATTAATGCTGTGAAATATTATTACTTTGAATGCCTTAAATATGCAAGAGCGCATTTGGGTAAGTTTATGCTAATAAAAGATATATGCACTTTTCTTGCCTACCCATACTATTTAATAACCACCAAAAATTAAGCAATGTGTGGGCACTGCTTCCAGTTGAAATCAGTCTGTCTGTCTGTCTATCTATCTATCTATCTATCTATCTATCTATCGGTCTGTCTATCTTTAAAACTGAAAGACATCCATTAAAAATACACAATGACAGCATATTTAGTGTGTAATTGATGCTAAAACACAATTCTCACTCTCCTAATATAGCTGATTTTTGACAATGAACTGCATTTTTCATGTGAAGCATTTGATGTCATAAAGATGTAAACCTCACAAAGCAATTCTGTCACTGGTCAGTTTGCTTGACAGACATCTGACTTTAGCCAATGGAAACATGGTGACATGTAAATATGAAAGCACATTAGGACAAAATATGCAATAAGATAGAGGCAAAGGGAGATGGCTGCTGGGAATGTATTTATTTTTATCCCAGAACACCTTTAAATCTAAGTATTAATACTACGTTGATGTACTTTTCAAATTGGAGAGCTACTTTTTACTAAAAGTACATCTCCCTTATATAATTAAGTATAATGCAGACCTGCTCAAAAACTTAGTATAATTAAAGAAGTCTTATGCCATAAATGATGATGATGATGATGATGAGAGCTGCTTATGTGAATGTCTATAGTGGTTTTCTCTACCAGTGTCACTGTATTAGACAACTGTTATCAAACTTAGCAATAATGATGCATTAATCTGCCAATCAAGTGTGGAAGCTTGCTATGTGTATAGGCATAGTAAACACATATCATCATCATCCTCATTATCATTTATTTATATAGTGTCACTAATAGCGCAGCGCTGTACAGAGAACCCATTCACATCAGTCCCTACCCTATTGGAGCTTACAGTCTAAATTCCCTAATATAGACACACACTCACACACAGAGAGAGAGGGAGAGACTAGGGTCAATTTTGATAGCAGCCAATTAACCTAACAGTATGTTTTTTGGAGTGTGGGAGGAAACCGCAGCACCCGGAGGAAACCCACGCAAACACAGGGAGAACATACAAACTTCACACAGATAAGGCCATGGTTGATATAAGTACTGGCTCTGCTTACCATTGTCCAGTCTAGTACATAACTGTATTAATGCTGTGAAATATTATTACTTTGAATGCCTTAAATATGCAAGAGCGCATTTGGGTAAGTTTATGCTAATAAAAGATATATGCACTTTTCTTGCCTACCCATACTATTTAATAACCACCAAAAATTAAGCAATGTGTGGGCACTGCTTCCAGTTGAAATCAGTCTGTCTGTCTGTCTATCTATCTATCTATCTATCTATCTATCTATCTATCTATCTATCTATCTATCGGTCTGTCTATCTTTAAAACTGAAAGACATCCATTAAAAATACACAATGACAGCATATTTAGTGTGTAATTGATGCTAAAACACAATTCTCACTCTCCTAATATAGCTGATTTTTGACAATGAACTGCATTTTTCATGTGAAGCATTTGATGTCATAAAGATGTAAACCTCACAAAGCAATTCTGTCACTGGTCAGTTTGCTTGACAGACATCTGACTTTAGCCAATGGAAACATGGTGACATGTAAATATGAAAGCACATTAGGACAAAATATGCAATAAGATAGAGGCAAAGGGAGATGGCTGCTGGGAATGTATTTATTTTTATCCCAGAACACCTTTAAATCTAAGTATTAATACTACGTTGATGTACTTTTCAAATTGGAGAGCTACTTTTTACTAAAAGTACATCTCCCTTATATAATTAAGTATAATGCAGACCTGCTCAAAAACTTAGTATAATTAAAGAAGTCTTATGCCATAAATGATGATGATGATGATGATGAGAGCTGCTTATGTGAATGTCTATAGTGGTTTTCTCTACCAGTGTCACTGTATTAGACAACTGTTATCAAACTTAGCAATAATGATGCATTAATCTGCCAATCAAGTGTGGAAGCTTGCTATGTGTATAGGCATAGTAAACACATATCATCATCATCCTCATTATCATTTATTTATATAGTGTCACTAATAGCGCAGCGCTGTACAGAGAACCCATTCACATCAGTCCCTACCCTATTGGAGCTTACAGTCTAAATTCCCTAATATAGACACACACTCACACACAGAGAGAGAGGGAGAGACTAGGGTCAATTTTGATAGCAGCCAATTAACCTAACAGTATGTTTTTTGGAGTGTGGGAGGAAACCGCAGCACCCGGAGGAAACCCACGCAAACACAGGGAGAACATACAAACTTCACACAGATAAGGCCATGGTTGATATAAGTACTGGCTCTGCTTACCATTGTCCAGTCTAGTACATAACTGTATTAATGCTGTGAAATATTATTACTTTGAATGCCTTAAATATGCAAGAGCGCATTTGGGTAAGTTTATGCTAATAAAAGATATATGCACTTTTCTTGCCTACCCATACTATTTAATAACCACCAAAAATTAAGCAATGTGTGGGCACTGCTTCCAGTTGAAATCAGTCTGTCTGTCTGTCTATCTATCTATCTATCTATCTATCTATCTATCTATCTATCTATCTATCTATCGGTCTGTCTATCTTTAAAACTGAAAGACATCCATTAAAAATACACAATGACAGCATATTTAGTGTGTAATTGATGCTAAAACACAATTCTCACTCTCCTAATATAGCTGATTTTTGACAATGAACTGCATTTTTCATGTGAAGCATTTGATGTCATAAAGATGTAAACCTCACAAAGCAATTCTGTCACTGGTCAGTTTGCTTGACAGACATCTGACTTTAGCCAATGGAAACATGGTGACATGTAAATATGAAAGCACATTAGGACAAAATATGCAATAAGATAGAGGCAAAGGGAGATGGCTGCTGGGAATGTATTTATTTTTATCCCAGAACACCTTTAAATCTAAGTATTAATACTACGTTGATGTACTTTTCAAATTGGAGAGCTACTTTTTACTAAAAGTACATCTCCCTTATATAATTAAGTATAATGCAGACCTGCTCAAAAGCTTAGTATAATTAAAGAAGTCTTATGCCATAAATGATGATGATGATGATGATGATGATGAGAGCTGCTTATGTGAATGTCTATAGTGGTTTTCTCTACCAGTGTCACTGTATTAGACAACTGTTATCAAACTTAGCAATAATGATGCATTAATCTGCCAATCAAGTGTGGAAGCTTGCTATGTGTATAGGCATAGTAAACACATATCATCATCATCCTCATTATCATTTATTTATATAGTGTCACTAATAGCGCAGCGCTGTACAGAGAACCCATTCACATCAGTCCCTACCCTATTGGAGCTTACAGTCTAAATTCCCTAATATAGACACACACTCACACACAGAGAGAGAGGGAGAGACTAGGGTCAATTTTGATAGCAGCCAATTAACCTAACAGTATGTTTTTTGGAGTGTGGGAGGAAACCGCAGCACCCGGAGGAAACCCACGCAAACACAGGGAGAACATACAAACTTCACACAGATAAGGCCATGGTTGATATAAGTACTGGCTCTGCTTACCATTGTCCAGTCTAGTACATAACTGTATTAATGCTGTGAAATATTATTACTTTGAATGCCTTAAATATGCAAGAGCGCATTTGGGTAAGTTTATGCTAATAAAAGATATATGCACTTTTCTTGCCTACCCATACTATTTAATAACCACCAAAAATTAAGCAATGTGTGGGCACTGCTTCCAGTTGAAATCAGTCTGTCTGTCTGTCTATCTATCTATCTATCTATCTATCTATCTATCTATCTATCTATCTATCGGTCTGTCTATCTTTAAAACTGAAAGACATCCATTAAAAATACACAATGACAGCATATTTAGTGTGTAATTGATGCTAAAACACAATTCTCACTCTCCTAATATAGCTGATTTTTGACAATGAACTGCATTTTTCATGTGAAGCATTTGATGTCATAAAGATGTAAACCTCACAAAGCAATTCTGTCACTGGTCAGTTTGCTTGACAGACATCTGACTTTAGCCAATGGAAACATGGTGACATGTAAATATGAAAGCACATTAGGACAAAATATGCAATAAGATAGAGGCAAAGGGAGATGGCTGCTGGGAATGTATTTATTTTTATCCCAGAACACCTTTAAATCTAAGTATTAATACTACGTTGATGTACTTTTCAAATTGGAGAGCTACTTTTTACTAAAAGTACATCTCCCTTATATAATTAAGTATAATGCAGACCTGCTCAAAAGCTTAGTATAATTAAAGAAGTCTTATGCCATAAATGATGATGATGATGATGATGATGATGATGATGAGAGCTGCTTATGTGAATGTCTATAGTGGTTTTCTCTACCAGTGTCACTGTATTAGACAACTGTTATCAAACTTAGCAATAATGATGCATTAATCTGCCAATCAAGTGTGGAAGCTTGCTATGTGTATAGGCATAGTAAACACATATCATCATCA
The DNA here is from genome assembly GCF_038048845.1 of Mixophyes fleayi. Classification (NCBI taxonomy): domain Eukaryota; kingdom Metazoa; phylum Chordata; class Amphibia; order Anura; family Limnodynastidae; genus Mixophyes; species Mixophyes fleayi. The sequence continues at coordinate 860,097 of NW_027447042.1, read as the reverse complement.
TCCTCATTATCATTTATTTATATAGTGTCACTAATAGCGCAGCGCTGTACAGAGAACCCATTCACATCAGTCCCTACCCTATTGGAGCTTACAGTCTAAATTCCCTAATATAGACACACACTCACACACAGAGAGAGAGGGAGAGACTAGGGTCAATTTTGATAGCAGCCAATTAACCTAACAGTATGTTTTTTGGAGTGTGGGAGGAAACCGCAGCACCCGGAGGAAACCCACGCAAACACAGGGAGAACATACAAACTTCACACAGATAAGGCCATGGTTGATATAAGTACTGGCTCTGCTTACCATTGTCCAGTCTAGTACATAACTGTATTAATGCTGTGAAATATTATTACTTTGAATGCCTTAAATATGCAAGAGCGCATTTGGGTAAGTTTATGCTAATAAAAGATATATGCACTTTTCTTGCCTACCCATACTATTTAATAACCACCAAAAATTAAGCAATGTGTGGGCACTGCTTCCAGTTGAAATCAGTCTGTCTGTCTGTCTATCTATCTATCTATCTATCTATCTATCTATCTATCTATCTATCTATCTATCTATCTATCTATCGGTCTGTCTATCTTTAAAACTGAAAGACATCCATTAAAAATACACAATGACAGCATATTTAGTGTGTAATTGATGCTAAAACACAATTCTCACTCTCCTAATATAGCTGATTTTTGACAATGAACTGCATTTTTCATGTGAAGCATTTGATGTCATAAAGATGTAAACCTCACAAAGCAATTCTGTCACTGGTCAGTTTGCTTGACAGACATCTGACTTTAGCCAATGGAAACATGGTGACATGTAAATATGAAAGCACATTAGGACAAAATATGCAATAAGATAGAGGCAAAGGGAGATGGCTGCTGGGAATGTATTTATTTTTATCCCAGAACACCTTTAAATCTAAGTATTAATACTACGTTGATGTACTTTTCAAATTGGAGAGCTACTTTTTACTAAAAGTACATCTCCCTTATATAATTAAGTATAATGCAGACCTGCTCAAAAGCTTAGTATAATTAAAGAAGTCTTATGCCTTAAATGATGATGATGATGATGATGAGAGCTGCTTATGTGAATGTCTATAGTGGTTTTCTCTACCAGTGTCACTGTATTAGACAACTGTTATCAAACTTAGCAATAATGATGCATTAATCTGCCAATCAAGTGTGGAAGCTTGCTATGTGTATAGGCATAGTAAACACATATCATCATCATCCTCATTATCATTTATTTATATAGTGTCACTAATAGCGCAGCGCTGTACAGAGAACCCATTCACATCAGTCCCTACCCTATTGGAGCTTACAGTCTAAATTCCCTAATATAGACACACACTCACACACAGAGAGAGAGGGAGAGACTAGGGTCAATTTTGATAGCAGCCAATTAACCTAACAGTATGTTTTTTGGAGTGTGGGAGGAAACCGCAGCACCCGGAGGAAACCCACGCAAACACAGGGAGAACATACAAACTTCACACAGATAAGGCCATGGTTGATATAAGTACTGGCTCTGCTTACCATTGTCCAGTCTAGTACATAACTGTATTAATGCTGTGAAATATTATTACTTTGAATGCCTTAAATATGCAAGAGCGCATTTGGGTAAGTTTATGCTAATAAAAGATATATGCACTTTTCTTGCCTACCCATACTATTTAATAACCACCAAAAATTAAGCAATGTGTGGGCACTGCTTCCAGTTGAAATCAGTCTGTCTGTCTGTCTATCTATCTATCTATCTATCTATCTATCTATCTATCTATCGGTCTGTCTATCTTTAAAACTGAAAGACATCCATTAAAAATACACAATGACAGCATATTTAGTGTGTAATTGATGCTAAAACACAATTCTCACTCTCCTAATATAGCTGATTTTTGACAATGAACTGCATTTTTCATGTGAAGCATTTGATGTCATAAAGATGTAAACCTCACAAAGCAATTCTGTCACTGGTCAGTTTGCTTGACAGACATCTGACTTTAGCCAATGGAAACATGGTGACATGTAAATATGAAAGCACATTAGGACAAAATATGCAATAAGATAGAGGCAAAGGGAGATGGCTGCTGGGAATGTATTTATTTTTATCCCAGAACACCTTTAAATCTAAGTATTAATACTACGTTGATGTACTTTTCAAATTGGAGAGCTACTTTTTACTAAAAGTACATCTCCCTTATATAATTAAGTATAATGCAGACCTGCTCAAAAGCTTAGTATAATTAAAGAAGTCTTATGCCATAAATGATGATGATGATGATGATGATGATGATGAGAGCTGCTTATGTGAATGTCTATAGTGGTTTTCTCTACCAGTGTCACTGTATTAGACAACTGTTATCAAACTTAGCAATAATGATGCATTAATCTGCCAATCAAGTGTGGAAGCTTGCTATGTGTATAGGCATAGTAAACACATATCATCATCATCCTCATTATCATTTATTTATATAGTGTCACTAATAGCGCAGCGCTGTACAGAGAACCCATTCACATCAGTCCCTACCCTATTGGAGCTTACAGTCTAAATTCCCTAATATAGACACACACTCACACACAGAGAGAGAGGGAGAGACTAGGGTCAATTTTGATAGCAGCCAATTAACCTAACAGTATGTTTTTTGGAGTGTGGGAGGAAACCGCAGCACCCGGAGGAAACCCACGCAAACACAGGGAGAACATACAAACTTCACACAGATAAGGCCATGGTTGATATAAGTACTGGCTCTGCTTACCATTGTCCAGTCTAGTACATAACTGTATTAATGCTGTGAAATATTATTACTTTGAATGCCTTAAATATGCAAGAGCGCATTTGGGTAAGTTTATGCTAATAAAAGATATATGCACTTTTCTTGCCTACCCATACTATTTAATAACCACCAAAAATTAAGCAATGTGTGGGCACTGCTTCCAGTTGAAATCAGTCTGTCTGTCTGTCTATCTATCTATCTATCTATCTATCTATCTATCTATCGGTCTGTCTATCTTTAAAACTGAAAGACATCCATTAAAAATACACAATGACAGCATATTTAGTGTGTAATTGATGCTAAAACACAATTCTCACTCTCCTAATATAGCTGATTTTTGACAATGAACTGCATTTTTCATGTGAAGCATTTGATGTCATAAAGATGTAAACCTCACAAAGCAATTCTGTCACTGGTCAGTTTGCTTGACAGACATCTGACTTTAGCCAATGGAAACATGGTGACATGTAAATATGAAAGCACATTAGGACAAAATATGCAATAAGATAGAGGCAAAGGGAGATGGCTGCTGGGAATGTATTTATTTTTATCCCAGAACACCTTTAAATCTAAGTATTAATACTACGTTGATGTACTTTTCAAATTGGAGAGCTACTTTTTACTAAAAGTACATCTCCCTTATATAATTAAGTATAATGCAGACCTGCTCAAAAGCTTAGTATAATTAAAGAAGTCTTATGCCATAAATGATGATGATGATGATGATGAGAGCTGCTTATGTGAATGTCTATAGTGGTTTTCTCTACCAGTGTCACTGTATTAGACAACTGTTATCAAACTTAGCAATAATGATGCATTAATCTGCCAATCAAGTGTGGAAGCTTGCTATGTGTATAGGCATAGTAAACACATATCATCATCATCCTCATTATCATTTATTTATATAGTGTCACTAATAGCGCAGCGCTGTACAGAGAACCCATTCACATCAGTCCCTACCCTATTGGAGCTTACAGTCTAAATTCCCTAATATAGACACACACTCACACACAGAGAGAGAGGGAGAGACTAGGGTCAATTTTGATAGCAGCCAATTAACCTAACAGTATGTTTTTTGGAGTGTGGGAGGAAACCGCAGCACCCGGAGGAAACCCACGCAAACACAGGGAGAACATACAAACTTCACACAGATAAGGCCATGGTTGATATAAGTACTGGCTCTGCTTACCATTGTCCAGTCTAGTACATAACTGTATTAATGCTGTGAAATATTATTACTTTGAATGCCTTAAATATGCAAGAGCGCATTTGGGTAAGTTTATGCTAATAAAAGATATATGCACTTTTCTTGCCTACCCATACTATTTAATAACCACCAAAAATTAAGCAATGTGTGGGCACTGCTTCCAGTTGAAATCAGTCTGTCTGTCTGTCTATCTATCTATCTATCTATCTATCTATCTATCTATCTATCTATCTATCGGTCTGTCTATCTTTAAAACTGAAAGACATCCATTAAAAATACACAATGACAGCATATTTAGTGTGTAATTGATGCTAAAACACAATTCTCACTCTCCTAATATAGCTGATTTTTGACAATGAACTGCATTTTTCATGTGAAGCATTTGATGTCATAAAGATGTAAACCTCACAAAGCAATTCTGTCACTGGTCAGTTTGCTTGACAGACATCTGACTTTAGCCAATGGAAACATGGTGACATGTAAATATGAAAGCACATTAGGACAAAATATGCAATAAGATAGAGGCAAAGGGAGATGGCTGCTGGGAATGTATTTATTTTTATCCCAGAACACCTTTAAATCTAAGTATTAATACTACGTTGATGTACTTTTCAAATTGGAGAGCTACTTTTTACTAAAAGTACATCTCCCTTATATAATTAAGTATAATGCAGACCTGCTCAAAAGCTTAGTATAATTAAAGAAGTCTTATGCCATAAATGATGATGATGATGATGATGATGAGAGCAGCTTATGTGAATGTCTATAGTGGTTTTCTCTACCAGTGTCACTGTATTAGACAACTGTTATCAAACTTAGCAATAATGATGCATTAATCTGCCAATCAAGTGTGGAAGCTTGCTATGTGTATAGGCATAGTAAACACATATCATCATCATCCTCATTATCATTTATTTATATAGTGTCACTAATAGCGCAGCGCTGTACAGAGAACCCATTCACATCAGTCCCTACCCTATTGGAGCTTACAGTCTAAATTCCCTAATATAGACACACACTCACACACAGAGAGAGAGGGAGAGACTAGGGTCAATTTTGATAGCAGCCAATTAACCTAACAGTATGTTTTTTGGAGTGTGGGAGGAAACCGCAGCACCCGGAGGAAACCCACGCAAACACAGGGAGAACATACAAACTTCACACAGATAAGGCCATGGTTGATATAAGTACTGGCTCTGCTTACCATTGTCCAGTCTAGTACATAACTGTATTAATGCTGTGAAATATTATTACTTTGAATGCCTTAAATATGCAAGAGCGCATTTGGGTAAGTTTATGCTAATAAAAGATATATGCACTTTTCTTGCCTACCCATACTATTTAATAACCACCAAAAATTAAGCAATGTGTGGGCACTGCTTCCAGTTGAAATCAGTCTGTCTGTCTGTCTATCTATCTATCTATCTATCTATCTATCTATCTATCTATCTATCTATCGGTCTGTCTATCTTTAAAACTGAAAGACATCCATTAAAAATACACAATGACAGCATATTTAGTGTGTAATTGATGCTAAAACACAATTCTCACTCTCCTAATATAGCTGATTTTTGACAATGAACTGCATTTTTCATGTGAAGCATTTGATGTCATAAAGATGTAAACCTCACAAAGCAATTCTGTCACTGGTCAGTTTGCTTGACAGACATCTGACTTTAGCCAATGGAAACATGGTGACATGTAAATATGAAAGCACATTAGGACAAAATATGCAATAAGATAGAGGCAAAGGGAGATGGCTGCTGGGAATGTATTTATTTTTATCCCAGAACACCTTTAAATCTAAGTATTAATACTACGTTGATGTACTTTTCAAATTGGAGAGCTACTTTTTACTAAAAGTACATCTCCCTTATATAATTAAGTATAATGCAGACCTGCTCAAAAACTTAGTATAATTAAAGAAGTCTTATGCCATAAATGATGATGATGATGATGATGAGAGCTGCTTATGTGAATGTCTATAGTGGTTTTCTCTACCAGTGTCACTGTATTAGACAACTGTTATCAAACTTAGCAATAATGATGCATTAATCTGCCAATCAAGTGTGGAAGCTTGCTATGTGTATAGGCATAGTAAACACATATCATCATCATCCTCATTATCATTTATTTATATAGTGTCACTAATAGCGCAGCGCTGTACAGAGAACCCATTCACATCAGTCCCTACCCTATTGGAGCTTACAGTCTAAATTCCCTAATATAGACACACACTCACACACAGAGAGAGAGGGAGAGACTAGGGTCAATTTTGATAGCAGCCAATTAACCTAACAGTATGTTTTTTGGAGTGTGGGAGGAAACCGCAGCACCCGGAGGAAACCCACGCAAACACAGGGAGAACATACAAACTTCACACAGATAAGGCCATGGTTGATATAAGTACTGGCTCTGCTTACCATTGTCCAGTCTAGTACATAACTGTATTAATGCTGTGAAATATTATTACTTTGAATGCCTTAAATATGCAAGAGCGCATTTGGGTAAGTTTATGCTAATAAAAGATATATGCACTTTTCTTGCCTACCCATACTATTTAATAACCACCAAAAATTAAGCAATGTGTGGGCACTGCTTCCAGTTGAAATCAGTCTGTCTGTCTGTCTATCTATCTATCTATCTATCTATCTATCTATCTATCTATCTATCGGTCTGTCTATCTTTAAAACTGAAAGACATCCATTAAAAATACACAATGACAGCATATTTAGTGTGTAATTGATGCTAAAACACAATTCTCACTCTCCTAATATAGCTGATTTTTGACAATGAACTGCATTTTTCATGTGAAGCATTTGATGTCATAAAGATGTAAACCTCACAAAGCAATTCTGTCACTGGTCAGTTTGCTTGACAGACATCTGACTTTAGCCAATGGAAACATGGTGACATGTAAATATGAAAGCACATTAGGACAAAATATGCAATAAGATAGAGGCAAAGGGAGATGGCTGCTGGGAATGTATTTATTTTTATCCCAGAACACCTTTAAATCTAAGTATTAATACTACGTTGATGTACTTTTCAAATTGGAGAGCTACTTTTTACTAAAAGTACATCTCCCTTATATAATTAAGTATAATGCAGACCTGCTCAAAAACTTAGTATAATTAAAGAAGTCTTATGCCATAAATGATGATGATGATGATGATGAGAGCTGCTTATGTGAATGTCTATAGTGGTTTTCTCTACCAGTGTCACTGTATTAGACAACTGTTATCAAACTTAGCAATAATGATGCATTAATCTGCCAATCAAGTGTGGAAGCTTGCTATGTGTATAGGCATAGTAAACACATATCATCATCATCCTCATTATCATTTATTTATATAGTGTCACTAATAGCGCAGCGCTGTACAGAGAACCCATTCACATCAGTCCCTACCCTATTGGAGCTTACAGTCTAAATTCCCTAATATAGACACACACTCACACACAGAGAGAGAGGGAGAGACTAGGGTCAATTTTGATAGCAGCCAATTAACCTAACAGTATGTTTTTTGGAGTGTGGGAGGAAACCGCAGCACCCGGAGGAAACCCACGCAAACACAGGGAGAACATACAAACTTCACACAGATAAGGCCATGGTTGATATAAGTACTGGCTCTGCTTACCATTGTCCAGTCTAGTACATAACTGTATTAATGCTGTGAAATATTATTACTTTGAATGCCTTAAATATGCAAGAGCGCATTTGGGTAAGTTTATGCTAATAAAAGATATATGCACTTTTCTTGCCTACCCATACTATTTAATAACCACCAAAAATTAAGCAATGTGTGGGCACTGCTTCCAGTTGAAATCAGTCTGTCTGTCTGTCTATCTATCTATCTATCTATCTATCTATCTATCTATCTATCTATCTATCTATCGGTCTGTCTATCTTTAAAACTGAAAGACATCCATTAAAAATACACAATGACAGCATATTTAGTGTGTAATTGATGCTAAAACACAATTCTCACTCTCCTAATATAGCTGATTTTTGACAATGAACTGCATTTTTCATGTGAAGCATTTGATGTCATAAAGATGTAAACCTCACAAAGCAATTCTGTCACTGGTCAGTTTGCTTGACAGACATCTGACTTTAGCCAATGGAAACATGGTGACATGTAAATATGAAAGCACATTAGGACAAAATATGCAATAAGATAGAGGCAAAGGGAGATGGCTGCTGGGAATGTATTTATTTTTATCCCAGAACACCTTTAAATCTAAGTATTAATACTACGTTGATGTACTTTTCAAATTGGAGAGCTACTTTTTACTAAAAGTACATCTCCCTTATATAATTAAGTATAATGCAGACCTGCTCAAAAGCTTAGTATAATTAAAGAAGTCTTATGCCATAAATGATGATGATGATGATGATGAGAGCAGCTTATGTGAATGTCTATAGTGGTTTTCTCTACCAGTGTCACTGTATTAGACAACTGTTATCAAACTTAGCAATAATGATGCATTAATCTGCCAATCAAGTGTGGAAGCTTGCTATGTGTATAGGCATAGTAAACACATATCATCATCATCCTCATTATCATTTATTTATATAGTGTCACTAATAGCGCAGCGCTGTACAGAGAACCCATTCACATCAGTCCCTACCCTATTGGAGCTTACAGTCTAAATTCCCTAATATAGACACACACTCACACACAGAGAGAGAGGGAGAGACTAGGGTCAATTTTGATAGCAGCCAATTAACCTAACAGTATGTTTTTTGGAGTGTGGGAGGAAACCGCAGCACCCGGAGGAAACCCACGCAAACACAGGGAGAACATACAAACTTCACACAGATAAGGCCATGGTTGATATAAGTACTGGCTCTGCTTACCATTGTCCAGTCTAGTACATAACTGTATTAATGCTGTGAAATATTATTACTTTGAATGCCTTAAATATGCAAGAGCGCATTTGGGTAAGTTTATGCTAATAAAAGATATATGCACTTTTCTTGCCTACCCATACTATTTAATAACCACCAAAAATTAAGCAATGTGTGGGCACTGCTTCCAGTTGAAATCAGTCTGTCTGTCTGTCTATCTATCTATCTATCTATCTATCTATCTATCTATCTATCGGTCTGTCTATCTTTAAAACTGAAAGACATCCATTAAAAATACACAATGACAGCATATTTAGTGTGTAATTGATGCTAAAACACAATTCTCACTCTCCTAATATAGCTGATTTTTGACAATGAACTGCATTTTTCATGTGAAGCATTTGATGTCATAAAGATGTAAACCTCACAAAGCAATTCTGTCACTGGTCAGTTTGCTTGACAGACATCTGACTTTAGCCAATGGAAACATGGTGACATGTAAATATGAAAGCACATTAGGACAAAATATGCAATAAGATAGAGGCAAAGGGAGATGGCTGCTGGGAATGTATTTATTTTTATCCCAGAACACCTTTAAATCTAAGTATTAATACTACGTTGATGTACTTTTCAAATTGGAGAGCTACTTTTTACTAAAAGTACATCTCCCTTATATAATTAAGTATAATGCAGACCTGCTCAAAAACTTAGTATAATTAAAGAAGTCTTATGCCATAAATGATGATGATGATGATGATGAGAGCTGCTTATGTGAATGTCTATAGTGGTTTTCTCTACCAGTGTCACTGTATTAGACAACTGTTATCAAACTTAGCAATAATGATGCATTAATCTGCCAATCAAGTGTGGAAGCTTGCTATGTGTATAGGCATAGTAAACACATATCATCATCATCCTCATTATCATTTATTTATATAGTGTCACTAATAGCGCAGCGCTGTACAGAGAACCCATTCACATCAGTCCCTACCCTATTGGAGCTTACAGTCTAAATTCCCTAATATAGACACACACTCACACACAGAGAGAGAGGGAGAGACTAGGGTCAATTTTGATAGCAGCCAATTAACCTAACAGTATGTTTTTTGGAGTGTGGGAGGAAACCGCAGCACCCGGAGGAAACCCACGCAAACACAGGGAGAACATACAAACTTCACACAGATAAGGCCATGGTTGATATAAGTACTGGCTCTGCTTACCATTGTCCAGTCTAGTACATAACTGTATTAATGCTGTGAAATATTATTACTTTGAATGCCTTAAATATGCAAGAGCGCATTTGGGTAAGTTTATGCTAATAAAAGATATATGCACTTTTCTTGCCTACCCATACTATTTAATAACCACCAAAAATTAAGCAATGTGTGGGCACTGCTTCCAGTTGAAATCAGTCTGTCTGTCTGTCTATCTATCTATCTATCTATCTATCTATCTATCTATCTATCTATCGGTCTGTCTATCTTTAAAACTGAAAGACATCCATTAAAAATACACAATGACAGCATATTTAGTGTGTAATTGATGCTAAAACACAATTCTCACTCTCCTAATATAGCTGATTTTTGACAATGAACTGCATTTTTCATGTGAAGCATTTGATGTCATAAAGATGTAAACCTCACAAAGCAATTCTGTCACTGGTCAGTTTGCTTGACAGACATCTGACTTTAGCCAATGGAAACATGGTGACATGTAAATATGAAAGCACATTAGGACAAAATATGCAATAAGATAGAGGCAAAGGGAGATGGCTGCTGGGAATGTATTTATTTTTATCCCAGAACACCTTTAAATCTAAGTATTAATACTACGTTGATGTACTTTTCAAATTGGAGAGCTACTTTTTACTAAAAGTACATCTCCCTTATATAATTAAGTATAATGCAGACCTGCTCAAAAGCTTAGTATAATTAAAGAAGTCTTATGCCATAAATGATGATGATGATGATGATGAGAGCAGCTTATGTGAATGTCTATAGTGGTTTTCTCTACCAGTGTCACTGTATTAGACAACTGTTATCAAACTTAGCAATAATGATGCATTAATCTGCCAATCAAGTGTGGAAGCTTGCTATGTGTATAGGCATAGTAAACACATATCATCATCATCCTCATTATCATTTATTTATATAGTGTCACTAATAGCGCAGCGCTGTACAGAGAACCCATTCACATCAGTCCCTACCCTATTGGAGCTTACAGTCTAAATTCCCTAATATAGACACACACTCACACACAGAGAGAGAGGGAGAGACTAGGGTCAATTTTGATAGCAGCCAATTAACCTAACAGTATGTTTTTTGGAGTGTGGGAGGAAACCGCAGCACCCGGAGGAAACCCACGCAAACACAGGGAGAACATACAAACTTCACACAGATAAGGCCATGGTTGATATAAGTACTGGCTCTGCTTACCATTGTCCAGTCTAGTACATAACTGTATTAATGCTGTGAAATATTATTACTTTGAATGCCTTAAATATGCAAGAGCGCATTTGGGTAAGTTTATGCTAATAAAAGATATATGCACTTTTCTTGCCTACCCATACTATTTAATAACCACCAAAAATTAAGCAATGTGTGGGCACTGCTTCCAGTTGAAATCAGTCTGTCTGTCTGTCTATCTATCTATCTATCTATCTATCTATCTATCTATCGGTCTGTCTATCTTTAAAACTGAAAGACATCCATTAAAAATACACAATGACAGCATATTTAGTGTGTAATTGATGCTAAAACACAATTCTCACTCTCCTAATATAGCTGATTTTTGACAATGAACTGCATTTTTCATGTGAAGCATTTGATGTCATAAAGATGTAAACCTCACAAAGCAATTCTGTCACTGGTCAGTTTGCTTGACAGACATCTGACTTTAGCCAATGGAAACATGGTGACATGTAAATATGAAAGCACATTAGGACAAAATATGCAATAAGATAGAGGCAAAGGGAGATGGCTGCTGGGAATGTATTTATTTTTATCCCAGAACACCTTTAAATCTAAGTATTAATACTACGTTGATGTACTTTTCAAATTGGAGAGCTACTTTTTACTAAAAGTACATCTCCCTTATATAATTAAGTATAATGCAGACCTGCTCAAAAGCTTAGTATAATTAAAGAAGTCTTATGCCATAAATGATGATGATGATGATGATGAGAGCTGCTTATGTGAATGTCTATAGTGGTTTTCTCTACCAGTGTCACTGTATTAGACAACTGTTATCAAACTTAGCAATAATGATGCATTAATCTGCCAATCAAGTGTGGAAGCTTGCTATGTGTATAGGCATAGTAAACACATATCATCATCATCCTCATTATCATTTATTTATATAGTGTCACTAATAGCGCAGCGCTGTACAGAGAACCCATTCACATCAGTCCCTACCCTATTGGAGCTTACAGTCTAAATTCCCTAATATAGACACACACTCACACACAGAGAGAGAGGGAGAGACTAGGGTCAATTTTGATAGCAGCCAATTAACCTAACAGTATGTTTTTTGGAGTGTGGGAGGAAACCGCAGCACCCGGAGGAAACCCACGCAAACACAGGGAGAACATACAAACTTCACACAGATAAGGCCATGGTTGATATAAGTACTGGCTCTGCTTACCATTGTCCAGTCTAGTACATAACTGTATTAATGCTGTGAAATATTATTACTTTGAATGCCTTAAATATGCAAGAGCGCATTTGGGTAAGTTTATGCTAATAAAAGATATATGCACTTTTCTTGCCTACCCATACTATTTAATAACCACCAAAAATTAAGCAATGTGTGGGCACTGCTTCCAGTTGAAATCAGTCTGTCTGTCTGTCTATCTATCTATCTATCTATCTATCTATCTATCTATCGGTCTGTCTATCTTTAAAACTGAAAGACATCCATTAAAAATACACAATGACAGCATATTTAGTGTGTAATTGATGCTAAAACACAATTCTCACTCTCCTAATATAGCTGATTTTTGACAATGAACTGCATTTTTCATGTGAAGCATTTGATGTCATAAAGATGTAAACCTCACAAAGCAATTCTGTCACTGGTCAGTTTGCTTGACAGACATCTGACTTTAGCCAATGGAAACATGGTGACATGTAAATATGAAAGCACATTAGGACAAAATATGCAATAAGATAGAGGCAAAGGGAGATGGCTGCTGGGAATGTATTTATTTTTATCCCAGAACACCTTTAAATCTAAGTATTAATACTACGTTGATGTACTTTTCAAATTGGAGAGCTACTTTTTACTAAAAGTACATCTCCCTTATATAATTAAGTATAATGCAGACCTGCTCAAAAACTTAGTATAATTAAAGAAGTCTTATGCCATAAATGATGATGATGATGATGATGAGAGCTGCTTATGTGAATGTCTATAGTGGTTTTCTCTACCAGTGTCACTGTATTAGACAACTGTTATCAAACTTAGCAATAATGATGCATTAATCTGCCAATCAAGTGTGGAAGCTTGCTATGTGTATAGGCATAGTAAACACATATCATCATCATCCTCATTATCATTTATTTATATAGTGTCACTAATAGCGCAGCGCTGTACAGAGAACCCATTCACATCAGTCCCTACCCTATTGGAGCTTACAGTCTAAATTCCCTAATATAGACACACACTCACACACAGAGAGAGAGGGAGAGACTAGGGTCAATTTTGATAGCAGCCAATTAACCTAACAGTATGTTTTTTGGAGTGTGGGAGGAAACCGCAGCACCCGGAGGAAACCCACGCAAACACAGGGAGAACATACAAACTTCACACAGATAAGGCCATGGTTGATATAAGTACTGGCTCTGCTTACCATTGTCCAGTCTAGTACATAACTGTATTAATGCTGTGAAATATTATTACTTTGAATGCCTTAAATATGCAAGAGCGCATTTGGGTAAGTTTATGCTAATAAAAGATATATGCACTTTTCTTGCCTACCCATACTATTTAATAACCACCAAAAATTAAGCAATGTGTGGGCACTGCTTCCAGTTGAAATCAGTCTGTCTGTCTGTCTATCTATCTATCTATCTATCTATCTATCTATCTATCTATCTATCTATCGGTCTGTCTATCTTTAAAACTGAAAGACATCCATTAAAAATACACAATGACAGCATATTTAGTGTGTAATTGATGCTAAAACACAATTCTCACTCTCCTAATATAGCTGATTTTTGACAATGAACTGCATTTTTCATGTGAAGCATTTGATGTCATAAAGATGTAAACCTCACAAAGCAATTCTGTCACTGGTCAGTTTGCTTGACAGACATCTGACTTTAGCCAATGGAAACATGGTGACATGTAAATATGAAAGCACATTAGGACAAAATATGCAATAAGATAGAGGCAAAGGGAGATGGCTGCTGGGAATGTATTTATTTTTATCCCAGAACACCTTTAAATCTAAGTATTAATACTACGTTGATGTACTTTTCAAATTGGAGAGCTACTTTTTACTAAAAGTACATCTCCCTTATATAATTAAGTATAATGCAGACCTGCTCAAAAGCTTAGTATAATTAAAGAAGTCTTATGCCATAAATGATGATGATGATGATGATGAGAGCTGCTTATGTGAATGTCTATAGTGGTTTTCTCTACCAGTGTCACTGTATTAGACAACTGTTATCAAACTTAGCAATAATGATGCATTAATCTGCCAATCAAGTGTGGAAGCTTGCTATGTGTATAGGCATAGTAAACACATATCATCATCATCCTCATTATCATTTATTTATATAGTGTCACTAATAGCGCAGCGCTGTACAGAGAACCCATTCACATCAGTCCCTACCCTATTGGAGCTTACAGTCTAAATTCCCTAATATAGACACACACTCACACACAGAGAGAGAGGGAGAGACTAGGGTCAATTTTGATAGCAGCCAATTAACCTAACAGTATGTTTTTTGGAGTGTGGGAGGAAACCGCAGCACCCGGAGGAAACCCATGCAAACACAGGGAGAACATACAAACTTCACACAGATAAGGCCATGGTTGATATAAGTACTGGCTCTGCTTACCATTGTCCAGTCTAGTACATAACTGTATTAATGCTGTGAAATATTATTACTTTGAATGCCTTAAATATGCAAGAGCGCATTTGGGTAAGTTTATGCTAATAAAAGATATATGCACTTTTCTTGCCTACCCATACTATTTAATAACCACCAAAAATTAAGCAATGTGTGGGCACTGCTTCCAGTTGAAATCAGTCTGTCTGTCTGTCTATCTATCTATCTATCTATCTATCTATCTATCTATCGGTCTGTCTATCTTTAAAACTGAAAGACATCCATTAAAAATACACAATGACAGCATATTTAGTGTGTAATTGATGCTAAAACACAATTCTCACTCTCCTAATATAGCTGATTTTTGACAATGAACTGCATTTTTCATGTGAAGCATTTGATGTCATAAAGATGTAAACCTCACAAAGCAATTCTGTCACTGGTCAGTTTGCTTGACAGACATCTGACTTTAGCCAATGGAAACATGGTGACATGTAAATATGAAAGCACATTAGGACAAAATATGCAATAAGATAGAGGCAAAGGGAGATGGCTGCTGGGAATGTATTTATTTTTATCCCAGAACACCTTTAAATCTAAGTATTAATACTACGTTGATGTACTTTTCAAATTGGAGAGCTACTTTTTACTAAAAGTACATCTCCCTTATATAATTAAGTATAATGCAGACCTGCTCAAAAACTTAGTATAATTAAAGAAGTCTTATGCCATAAATGATGATGATGATGATGATGATGATGAGAGCTGCTTATGTGAATGTCTATAGTGGTTTTCTCTACCAGTGTCACTGTATTAGACAACTGTTATCAAACTTAGCAATAATGATGCATTAATCTGCCAATCAAGTGTGGAAGCTTGCTATGTGTATAGGCATAGTAAACACATATCATCATCATCCTCATTATCATTTATTTATATAGTGTCACTAATAGCGCAGCGCTGTACAGAGAACCCATTCACATCAGTCCCTACCCTATTGGAGCTTACAGTCTAAATTCCCTAATATAGACACACACTCACACACAGAGAGAGAGGGAGAGACTAGGGTCAATTTTGATAGCAGCCAATTAACCTAACAGTATGTTTTTTGGAGTGTGGGAGGAAACCGCAGCACCCGGAGGAAACCCACGCAAACACAGGGAGAACATACAAACTTCACACAGATAAGGCCATGGTTGATATAAGTACTGGCTCTGCTTACCATTGTCCAGTCTAGTACATAACTGTATTAATGCTGTGAAATATTATTACTTTGAATGCCTTAAATATGCAAGAGCGCATTTGGGTAAGTTTATGCTAATAAAAGATATATGCACTTTTCTTGCCTACCCATACTATTTAATAACCACCAAAAATTAAGCAATGTGTGGGCACTGCTTCCAGTTGAAATCAGTCTGTCTGTCTGTCTATCTATCTATCTATCTATCTATCTATCTATCTATCTATCGGTCTGTCTATCTTTAAAACTGAAAGACATCCATTAAAAATACACAATGACAGCATATTTAGTGTGTAATTGATGCTAAAACACAATTCTCACTCTCCTAATATAGCTGATTTTTGACAATGAACTGCATTTTTCATGTGAAGCATTTGATGTCATAAAGATGTAAACCTCACAAAGCAATTCTGTCACTGGTCAGTTTGCTTGACAGACATCTGACTTTAGCCAATGGAAACATGGTGACATGTAAATATGAAAGCACATTAGGACAAAATATGCAATAAGATAGAGGCAAAGGGAGATGGCTGCTGGGAATGTATTTATTTTTATCCCAGAACACCTTTAAATCTAAGTATTAATACTACGTTGATGTACTTTTCAAATTGGAGAGCTACTTTTTACTAAAAGTACATCTCCCTTATATAATTAAGTATAATGCAGACCTGCTCAAAAACTTCGTATAATTAAAGAAGTCTTATGCCATAAATGATGATGATGATGATGATGAGAGCTGCTTATGTGAATGTCTATAGTGGTTTTCTCTACCAGTGTCACTGTATTAGACAACTGTTATCAAACTTAGCAATAATGATGCATTAATCTGCCAATCAAGTGTGGAAGCTTGCTATGTGTATAGGCATAGTAAACACATATCATCATCATCCTCATTATCATTTATTTATATAGTGTCACTAATAGCGCAGCGCTGTACAGAGAACCCATTCACATCAGTCCCTACCCTATTGGAGCTTACAGTCTAAATTCCCTAATATAGACACACACTCACACACAGAGAGAGAGGGAGAGACTAGGGTCAATTTTGATAGCAGCCAATTAACCTAACAGTATGTTTTTTGGAGTGTGGGAGGAAACCGCAGCACCCGGAGGAAACCCACGCAAACACAGGGAGAACATACAAACTTCACACAGATAAGGCCATGGTGGATATAAGTACTGGCTCTGCTTACCATTGTCCAGTCTAGTACATAACTGTATTAATGCTGTGAAATATTATTACTTTGAATGCCTTAAATATGCAAGAGCGCATTTGGGTAAGTTTATGCTAATAAAAGATATATGCACTTTTCTTGCCTACCCATACTATTTAATAACCACCAAAAATTAAGCAATGTGTGGGCACTGCTTCCAGTTGAAATCAGTCTGTCTGTCTGTCTATCTATCTATCTATCTATCTATCTATCTATCTATCTATCTATCTATCGGTCTGTCTATCTTTAAAACTGAAAGACATCCATTAAAAATACACAATGACAGCATATTTAGTGTGTAATTGATGCTAAAACACAATTCTCACTCTCCTAATATAGCTGATTTTTGACAATGAACTGCATTTTTCATGTGAAGCATTTGATGTCATAAAGATGTAAACCTCACAAAGCAATTCTGTCACTGGTCAGTTTGCTTGACAGACATCTGACTTTAGCCAATGGAAACATGGTGACATGTAAATATGAAAGCACATTAGGACAAAATATGCAATAAGATAGAGGCAAAGGGAGATGGCTGCTGGGAATGTATTTATTTTTATCCCAGAACACCTTTAAATCTAAGTATTAATACTACGTTGATGTACTTTTCAAATTGGAGAGCTACTTTTTACTAAAAGTACATCTCCCTTATATAATTAAGTATAATGCAGACCTGCTCAAAAGCTTAGTATAATTAAAGAAGTCTTATGCCATAAATGATGATGATGATGATGATGATGATGAGAGCTGCTTATGTGAATGTCTATAGTGGTTTTCTCTACCAGTGTCACTGTATTAGACAACTGTTATCAAACTTAGCAATAATGATGCATTAATCTGCCAATCAAGTGTGGAAGCTTGCTATGTGTATAGGCATAGTAAACACATATCATCATCATCCTCATTATCATTTATTTATATAGTGTCACTAATAGCGCAGCGCTGTACAGAGAACCCATTCACATCAGTCCCTACCCTATTGGAGCTTACAGTCTAAATTCCCTAATATAGACACACACTCACACACAGAGAGAGAGGGAGAGACTAGGGTCAATTTTGATAGCAGCCAATTAACCTAACAGTATGTTTTTTGGAGTGTGGGAGGAAACCGCAGCACCCGGAGGAAACCCATGCAAACACAGGGAGAACATACAAACTTCACACAGATAAGGCCATGGTTGATATAAGTACTGGCTCTGCTTACCATTGTCCAGTCTAGTACATAACTGTATTAATGCTGTGAAATATTATTACTTTGAATGCCTTAAATATGCAAGAGCGCATTTGGGTAAGTTTATGCTAATAAAAGATATATGCACTTTTCTTGCCT
This sequence comes from Mixophyes fleayi, assembly GCF_038048845.1. NCBI lineage: Eukaryota > Metazoa > Chordata > Amphibia > Anura > Limnodynastidae > Mixophyes > Mixophyes fleayi. Next base: position 841,416 of record NW_027447042.1, on the reverse strand, counting down.
ACCCATACTATTTAATAACCACCAAAAATTAAGCAATGTGTGGGCACTGCTTCCAGTTGAAATCAGTCTGTCTGTCTGTCTATCTATCTATCTATCTATCTATCTATCTATCTATCGGTCTGTCTATCTTTAAAACTGAAAGACATCCATTAAAAATACACAATGACAGCATATTTAGTGTGTAATTGATGCTAAAACACAATTCTCACTCTCCTAATATAGCTGATTTTTGACAATGAACTGCATTTTTCATGTGAAGCATTTGATGTCATAAAGATGTAAACCTCACAAAGCAATTCTGTCACTGGTCAGTTTGCTTGACAGACATCTGACTTTAGCCAATGGAAACATGGTGACATGTAAATATGAAAGCACATTAGGACAAAATATGCAATAAGATAGAGGCAAAGGGAGATGGCTGCTGGGAATGTATTTATTTTTATCCCAGAACACCTTTAAATCTAAGTATTAATACTACGTTGATGTACTTTTCAAATTGGAGAGCTACTTTTTACTAAAAGTACATCTCCCTTATATAATTAAGTATAATGCAGACCTGCTCAAAAGCTTAGTATAATTAAAGAAGTCTTATGCCATAAATGATGATGATGATGATGATGATGATGAGAGCTGCTTATGTGAATGTCTATAGTGGTTTTCTCTACCAGTGTCACTGTATTAGACAACTGTTATCAAACTTAGCAATAATGATGCATTAATCTGCCAATCAAGTGTGGAAGCTTGCTATGTGTATAGGCATAGTAAACACATATCATCATCATCCTCATTATCATTTATTTATATAGTGTCACTAATAGCGCAGCGCTGTACAGAGAACCCATTCACATCAGTCCCTACCCTATTGGAGCTTACAGTCTAAATTCCCTAATATAGACACACACTCACACACAGAGAGAGAGGGAGAGACTAGGGTCAATTTTGATAGCAGCCAATTAACCTAACAGTATGTTTTTTGGAGTGTGGGAGGAAACCGCAGCACCCGGAGGAAACCCACGCAAACACAGGGAGAACATACAAACTTCACACAGATAAGGCCATGGTTGATATAAGTACTGGCTCTGCTTACCATTGTCCAGTCTAGTACATAACTGTATTAATGCTGTGAAATATTATTACTTTGAATGCCTTAAATATGCAAGAGCGCATTTGGGTAAGTTTATGCTAATAAAAGATATATGCACTTTTCTTGCCTACCCATACTATTTAATAACCACCAAAAATTAAGCAATGTGTGGGCACTGCTTCCAGTTGAAATCAGTCTGTCTGTCTGTCTATCTATCTATCTATCTATCTATCTATCTATCTATCTATCGGTCTGTCTATCTTTAAAACTGAAAGACATCCATTAAAAATACACAATGACAGCATATTTAGTGTGTAATTGATGCTAAAACACAATTCTCACTCTCCTAATATAGCTGATTTTTGACAATGAACTGCATTTTTCATGTGAAGCATTTGATGTCATAAAGATGTAAACCTCACAAAGCAATTCTGTCACTGGTCAGTTTGCTTGACAGACATCTGACTTTAGCCAATGGAAACATGGTGACATGTAAATATGAAAGCACATTAGGACAAAATATGCAATAAGATAGAGGCAAAGGGAGATGGCTGCTGGGAATGTATTTATTTTTATCCCAGAACACCTTTAAATCTAAGTATTAATACTACGTTGATGTACTTTTCAAATTGGAGAGCTACTTTTTACTAAAAGTACATCTCCCTTATATAATTAAGTATAATGCAGACCTGCTCAAAAACTTCGTATAATTAAAGAAGTCTTATGCCATAAATGATGATGATGATGATGATGAGAGCTGCTTATGTGAATGTCTATAGTGGTTTTCTCTACCAGTGTCACTGTATTAGACAACTGTTATCAAACTTAGCAATAATGATGCATTAATCTGCCAATCAAGTGTGGAAGCTTGCTATGTGTATAGGCATAGTAAACACATATCATCATCATCCTCATTATCATTTATTTATATAGTGTCACTAATAGCGCAGCGCTGTACAGAGAACCCATTCACATCAGTCCCTACCCTATTGGAGCTTACAGTCTAAATTCCCTAATATAGACACACACTCACACACAGAGAGAGAGGGAGAGACTAGGGTCAATTTTGATAGCAGCCAATTAACCTAACAGTATGTTTTTTGGAGTGTGGGAGGAAACCGCAGCACCCGGAGGAAACCCACGCAAACACAGGGAGAACATACAAACTTCACACAGATAAGGCCATGGTTGATATAAGTACTGGCTCTGCTTACCATTGTCCAGTCTAGTACATAACTGTATTAATGCTGTGAAATATTATTACTTTGAATGCCTTAAATATGCAAGAGCGCATTTGGGTAAGTTTATGCTAATAAAAGATATATGCACTTTTCTTGCCTACCCATACTATTTAATAACCACCAAAAATTAAGCAATGTGTGGGCACTGCTTCCAGTTGAAATCAGTCTGTCTGTCTGTCTATCTATCTATCTATCTATCTATCTATCTATCTATCTATCTATCGGTCTGTCTATCTTTAAAACTGAAAGACATCCATTAAAAATACACAATGACAGCATATTTAGTGTGTAATTGATGCTAAAACACAATTCTCACTCTCCTAATATAGCTGATTTTTGACAATGAACTGCATTTTTCATGTGAAGCATTTGATGTCATAAAGATGTAAACCTCACAAAGCAATTCTGTCACTGGTCAGTTTGCTTGACAGACATCTGACTTTAGCCAATGGAAACATGGTGACATGTAAATATGAAAGCACATTAGGACAAAATATGCAATAAGATAGAGGCAAAGGGAGATGGCTGCTGGGAATGTATTTATTTTTATCCCAGAACACCTTTAAATCTAAGTATTAATACTACGTTGATGTACTTTTCAAATTGGAGAGCTACTTTTTACTAAAAGTACATCTCCCTTATATAATTAAGTATAATGCAGACCTGCTCAAAAGCTTAGTATAATTAAAGAAGTCTTATGCCATAAATGATGATGATGATGATGATGAGAGCTGCTTATGTGAATGTCTATAGTGGTTTTCTCTACCAGTGTCACTGTATTAGACAACTGTTATCAAACTTAGCAATAATGATGCATTAATCTGCCAATCAAGTGTGGAAGCTTGCTATGTGTATAGGCATAGTAAACACATATCATCATCATCCTCATTATCATTTATTTATATAGTGTCACTAATAGCGCAGCGCTGTACAGAGAACCCATTCACATCAGTCCCTACCCTATTGGAGCTTACAGTCTAAATTCCCTAATATAGACACACACTCACACACAGAGAGAGAGGGAGAGACTAGGGTCAATTTTGATAGCAGCCAATTAACCTAACAGTATGTTTTTTGGAGTGTGGGAGGAAACCGCAGCACCCGGAGGAAACCCATGCAAACACAGGGAGAACATACAAACTTCACACAGATAAGGCCATGGTTGATATAAGTACTGGCTCTGCTTACCATTGTCCAGTCTAGTACATAACTGTATTAATGCTGTGAAATATTATTACTTTGAATGCCTTAAATATGCAAGAGCGCATTTGGGTAAGTTTATGCTAATAAAAGATATATGCACTTTTCTTGCCTACCCATACTATTTAATAACCACCAAAAATTAAGCAATGTGTGGGCACTGCTTCCAGTTGAAATCAGTCTGTCTGTCTGTCTATCTATCTATCTATCTATCTATCTATCTATCGGTCTGTCTATCTTTAAAACTGAAAGACATCCATTAAAAATACACAATGACAGCATATTTAGTGTGTAATTGATGCTAAAACACAATTCTCACTCTCCTAATATAGCTGATTTTTGACAATGAACTGCATTTTTCATGTGAAGCATTTGATGTCATAAAGATGTAAACCTCACAAAGCAATTCTGTCACTGGTCAGTTTGCTTGACAGACATCTGACTTTAGCCAATGGAAACATGGTGACATGTAAATATGAAAGCACATTAGGACAAAATATGCAATAAGATAGAGGCAAAGGGAGATGGCTGCTGGGAATGTATTTATTTTTATCCCAGAACACCTTTAAATCTAAGTATTAATACTACGTTGATGTACTTTTCAAATTGGAGAGCTACTTTTTACTAAAAGTACATCTCCCTTATATAATTAAGTATAATGCAGACCTGCTCAAAAACTTAGTATAATTAAAGAAGTCTTATGCCATAAATGATGATGATGATGATGATGATGAGAGCTGCTTATGTGAATGTCTATAGTGGTTTTCTCTACCAGTGTCACTGTATTAGACAACTGTTATCAAACTTAGCAATAATGATGCATTAATCTGCCAATCAAGTGTGGAAGCTTGCTATGTGTATAGGCATAGTAAACACATATCATCATCATCCTCATTATCATTTATTTATATAGTGTCACTAATAGCGCAGCGCTGTACAGAGAACCCATTCACATCAGTCCCTACCCTATTGGAGCTTACAGTCTAAATTCCCTAATATAGACACACACTCACACACAGAGAGAGAGGGAGAGACTAGGGTCAATTTTGATAGCAGCCAATTAACCTAACAGTATGTTTTTTGGAGTGTGGGAGGAAACCGCAGCACCCGGAGGAAACCCACGCAAACACAGGGAGAACATACAAACTTCACACAGATAAGGCCATGGTTGATATAAGTACTGGCTCTGCTTACCATTGTCCAGTCTAGTACATAACTGTATTAATGCTGTGAAATATTATTACTTTGAATGCCTTAAATATGCAAGAGCGCATTTGGGTAAGTTTATGCTAATAAAAGATATATGCACTTTTCTTGCCTACCCATACTATTTAATAACCACCAAAAATTAAGCAATGTGTGGGCACTGCTTCCAGTTGAAATCAGTCTGTCTGTCTGTCTATCTATCTATCTATCTATCTATCTATCTATCTATCTATCTATCTATCTATCTATCTATCTATCGGTCTGTCTATCTTTAAAACTGAAAGACATCCATTAAAAATACACAATGACAGCATATTTAGTGTGTAATTGATGCTAAAACACAATTCTCACTCTCCTAATATAGCTGATTTTTGACAATGAACTGCATTTTTCATGTGAAGCATTTGATGTCATAAAGATGTAAACCTCACAAAGCAATTCTGTCACTGGTCAGTTTGCTTGACAGACATCTGACTTTAGCCAATGGAAACATGGTGACATGTAAATATGAAAGCACATTAGGACAAAATATGCAATAAGATAGAGGCAAAGGGAGATGGCTGCTGGGAATGTATTTATTTTTATCCCAGAACACCTTTAAATCTAAGTATTAATACTACGTTGATGTACTTTTCAAATTGGAGAGCTACTTTTTACTAAAAGTACATCTCCCTTATATAATTAAGTATAATGCAGACCTGCTCAAAAGCTTAGTATAATTAAAGAAGTCTTATGCCATAAATGATGATGATGATGATGATGAGAGCTGCTTATGTGAATGTCTATAGTGGTTTTCTCTACCAGTGTCACTGTATTAGACAACTGTTATCAAACTTAGCAATAATGATGCATTAATCTGCCAATCAAGTGTGGAAGCTTGCTATGTGTATAGGCATAGTAAACACATATCATCATCATCCTCATTATCATTTATTTATATAGTGTCACTAATAGCGCAGCGCTGTACAGAGAACCCATTCACATCAGTCCCTACCCTATTGGAGCTTACAGTCTAAATTCCCTAATATAGACACACACTCACACACAGAGAGAGAGGGAGAGACTAGGGTCAATTTTGATAGCAGCCAATTAACCTAACAGTATGTTTTTTGGAGTGTGGGAGGAAACCGCAGCACCCGGAGGAAACCCATGCAAACACAGGGAGAACATACAAACTTCACACAGATAAGGCCATGGTTGATATAAGTACTGGCTCTGCTTACCATTGTCCAGTCTAGTACATAACTGTATTAATGCTGTGAAATATTATTACTTTGAATGCCTTAAATATGCAAGAGCGCATTTGGGTAAGTTTATGCTAATAAAAGATATATGCACTTTTCTTGCCTACCCATACTATTTAATAACCACCAAAAATTAAGCAATGTGTGGGCACTGCTTCCAGTTGAAATCAGTCTGTCTGTCTGTCTATCTATCTATCTATCTATCTATCTATCTATCGGTCTGTCTATCTTTAAAACTGAAAGACATCCATTAAAAATACACAATGACAGCATATTTAGTGTGTAATTGATGCTAAAACACAATTCTCACTCTCCTAATATAGCTGATTTTTGACAATGAACTGCATTTTTCATGTGAAGCATTTGATGTCATAAAGATGTAAACCTCACAAAGCAATTCTGTCACTGGTCAGTTTGCTTGACAGACATCTGACTTTAGCCAATGGAAACATGGTGACATGTAAATATGAAAGCACATTAGGACAAAATATGCAATAAGATAGAGGCAAAGGGAGATGGCTGCTGGGAATGTATTTATTTTTATCCCAGAACACCTTTAAATCTAAGTATTAATACTACGTTGATGTACTTTTCAAATTGGAGAGCTACTTTTTACTAAAAGTACATCTCCCTTATATAATTAAGTATAATGCAGACCTGCTCAAAAACTTAGTATAATTAAAGAAGTCTTATGCCATAAATGATGATGATGATGATGATGATGAGAGCTGCTTATGTGAATGTCTATAGTGGTTTTCTCTACCAGTGTCACTGTATTAGACAACTGTTATCAAACTTAGCAATAATGATGCATTAATCTGCCAATCAAGTGTGGAAGCTTGCTATGTGTATAGGCATAGTAAACACATATCATCATCATCCTCATTATCATTTATTTATATAGTGTCACTAATAGCGCAGCGCTGTACAGAGAACCCATTCACATCAGTCCCTACCCTATTGGAGCTTACAGTCTAAATTCCCTAATATAGACACACACTCACACACAGAGAGAGAGGGAGAGACTAGGGTCAATTTTGATAGCAGCCAATTAACCTAACAGTATGTTTTTTGGAGTGTGGGAGGAAACCGCAGCACCCGGAGGAAACCCACGCAAACACAGGGAGAACATACAAACTTCACACAGATAAGGCCATGGTTGATATAAGTACTGGCTCTGCTTACCATTGTCCAGTCTAGTACATAACTGTATTAATGCTGTGAAATATTATTACTTTGAATGCCTTAAATATGCAAGAGCGCATTTGGGTAAGTTTATGCTAATAAAAGATATATGCACTTTTCTTGCCTACCCATACTATTTAATAACCACCAAAAATTAAGCAATGTGTGGGCACTGCTTCCAGTTGAAATCAGTCTGTCTGTCTGTCTATCTATCTATCTATCTATCTATCTATCTATCTATCTATCTATCTATCTATCTATCTATCTATCGGTCTGTCTATCTTTAAAACTGAAAGACATCCATTAAAAATACACAATGACAGCATATTTAGTGTGTAATTGATGCTAAAACACAATTCTCACTCTCCTAATATAGCTGATTTTTGACAATGAACTGCATTTTTCATGTGAAGCATTTGATGTCATAAAGATGTAAACCTCACAAAGCAATTCTGTCACTGGTCAGTTTGCTTGACAGACATCTGACTTTAGCCAATGGAAACATGGTGACATGTAAATATGAAAGCACATTAGGACAAAATATGCAATAAGATAGAGGCAAAGGGAGATGGCTGCTGGGAATGTATTTATTTTTATCCCAGAACACCTTTAAATCTAAGTATTAATACTACGTTGATGTACTTTTCAAATTGGAGAGCTACTTTTTACTAAAAGTACATCTCCCTTATATAATTAAGTATAATGCAGACCTGCTCAAAAGCTTAGTATAATTAAAGAAGTCTTATGCCATAAATGATGATGATGATGATGATGAGAGCTGCTTATGTGAATGTCTATAGTGGTTTTCTCTACCAGTGTCACTGTATTAGACAACTGTTATCAAACTTAGCAATAATGATGCATTAATCTGCCAATCAAGTGTGGAAGCTTGCTATGTGTATAGGCATAGTAAACACATATCATCATCATCCTCATTATCATTTATTTATATAGTGTCACTAATAGCGCAGCGCTGTACAGAGAACCCATTCACATCAGTCCCTACCCTATTGGAGCTTACAGTCTAAATTCCCTAATATAGACACACACTCACACACAGAGAGAGAGGGAGAGACTAGGGTCAATTTTGATAGCAGCCAATTAACCTAACAGTATGTTTTTTGGAGTGTGGGAGGAAACCGCAGCACCCGGAGGAAACCCATGCAAACACAGGGAGAACATACAAACTTCACACAGATAAGGCCATGGTTGATATAAGTACTGGCTCTGCTTACCATTGTCCAGTCTAGTACATAACTGTATTAATGCTGTGAAATATTATTACTTTGAATGCCTTAAATATGCAAGAGCGCATTTGGGTAAGTTTATGCTAATAAAAGATATATGCACTTTTCTTGCCTACCCATACTATTTAATAACCACCAAAAATTAAGCAATGTGTGGGCACTGCTTCCAGTTGAAATCAGTCTGTCTGTCTGTCTATCTATCTATCTATCTATCTATCTATCTATCGGTCTGTCTATCTTTAAAACTGAAAGACATCCATTAAAAATACACAATGACAGCATATTTAGTGTGTAATTGATGCTAAAACACAATTCTCACTCTCCTAATATAGCTGATTTTTGACAATGAACTGCATTTTTCATGTGAAGCATTTGATGTCATAAAGATGTAAACCTCACAAAGCAATTCTGTCACTGGTCAGTTTGCTTGACAGACATCTGACTTTAGCCAATGGAAACATGGTGACATGTAAATATGAAAGCACATTAGGACAAAATATGCAATAAGATAGAGGCAAAGGGAGATGGCTGCTGGGAATGTATTTATTTTTATCCCAGAACACCTTTAAATCTAAGTATTAATACTACGTTGATGTACTTTTCAAATTGGAGAGCTACTTTTTACTAAAAGTACATCTCCCTTATATAATTAAGTATAATGCAGACCTGCTCAAAAACTTAGTATAATTAAAGAAGTCTTATGCCATAAATGATGATGATGATGATGATGATGAGAGCTGCTTATGTGAATGTCTATAGTGGTTTTCTCTACCAGTGTCACTGTATTAGACAACTGTTATCAAACTTAGCAATAATGATGCATTAATCTGCCAATCAAGTGTGGAAGCTTGCTATGTGTATAGGCATAGTAAACACATATCATCATCATCCTCATTATCATTTATTTATATAGTGTCACTAATAGCGCAGCGCTGTACAGAGAACCCATTCACATCAGTCCCTACCCTATTGGAGCTTACAGTCTAAATTCCCTAATATAGACACACACTCACACACAGAGAGAGAGGGAGAGACTAGGGTCAATTTTGATAGCAGCCAATTAACCTAACAGTATGTTTTTTGGAGTGTGGGAGGAAACCGCAGCACCCGGAGGAAACCCACGCAAACACAGGGAGAACATACAAACTTCACACAGATAAGGCCATGGTTGATATAAGTACTGGCTCTGCTTACCATTGTCCAGTCTAGTACATAACTGTATTAATGCTGTGAAATATTATTACTTTGAATGCCTTAAATATGCAAGAGCGCATTTGGGTAAGTTTATGCTAATAAAAGATATATGCACTTTTCTTGCCTACCCATACTATTTAATAACCACCAAAAATTAAGCAATGTGTGGGCACTGCTTCCAGTTGAAATCAGTCTGTCTGTCTGTCTATCTATCTATCTATCTATCTATCTATCTATCTATCTATCTATCTATCTATCTATCTATCTATCGGTCTGTCTATCTTTAAAACTGAAAGACATCCATTAAAAATACACAATGACAGCATATTTAGTGTGTAATTGATGCTAAAACACAATTCTCACTCTCCTAATATAGCTGATTTTTGACAATGAACTGCATTTTTCATGTGAAGCATTTGATGTCATAAAGATGTAAACCTCACAAAGCAATTCTGTCACTGGTCAGTTTGCTTGACAGACATCTGACTTTAGCCAATGGAAACATGGTGACATGTAAATATGAAAGCACATTAGGACAAAATATGCAATAAGATAGAGGCAAAGGGAGATGGCTGCTGGGAATGTATTTATTTTTATCCCAGAACACCTTTAAATCTAAGTATTAATACTACGTTGATGTACTTTTCAAATTGGAGAGCTACTTTTTACTAAAAGTACATCTCCCTTATATAATTAAGTATAATGCAGACCTGCTCAAAAGCTTAGTATAATTAAAGAAGTCTTATGCCATAAATGATGATGATGATGATGATGATGATGATGAGAGCTGCTTATGTGAATGTCTATAGTGGTTTTCTCTACCAGTGTCACTGTATTAGACAACTGTTATCAAACTTAGCAATAATGATGCATTAATCTGCCAATCAAGTGTGGAAGCTTGCTATGTGTATAGGCATAGTAAACACATATCATCATCATCCTCATTATCATTTATTTATATAGTGTCACTAATAGCGCAGCGCTGTACAGAGAACCCATTCACATCAGTCCCTACCCTATTGGAGCTTACAGTCTAAATTCCCTAATATAGACACACACTCACACACAGAGAGAGAGGGAGAGACTAGGGTCAATTTTGATAGCAGCCAATTAACCTAACAGTATGTTTTTTGGAGTGTGGGAGGAAACCGCAGCACCCGGAGGAAACCCACGCAAACACAGGGAGAACATACAAACTTCACACAGATAAGGCCATGGTTGATATAAGTACTGGCTCTGCTTACCATTGTCCAGTCTAGTACATAACTGTATTAATGCTGTGAAATATTATTACTTTGAATGCCTTAAATATGCAAGAGCGCATTTGGGTAAGTTTATGCTAATAAAAGATATATGCACTTTTCTTGCCTACCCATACTATTTAATAACCACCAAAAATTAAGCAATGTGTGGGCACTGCTTCCAGTTGAAATCAGTCTGTCTGTCTGTCTATCTATCTATCTATCTATCTATCTATCTATCTATCTATCTATCTATCGGTCTGTCTATCTTTAAAACTGAAAGACATCCATTAAAAATACACAATGACAGCATATTTAGTGTGTAATTGATGCTAAAACACAATTCTCACTCTCCTAATATAGCTGATTTTTGACAATGAACTGCATTTTTCATGTGAAGCATTTGATGTCATAAAGATGTAAACCTCACAAAGCAATTCTGTCACTGGTCAGTTTGCTTGACAGACATCTGACTTTAGCCAATGGAAACATGGTGACATGTAAATATGAAAGCACATTAGGACAAAATATGCAATAAGATAGAGGCAAAGGGAGATGGCTGCTGGGAATGTATTTATTTTTATCCCAGAACACCTTTAAATCTAAGTATTAATACTACGTTGATGTACTTTTCAAATTGGAGAGCTACTTTTTACTAAAAGTACATCTCCCTTATATAATTAAGTATAATGCAGACCTGCTCAAAAACTTAGTATAATTAAAGAAGTCTTATGCCATAAATGATGATGATGATGATGATGAGAGCTGCTTATGTGAATGTCTATAGTGGTTTTCTCTACCAGTGTCACTGTATTAGACAACTGTTATCAAACTTAGCAATAATGATGCATTAATCTGCCAATCAAGTGTGGAAGCTTGCTATGTGTATAGGCATAGTAAACACATATCATCATCATCCTCATTATCATTTATTTATATAGTGTCACTAATAGCGCAGCGCTGTACAGAGAACCCATTCACATCAGTCCCTACCCTATTGGAGCTTACAGTCTAAATTCCCTAATATAGACACACACTCACACACAGAGAGAGAGGGAGAGACTAGGGTCAATTTTGATAGCAGCCAATTAACCTAACAGTATGTTTTTTGGAGTGTGGGAGGAAACCGCAGCACCCGGAGGAAACCCACGCAAACACAGGGAGAACATACAAACTTCACACAGATAAGGCCATGGTTGATATAAGTACTGGCTCTGCTTACCATTGTCCAGTCTAGTACATAACTGTATTAATGCTGTGAAATATTATTACTTTGAATGCCTTAAATATGCAAGAGCGCATTTGGGTAAGTTTATGCTAATAAAAGATATATGCACTTTTCTTGCCTACCCATACTATTTAATAACCACCAAAAATTAAGCAATGTGTGGGCACTGCTTCCAGTTGAAATCAGTCTGTCTGTCTGTCTATCTATCTATCTATCTATCTATCTATCTATCTATCTATCTATCTATCGGTCTGTCTATCTTTAAAACTGAAAGACATCCATTAAAAATACACAATGACAGCATATTTAGTGTGTAATTGATGCTAAAACACAATTCTCACTCTCCTAATATAGCTGATTTTTGACAATGAACTGCATTTTTCATGTGAAGCATTTGATGTCATAAAGATGTAAACCTCACAAAGCAATTCTGTCACTGGTCAGTTTGCTTGACAGACATCTGACTTTAGCCAATGGAAACATGGTGACATGTAAATATGAAAGCACATTAGGACAAAATATGCAATAAGATAGAGGCAAAGGGAGATGGCTGCTGGGAATGTATTTATTTTTATCCCAGAACACCTTTAAATCTAAGTATTAATACTACGTTGATGTACTTTTCAAATTGGAGAGCTACTTTTTACTAAAAGTACATCTCCCTTATATAATTAAGTATAATGCAGACCTGCTCAAAAACTTAGTATAATTAAAGAAGTCTTATGCCATAAATGATGATGATGATGATGATGAGAGCTGCTTATGTGAATGTCTATAGTGGTTTTCTCTACCAGTGTCACTGTATTAGACAACTGTTATCAAACTTAGCAATAATGATGCATTAATCTGCCAATCAAGTGTGGAAGCTTGCTATGTGTATAGGCATAGTAAACACATATCATCATCATCCTCATTATCATTTATTTATATAGTGTCACTAATAGCGCAGCGCTGTACAGAGAACCCATTCACATCAGTCCCTACCCTATTGGAGCTTACAGTCTAAATTCCCTAATATAGACACACACTCACACACAGAGAGAGAGGGAGAGACTAGGGTCAATTTTGATAGCAGCCAATTAACCTAACAGTATGTTTTTTGGAGTGTGGGAGGAAACCGCAGCACCCGGAGGAAACCCACGCAAACACAGGGAGAACATACAAACTTCACACAGATAAGGCCATGGTTGATATAAGTACTGGCTCTGCTTACCATTGTCCAGTCTAGTACATAACTGTATTAATGCTGTGAAATATTATTACTTTGAATGCCTTAAATATGCAAGAGCGCATTTGGGTAAGTTTATGCTAATAAAAGATATATGCACTTTTCTTGCCTACCCATACTATTTAATAACCACCAAAAATTAAGCAATGTGTGGGCACTGCTTCCAGTTGAAATCAGTCTGTCTGTCTGTCTATCTATCTATCTATCTATCTATCTATCTATCTATCTATCTATCTATCGGTCTGTCTATCTTTAAAACTGAAAGACATCCATTAAAAATACACAATGACAGCATATTTAGTGTGTAATTGATGCTAAAACACAATTCTCACTCTCCTAATATAGCTGATTTTTGACAATGAACTGCATTTTTCATGTGAAGCATTTGATGTCATAAAGATGTAAACCTCACAAAGCAATTCTGTCACTGGTCAGTTTGCTTGACAGACATCTGACTTTAGCCAATGGAAACATGGTGACATGTAAATATGAAAGCACATTAGGACAAAATATGCAATAAGATAGAGGCAAAGGGAGATGGCTGCTGGGAATGTATTTATTTTTATCCCAGAACACCTTTAAATCTAAGTATTAATACTACGTTGATGTACTTTTCAAATTGGAGAGCTACTTTTTACTAAAAGTACATCTCCCTTATATAATTAAGTATAATGCAGACCTGCTCAAAAGCTTAGTATAATTAAAGAAGTCTTATGCCATAAATGATGATGATGATGATGATGATGATGATGATGATGATGAGAGCTGCTTATGTGAATGTCTATAGTGGTTTTCTCTACCAGTGTCACTGTATTAGACAACTGTTATCAAACTTAGCAATAATGATGCATTAATCTGCCAATCAAGTGTGGAAGCTTGCTATGTGTATAGGCATAGTAAACACATATCATCATCATCCTCATTATCATTTATTTATATAGTGTCACTAATAGCGCAGCGCTGTACAGAGAACCCATTCACATCAGTCCCTACCCTATTGGAGCTTACAGTCTAAATTCCCTAATATAGACACACACTCACACACAGAGAGAGAGGGAGAGACTAGGGTCAATTTTGATAGCAGCCAATTAACCTAACAGTATGTTTTTTGGAGTGTGGGAGGAAACCGCAGCACCCGGAGGAAACCCACGCAAACACAGGGAGAACATACAAACTTCACACAGATAAGGCCATGGTTGATATAAGTACTGGCTCTGCTTACCATTGTCCAGTCTAGTACATAACTGTATTAATGCTGTGAAATATTATTACTTTGAATGCCTTAAATATGCAAGAGCGCATTTGGGTAAGTTTATGCTAATAAAAGATATATGCACTTTTCTTGCCTACCCATACTATTTAATAACCACCAAAAATTAAGCAATGTGTGGGCACTGCTTCCAGTTGAAATCAGTCTGTCTGTCTGTCTATCTATCTATCTATCTATCTATCTATCTATCTATCTATCTATCTATCGGTCTGTCTATCTTTAAAACTGAAAGACATCCATTAAAAATACACAATGACAGCATATTTAGTGTGTAATTGATGCTAAAACACAATTCTCACTCTCCTAATATAGCTGATTTTTGACAATGAACTGCATTTTTCATGTGAAGCATTTGATGTCATAAAGATGTAAACCTCACAAAGCAATTCTGTCACTGGTCAGTTTGCTTGACAGACATCTGACTTTAGCCAATGGAAACATGGTGACATGTAAATATGAAAGCACATTAGGACAAAATATGCAATAAGATAGAGGCAAAGGGAGATGGCTGCTGGGAATGTATTTATTTTTATCCCAGAACACCTTTAAATCTAAGTATTAATACTACGTTGATGTACTTTTCAAATTGGAGAGCTACTTTTTACTAAAAGTACATCTCCCTTATATAATTAAGTATAATGCAGACCTGCTCAAAAGCTTAGTATAATTAAAGAAGTCTTATGCCATAAATGATGATGATGATGATGATGAGAGCTGCTTATGTGAATGTCTATAGTGGTTTTCTCTACCAGTGTCACTGTATTAGACAACTGTTATCAAACTTAGCAATAATGATGCATTAATCTGCCAATCAAGTGTGGAAGCTTGCTATGTGTATAGGCATAGTAAACACATATCATCATCATCCTCATTATCATTTATTTATATAGTGTCACTAATAGCGCAGCGCTGTACAGAGAACCCATTCACATCAGTCCCTACCCTATTGGAGCTTACAGTCTAAATTCCCTAATATAGACACACACTCACACACAGAGAGAGAGGGAGAGACTAGGGTCAATTTTGATAGCAGCCAATTAACCTAACAGTATGTTTTTTGGAGTGTGGGAGGAAACCGCAGCACCCGGAGGAAACCCACGCAAACACAGGGAGAACATACAAACTTCACACAGATAAGGCCATGGTTGATATAAGTACTGGCTCTGCTTACCATTGTCCAGTCTAGTACATAACTGTATTAATGCTGTGAAATATTATTACTTTGAATGCCTTAAATATGCAAGAGCGCATTTGGGTAAGTTTATGCTAATAAAAGATATATGCACTTTTCTTGCCTACCCATACTATTTAATAACCACCAAAAATTAAGCAATGTGTGGGCACTGCTTCCAGTTGAAATCAGTCTGTCTGTCTGTCTATCTATCTATCTATCTATCTATCTATCTATCTATCTATCTATCTATCTATCGGTCTGTCTATCTTTAAAACTGAAAGACATCCATTAAAAATACACAATGACAGCATATTTAGTGTGTAATTGATGCTAAAACACAATTCTCACTCTCCTAATATAGCTGATTTTTGACAATGAACTGCATTTTTCATGTGAAGCATTTGATGTCATAAAGATGTAAACCTCACAAAGCAATTCTGTCACTGGTCAGTTTGCTTGACAGACATCTGACTTTAGCCAATGGAAACATGGTGACATGTAAATATGAAAGCACATTAGGACAAAATATGCAATAAGATAGAGGCAAAGGGAGATGGCTGCTGGGAATGTATTTATTTTTATCCCAGAACACCTTTAAATCTAAGTATTAATACTACGTTGATGTACTTTTCAAATTGGAGAGCTACTTTTTACTAAAAGTACATCTCCCTTATATAATTAAGTATAATGCAGACCTGCTCAAAAGCTTAGTATAATTAAAGAAGTCTTATGCCATAAATGATGATGATGATGATGATGATGATGAGAGCTGCTTATGTGAATGTCTATAGTGGTTTTCTCTACCAGTGTCACTGTATTAGACAACTGTTATCAAACTTAGCAATAATGATGCATTAATCTGCCAATCAAGTGTGGAAGCTTGCTATGTGTATAGGCATAGTAAACACATATCATCATCATCCTCATTATCATTTATTTATATAGTGTCACTAATAGCGCAGCGCTGTACAGAGAACCCATTCACATCAGTCCCTACCCTATTGGAGCTTACAGTCTAAATTCCCTAATATAGACACACACTCACACACAGAGAGAGAGGGAGAGACTAGGGTCAATTTTGATAGCAGCCAATTAACCTAACAGTATGTTTTTTGGAGTGTGGGAGGAAACCGCAGCACCCGGAGGAAACCCACGCAAACACAGGGAGAACATACAAACTTCACACAGATAAGGCCATGGTTGATATAAGTACTGGCTCTGCTTACCATTGTCCAGTCTAGTACATAACTGTATTAATGCTGTGAAATATTATTACTTTGAATGCCTTAAATATGCAAGAGCGCATTTGGGTAAGTTTATGCTAATAAAAGATATATGCACTTTTCTTGCCTACCCATACTATTTAATAACCACCAAAAATTAAGCAATGTGTGGGCACTGCTTCCAGTTGAAATCAGTCTGTCTGTCTGTCTATCTATCTATCTATCTATCTATCTATCTATCTATCTATCTATCTATCGGTCTGTCTATCTTTAAAACTGAAAGACATCCATTAAAAATACACAATGACAGCATATTTAGTGTGTAATTGATGCTAAAACACAATTCTCACTCTCCTAATATAGCTGATTTTTGACAATGAACTGCATTTTTCATGTGAAGCATTTGATGTCATAAAGATGTAAACCTCACAAAGCAATTCTGTCACTGGTCAGTTTGCTTGACAGACATCTGACTTTAGCCAATGGAAACATGGTGACATGTAAATATGAAAGCACATTAGGACAAAATATGCAATAAGATAGAGGCAAAGGGAGATGGCTGCTGGGAATGTATTTATTTTTATCCCAGAACACCTTTAAATCTAAGTATTAATACTACGTTGATGTACTTTTCAAATTGGAGAGCTACTTTTTACTAAAAGTACATCTCCCTTATATAATTAAGTATAATGCAGACCTGCTCAAAAGCTTAGTATAATTAAAGAAGTCTTATGCCATAAATGATGATGATGATGATGATGATGATGAGAGCTGCTTATGTGAATGTCTATAGTGGTTTTCTCTACCAGTGTCACTGTATTAGACAACTGTTATCAAACTTAGCAATAATGATGCATTAATCTGCCAATCAAGTGTGGAAGCTTGCTATGTGTATAGGCATAGTAAACACATATCATCATCATCCTCATTATCATTTATTTATATAGTGTCACTAATAGCGCAGCGCTGTACAGAGAACCCATTCACATCAGTCCCTACCCTATTGGAGCTTACAGTCTAAATTCCCTAATATAGACACACACTCACACACAGAGAGAGAGGGAGAGACTAGGGTCAATTTTGATAGCAGCCAATTAACCTAACAGTATGTTTTTTGGAGTGTGGGAGGAAACCGCAGCACCCGGAGGAAACCCACGCAAACACAGGGAGAACATACAAACTTCACACAGATAAGGCCATGGTTGATATAAGTACTGGCTCTGCTTACCATTGTCCAGTCTAGTACATAACTGTATTAATGCTGTGAAATATTATTACTTTGAATGCCTTAAATATGCAAGAGCGCATTTGGGTAAGTTTATGCTAATAAAAGATATATGCACTTTTCTTGCCTACCCATACTATTTAATAACCACCAAAAATTAAGCAATGTGTGGGCACTGCTTCCAGTTGAAATCAGTCTGTCTGTCTGTCTATCTATCTATCTATCTATCTATCTATCTATCTATCTATCTATCTATCTATCGGTCTGTCTATCTTTAAAACTGAAAGACATCCATTAAAAATACACAATGACAGCATATTTAGTGTGTAATTGATGCTAAAACACAATTCTCACTCTCCTAATATAGCTGATTTTTGACAATGAACTGCATTTTTCATGTGAAGCATTTGATGTCATAAAGATGTAAACCTCACAAAGCAATTCTGTCACTGGTCAGTTTGCTTGACAGACATCTGACTTTAGCCAATGGAAACATGGTGACATGTAAATATGAAAGCACATTAGGACAAAATATGCAATAAGATAGAGGCAAAGGGAGATGGCTGCTGGGAATGTATTTATTTTTATCCCAGAACACCTTTAAATCTAAGTATTAATACTACGTTGATGTACTTTTCAAATTGGAGAGCTACTTTTTACTAAAAGTACATCTCCCTTATATAATTAAGTATAATGCAGACCTGCTCAAAAGCTTAGTATAATTAAAGAAGTCTTATGCCATAAATGATGATGATGATGATGATGATGAGAGCTGCTTATGTGAATGTCTATAGTGGTTTTCTCTACCAGTGTCACTGTATTAGACAACTGTTATCAAACTTAGCAATAATGATGCATTAATCTGCCAATCAAGTGTGGAAGCTTGCTATGTGTATAGGCATAGTAAACACATATCATCATCATCCTCATTATCATTTATTTATATAGTGTCACTAATAGCGCAGCGCTGTACAGAGAACCCATTCACATCAGTCCCTACCCTATTGGAGCTTACAGTCTAAATTCCCTAATATAGACACACACTCACACACAGAGAGAGAGGGAGAGACTAGGGTCAATTTTGATAGCAGCCAATTAACCTAACAGTATGTTTTTTGGAGTGTGGGAGGAAACCGCAGCACCCGGAGGAAACCCATGCAAACACAGGGAGAACATACAAACTTCACACAGATAAGGCCATGGTTGATATAAGTACTGGCTCTGCTTACCATTGTCCAGTCTAGTACATAACTGTATTAATGCTGTGAAATATTATTACTTTGAATGCCTTAAATATGCAAGAGCGCATTTGGGTAAGTTTATGCTAATAAAAGATATATGCACTTTTCTTGCCTACCCATACTATTTAATAACCACCAAAAATTAAGCAATGTGTGGGCACTGCTTCCAGTTGAAATCAGTCTGTCTGTCTGTCTATCTATCTATCTATCTATCTATCTATCTATCTATCTATCTATCTATCGGTCTGTCTATCTTTAAAACTGAAAGACATCCATTAAAAATACACAATGACAGCATATTTAGTGTGTAATTGATGCTAAAACACAATTCTCACTCTCCTAATATAGCTGATTTTTGACAATGAACTGCATTTTTCATGTGAAGCATTTGATGTCATAAAGATGTAAACCTCACAAAGCAATTCTGTCACTGGTCAGTTTGCTTGACAGACATCTGACTTTAGCCAATGGAAACATGGTGACATGTAAATATGAAAGCACATTAGGACAAAATATGCAATAAGATAGAGGCAAAGGGAGATGGCTGCTGGGAATGTATTTATTTTTATCCCAGAACACCTTTAAATCTAAGTATTAATACTACGTTGATGTACTTTTCAAATTGGAGAGCTACTTTTTACTAAAAGTACATCTCCCTTATATAATTAAGTATAATGCAGACCTGCTCAAAAACTTAGTATAATTAAAGAAGTCTTATGCCATAAATGATGATGATGATGATGATGATGAGAGCTGCTTATGTGAATGTCTATAGTGGTTTTCTCTACCAGTGTCACTGTATTAGACAACTGTTATCAAACTTAGCAATAATGATGCATTAATCTGCCAATCAAGTGTGGAAGCTTGCTATGTGTATAGGCATAGTAAACACATATCATCATCATCCTCATTATCATTTATTTATATAGTGTCACTAATAGCGCAGCGCTGTACAGAGAACCCATTCACATCAGTCCCTACCCTATTGGAGCTTACAGTCTAAATTCCCTAATATAGACACACACTCACACACAGACAGAGAGGGAGAGACTAGGGTCAATTTTGATAGCAGCCAATTAACCTAACAGTATGTTTTTTGGAGTGTGGGAGGAAACCGCAGCACCCGGAGGAAACCCACGCAAACACAGGGAGAACATACAAACTTCACACAGATAAGGCCATGGTTGATATAAGTACTGGCTCTGCTTACCATTGTCCAGTCTAGTACATAACTGTATTAATGCTGTGAAATATTATTACTTTGAATGCCTTAAATATGCAAGAGCGCATTTGGGTAAGTTTATGCTAATAAAAGATATATGCACTTTTCTTGCCTACCCATACTATTTAATAACCACCAAAAATTAAGCAATGTGTGGGCACTGCTTCCAGTTGAAATCAGTCTGTCTGTCTGTCTATCTATCTATCTATCTATCTATCTATCTATCTATCTATCTATCGGTCTGTCTATCTTTAAAACTGAAAGACATCCATTAAAAATACACAATGACAGCATATTTAGTGTGTAATTGATGCTAAAACACAATTCTCACTCTCCTAATATAGCTGATTTTTGACAATGAACTGCATTTTTCATGTGAAGCATTTGATGTCATAAAGATGTAAACCTCACAAAGCAATTCTGTCACTGGTCAGTTTGCTTGACAGACATCTGACTTTAGCCAATGGAAACATGGTGACATGTAAATATGAAAGCACATTAGGACAAAATATGCAATAAGATAGAGGCAAAGGGAGATGGCTGCTGGGAATGTATTTATTTTTATCCCAGAACACCTTTAAATCTAAGTATTAATACTACGTTGATGTACTTTTCAAATTGGAGAGCTACTTTTTACTAAAAGTACATCTCCCTTATATAATTAAGTATAATGCAGACCTGCTCAAAAGCTTAGTATAATTAAAGAAGTCTTATGCCATAAATGATGATGATGATGATGATGATGAGAGCTGCTTATGTGAATGTCTATAGTGGTTTTCTCTACCAGTGTCACTGTATTAGACAACTGTTATCAAACTTAGCAATAATGATGCATTAATCTGCCAATCAAGTGTGGAAGCTTGCTATGTGTATAGGCATAGTAAACACATATCATCATCATCCTCATTATCATTTATTTATATAGTGTCACTAATAGCGCAGCGCTGTACAGAGAACCCATTCACATCAGTCCCTACCCTATTGGAGCTTACAGTCTAAATTCCCTAATATAGACACACACTCACACACAGAGAGAGAGGGAGAGACTAGGGTCAATTTTGATAGCAGCCAATTAACCTAACAGTATGTTTTTTGGAGTGTGGGAGGAAACCGCAGCACCCGGAGGAAACCCACGCAAACACAGGGAGAACATACAAACTTCACACAGATAAGGCCATGGTTGATATAAGTACTGGCTCTGCTTACCATTGTCCAGTCTAGTACATAACTGTATTAATGCTGTGAAATATTATTACTTTGAATGCCTTAAATATGCAAGAGCGCATTTGGGTAAGTTTATGCTAATAAAAGATATATGCACTTTTCTTGCCTACCCATACTATTTAATAACCACCAAAAATTAAGCAATGTGTGGGCACTGCTTCCAGTTGAAATCAGTCTGTCTGTCTGTCTATCTATCTATCTATCTATCTATCTATCTATCTATCTATCTATCTATCTATCTATCGGTCTGTCTATCTTTAAAACTGAAAGACATCCATTAAAAATACACAATGACAGCATATTTAGTGTGTAATTGATGCTAAAACACAATTCTCACTCTCCTAATATAGCTGATTTTTGACAATGAACTGCATTTTTCATGTGAAGCATTTGATGTCATAAAGATGTAAACCTCACAAAGCAATTCTGTCACTGGTCAGTTTGCTTGACAGACATCTGACTTTAGCCAATGGAAACATGGTGACATGTAAATATGAAAGCACATTAGGACAAAATATGCAATAAGATAGAGGCAAAGGGAGATGGCTGCTGGGAATGTATTTATTTTTATCCCAGAACACCTTTAAATCTAAGTATTAATACTACGTTGATGTACTTTTCAAATTGGAGAGCTACTTTTTACTAAAAGTACATCTCCCTTATATAATTAAGTATAATGCAGACCTGCTCAAAAGCTTAGTATAATTAAAGAAGTCTTATGCCATAAATGATGATGATGATGATGATGATGAGAGCTGCTTATGTGAATGTCTATAGTGGTTTTCTCTACCAGTGTCACTGTATTAGACAACTGTTATCAAACTTAGCAATAATGATGCATTAATCTGCCAATCAAGTGTGGAAGCTTGCTATGTGTATAGGCATAGTAAACACATATCATCATCATCCTCATTATCATTTATTTATATAGTGTCACTAATAGCGCAGCGCTGTACAGAGAACCCATTCACATCAGTCCCTACCCTATTGGAGCTTACAGTCTAAATTCCCTAATATAGACACACACTCACACACAGAGAGAGAGGGAGAGACTAGGGTCAATTTTGATAGCAGCCAATTAACCTAACAGTATGTTTTTTGGAGTGTGGGAGGAAACCGCAGCACCCGGAGGAAACCCATGCAAACACAGGGAGAACATACAAACTTCACACAGATAAGGCCATGGTTGATATAAGTACTGGCTCTGCTTACCATTGTCCAGTCTAGTACATAACTGTATTAATGCTGTGAAATATTATTACTTTGAATGCCTTAAATATGCAAGAGCGCATTTGGGTAAGTTTATGCTAATAAAAGATATATGCACTTTTCTTGCCTACCCATACTATTTAATAACCACCAAAAATTAAGCAATGTGTGGGCACTGCTTCCAGTTGAAATCAGTCTGTCTGTCTGTCTATCTATCTATCTATCTATCTATCTATCTATCTATCTATCTATCTATCTATCGGTCTGTCTATCTTTAAAACTGAAAGACATCCATTAAAAATACACAATGACAGCATATTTAGTGTGTAATTGATGCTAAAACACAATTCTCACTCTCCTAATATAGCTGATTTTTGACAATGAACTGCATTTTTCATGTGAAGCATTTGATGTCATAAAGATGTAAACCTCACAAAGCAATTCTGTCACTGGTCAGTTTGCTTGACAGACATCTGACTTTAGCCAATGGAAACATGGTGACATGTAAATATGAAAGCACATTAGGACAAAATATGCAATAAGATAGAGGCAAAGGGAGATGGCTGCTGGGAATGTATTTATTTTTATCCCAGAACACCTTTAAATCTAAGTATTAATACTACGTTGATGTACTTTTCAAATTGGAGAGCTACTTTTTACTAAAAGTACATCTCCCTTATATAATTAAGTATAATGCAGACCTGCTCAAAAGCTTAGTATAATTAAAGAAGTCTTATGCCATAAATGATGATGATGATGATGATGATGAGAGCTGCTTATGTGAATGTCTATAGTGGTTTTCTCTACCAGTGTCACTGTATTAGACAACTGTTATCAAACTTAGCAATAATGATGCATTAATCTGCCAATCAAGTGTGGAAGCTTGCTATGTGTATAGGCATAGTAAACACATATCATCATCATCCTCATTATCATTTATTTATATAGTGTCACTAATAGCGCAGCGCTGTACAGAGAACCCATTCACATCAGTCCCTACCCTATTGGAGCTTACAGTCTAAATTCCCTAATATAGACACACACTCACACACAGAGAGAGAGGGAGAGACTAGGGTCAATTTTGATAGCAGCCAATTAACCTAACAGTATGTTTTTTGGAGTGTGGGAGGAAACCGCAGCACCCGGAGGAAACCCACGCAAACACAGGGAGAACATACAAACTTCACACAGATAAGGCCATGGTTGATATAAGTACTGGCTCTGCTTACCATTGTCCAGTCTAGTACATAACTGTATTAATGCTGTGAAATATTATTACTTTGAATGCCTTAAATATGCAAGAGCGCATTTGGGTAAGTTTATGCTAATAAAAGATATATGCACTTTTCTTGCCTACCCATACTATTTAATAACCACCAAAAATTAAGCAATGTGTGGGCACTGCTTCCAGTTGAAATCAGTCTGTCTGTCTGTCTATCTATCTATCTATCTATCTATCTATCTATCTATCTATCTATCTATCTATCTATCGGTCTGTCTATCTTTAAAACTGAAAGACATCCATTAAAAATACACAATGACAGCATATTTAGTGTGTAATTGATGCTAAAACACAATTCTCACTCTCCTAATATAGCTGATTTTTGACAATGAACTGCATTTTTCATGTGAAGCATTTGATGTCATAAAGATGTAAACCTCACAAAGCAATTCTGTCACTGGTCAGTTTGCTTGACAGACATCTGACTTTAGCCAATGGAAACATGGTGACATGTAAATATGAAAGCACATTAGGACAAAATATGCAATAAGATAGAGGCAAAGGGAGATGGCTGCTGGGAATGTATTTATTTTTATCCCAGAACACCTTTAAATCTAAGTATTAATACTACGTTGATGTACTTTTCAAATTGGAGAGCTACTTTTTACTAAAAGTACATCTCCCTTATATAATTAAGTATAATGCAGACCTGCTCAAAAGCTTAGTATAATTAAAGAAGTCTTATGCCATAAATGATGATGATGATGATGATGATGATGAGAGCTGCTTATGTGAATGTCTATAGTGGTTTTCTCTACCAGTGTCACTGTATTAGACAACTGTTATCAAACTTAGCAATAATGATGCATTAATCTGCCAATCAAGTGTGGAAGCTTGCTATGTGTATAGGCATAGTAAACACATATCATCATCATCCTCATTATCATTTATTTATATAGTGTCACTAATAGCGCAGCGCTGTACAGAGAACCCATTCACATCAGTCCCTACCCTATTGGAGCTTACAGTCTAAATTCCCTAATATAGACACACACTCACACACAGAGAGAGAGGGAGAGACTAGGGTCAATTTTGATAGCAGCCAATTAACCTAACAGTATGTTTTTTGGAGTGTGGGAGGAAACCGCAGCACCCGGAGGAAACCCACGCAAACACAGGGAGAACATACAAACTTCACACAGATAAGGCCATGGTTGATATAAGTACTGGCTCTGCTTACCATTGTCCAGTCTAGTACATAACTGTATTAATGCTGTGAAATATTATTACTTTGAATGCCTTAAATATGCAAGAGCGCATTTGGGTAAGTTTATGCTAATAAAAGATATATGCACTTTTCTTGCCTACCCATACTATTTAATAACCACCAAAAATTAAGCAATGTGTGGGCACTGCTTCCAGTTGAAATCAGTCTGTCTGTCTGTCTATCTATCTATCTATCTATCTATCTATCTATCTATCTATCTATCTATCTATCGGTCTGTCTATCTTTAAAACTGAAAGACATCCATTAAAAATACACAATGACAGCATATTTAGTGTGTAATTGATGCTAAAACACAATTCTCACTCTCCTAATATAGCTGATTTTTGACAATGAACTGCATTTTTCATGTGAAGCATTTGATGTCATAAAGATGTAAACCTCACAAAGCAATTCTGTCACTGGTCAGTTTGCTTGACAGACATCTGACTTTAGCCAATGGAAACATGGTGACATGTAAATATGAAAGCACATTAGGACAAAATATGCAATAAGATAGAGGCAAAGGGAGATGGCTGCTGGGAATGTATTTATTTTTATCCCAGAACACCTTTAAATCTAAGTATTAATACTACGTTGATGTACTTTTCAAATTGGAGAGCTACTTTTTACTAAAAGTACATCTCCCTTATATAATTAAGTATAATGCAGACCTGCTCAAAAGCTTAGTATAATTAAAGAAGTCTTATGCCATAAATGATGATGATGATGATGATGATGAGAGCTGCTTATGTGAATGTCTATAGTGGTTTTCTCTACCAGTGTCACTGTATTAGACAACTGTTATCAAACTTAGCAATAATGATGCATTAATCTGCCAATCAAGTGTGGAAGCTTGCTATGTGTATAGGCATAGTAAACACATATCATCATCATCCTCATTATCATTTATTTATATAGTGTCACTAATAGCGCAGCGCTGTACAGAGAACCCATTCACATCAGTCCCTACCCTATTGGAGCTTACAGTCTAAATTCCCTAATATAGACACACACTCACACACAGAGAGAGAGGGAGAGACTAGGGTCAATTTTGATAGCAGCCAATTAACCTAACAGTATGTTTTTTGGAGTGTGGGAGGAAACCGCAGCACCCGGAGGAAACCCACGCAAACACAGGGAGAACATACAAACTTCACACAGATAAGGCCATGGTTGATATAAGTACTGGCTCTGCTTACCATTGTCCAGTCTAGTACATAACTGTAT
Source organism: Mixophyes fleayi (assembly GCF_038048845.1). Taxonomy (NCBI): domain Eukaryota; kingdom Metazoa; phylum Chordata; class Amphibia; order Anura; family Limnodynastidae; genus Mixophyes; species Mixophyes fleayi. The sequence goes on along the minus strand of NW_027447042.1, from coordinate 814,614 downwards.
TAATGCTGTGAAATATTATTACTTTGAATGCCTTAAATATGCAAGAGCGCATTTGGGTAAGTTTATGCTAATAAAAGATATATGCACTTTTCTTGCCTACCCATACTATTTAATAACCACCAAAAATTAAGCAATGTGTGGGCACTGCTTCCAGTTGAAATCAGTCTGTCTGTCTGTCTGTCTATCTATCTATCTATCTATCTATCTATCTATCTATCTATCTATCTATCTATCGGTCTGTCTATCTTTAAAACTGAAAGACATCCATTAAAAATACACAATGACAGCATATTTAGTGTGTAATTGATGCTAAAACACAATTCTCACTCTCCTAATATAGCTGATTTTTGACAATGAACTGCATTTTTCATGTGAAGCATTTGATGTCATAAAGATGTAAACCTCACAAAGCAATTCTGTCACTGGTCAGTTTGCTTGACAGACATCTGACTTTAGCCAATGGAAACATGGTGACATGTAAATATGAAAGCACATTAGGACAAAATATGCAATAAGATAGAGGCAAAGGGAGATGGCTGCTGGGAATGTATTTATTTTTATCCCAGAACACCTTTAAATCTAAGTATTAATACTACGTTGATGTACTTTTCAAATTGGAGAGCTACTTTTTACTAAAAGTACATCTCCCTTATATAATTAAGTATAATGCAGACCTGCTCAAAAGCTTAGTATAATTAAAGAAGTCTTATGCCATAAATGATGATGATGATGATGATGATGATGAGAGCTGCTTATGTGAATGTCTATAGTGGTTTTCTCTACCAGTGTCACTGTATTAGACAACTGTTATCAAACTTAGCAATAATGATGCATTAATCTGCCAATCAAGTGTGGAAGCTTGCTATGTGTATAGGCATAGTAAACACATATCATCATCATCCTCATTATCATTTATTTATATAGTGTCACTAATAGCGCAGCGCTGTACAGAGAACCCATTCACATCAGTCCCTACCCTATTGGAGCTTACAGTCTAAATTCCCTAATATAGACACACACTCACACACAGAGAGAGAGGGAGAGACTAGGGTCAATTTTGATAGCAGCCAATTAACCTAACAGTATGTTTTTTGGAGTGTGGGAGGAAACCGCAGCACCCGGAGGAAACCCATGCAAACACAGGGAGAACATACAAACTTCACACAGATAAGGCCATGGTTGATATAAGTACTGGCTCTGCTTACCATTGTCCAGTCTAGTACATAACTGTATTAATGCTGTGAAATATTATTACTTTGAATGCCTTAAATATGCAAGAGCGCATTTGGGTAAGTTTATGCTAATAAAAGATATATGCACTTTTCTTGCCTACCCATACTATTTAATAACCACCAAAAATTAAGCAATGTGTGGGCACTGCTTCCAGTTGAAATCAGTCTGTCTGTCTGTCTATCTATCTATCTATCTATCTATCTATCTATCTATCTATCTATCTATCTATCGGTCTGTCTATCTTTAAAACTGAAAGACATCCATTAAAAATACACAATGACAGCATATTTAGTGTGTAATTGATGCTAAAACACAATTCTCACTCTCCTAATATAGCTGATTTTTGACAATGAACTGCATTTTTCATGTGAAGCATTTGATGTCATAAAGATGTAAACCTCACAAAGCAATTCTGTCACTGGTCAGTTTGCTTGACAGACATCTGACTTTAGCCAATGGAAACATGGTGACATGTAAATATGAAAGCACATTAGGACAAAATATGCAATAAGATAGAGGCAAAGGGAGATGGCTGCTGGGAATGTATTTATTTTTATCCCAGAACACCTTTAAATCTAAGTATTAATACTACGTTGATGTACTTTTCAAATTGGAGAGCTACTTTTTACTAAAAGTACATCTCCCTTATATAATTAAGTATAATGCAGACCTGCTCAAAAGCTTAGTATAATTAAAGAAGTCTTATGCCATAAATGATGATGATGATGATGATGATGATGAGAGCTGCTTATGTGAATGTCTATAGTGGTTTTCTCTACCAGTGTCACTGTATTAGACAACTGTTATCAAACTTAGCAATAATGATGCATTAATCTGCCAATCAAGTGTGGAAGCTTGCTATGTGTATAGGCATAGTAAACACATATCATCATCATCCTCATTATCATTTATTTATATAGTGTCACTAATAGCGCAGCGCTGTACAGAGAACCCATTCACATCAGTCCCTACCCTATTGGAGCTTACAGTCTAAATTCCCTAATATAGACACACACTCACACACAGAGAGAGAGGGAGAGACTAGGGTCAATTTTGATAGCAGCCAATTAACCTAACAGTATGTTTTTTGGAGTGTGGGAGGAAACCGCAGCACCCGGAGGAAACCCACGCAAACACAGGGAGAACATACAAACTTCACACAGATAAGGCCATGGTTGATATAAGTACTGGCTCTGCTTACCATTGTCCAGTCTAGTACATAACTGTATTAATGCTGTGAAATATTATTACTTTGAATGCCTTAAATATGCAAGAGCGCATTTGGGTAAGTTTATGCTAATAAAAGATATATGCACTTTTCTTGCCTACCCATACTATTTAATAACCACCAAAAATTAAGCAATGTGTGGGCACTGCTTCCAGTTGAAATCAGTCTGTCTGTCTGTCTGTCTATCTATCTATCTATCTATCTATCTATCTATCTATCTATCTATCTATCTATCGGTCTGTCTATCTTTAAAACTGAAAGACATCCATTAAAAATACACAATGACAGCATATTTAGTGTGTAATTGATGCTAAAACACAATTCTCACTCTCCTAATATAGCTGATTTTTGACAATGAACTGCATTTTTCATGTGAAGCATTTGATGTCATAAAGATGTAAACCTCACAAAGCAATTCTGTCACTGGTCAGTTTGCTTGACAGACATCTGACTTTAGCCAATGGAAACATGGTGACATGTAAATATGAAAGCACATTAGGACAAAATATGCAATAAGATAGAGGCAAAGGGAGATGGCTGCTGGGAATGTATTTATTTTTATCCCAGAACACCTTTAAATCTAAGTATTAATACTACGTTGATGTACTTTTCAAATTGGAGAGCTACTTTTTACTAAAAGTACATCTCCCTTATATAATTAAGTATAATGCAGACCTGCTCAAAAACTTAGTATAATTAAAGAAGTCTTATGCCATAAATGATGATGATGATGATGATGAGAGCTGCTTATGTGAATGTCTATAGTGGTTTTCTCTACCAGTGTCACTGTATTAGACAACTGTTATCAAACTTAGCAATAATGATGCATTAATCTGCCAATCAAGTGTGGAAGCTTGCTATGTGTATAGGCATAGTAAACACATATCATCATCATCCTCATTATCATTTATTTATATAGTGTCACTAATAGCGCAGCGCTGTACAGAGAACCCATTCACATCAGTCCCTACCCTATTGGAGCTTACAGTCTAAATTCCCTAATATAGACACACACTCACACACAGAGAGAGAGGGAGAGACTAGGGTCAATTTTGATAGCAGCCAATTAACCTAACAGTATGTTTTTTGGAGTGTGGGAGGAAACCGCAGCACCCGGAGGAAACCCACGCAAACACAGGGAGAACATACAAACTTCACACAGATAAGGCCATGGTTGATATAAGTACTGGCTCTGCTTACCATTGTCCAGTCTAGTACATAACTGTATTAATGCTGTGAAATATTATTACTTTGAATGCCTTAAATATGCAAGAGCGCATTTGGGTAAGTTTATGCTAATAAAAGATATATGCACTTTTCTTGCCTACCCATACTATTTAATAACCACCAAAAATTAAGCAATGTGTGGGCACTGCTTCCAGTTGAAATCAGTCTGTCTGTCTGTCTATCTATCTATCTATCTATCTATCTATCTATCGGTCTGTCTATCTTTAAAACTGAAAGACATCCATTAAAAATACACAATGACAGCATATTTAGTGTGTAATTGATGCTAAAACACAATTCTCACTCTCCTAATATAGCTGATTTTTGACAATGAACTGCATTTTTCATGTGAAGCATTTGATGTCATAAAGATGTAAACCTCACAAAGCAATTCTGTCACTGGTCAGTTTGCTTGACAGACATCTGACTTTAGCCAATGGAAACATGGTGACATGTAAATATGAAAGCACATTAGGACAAAATATGCAATAAGATAGAGGCAAAGGGAGATGGCTGCTGGGAATGTATTTATTTTTATCCCAGAACACCTTTAAATCTAAGTATTAATACTACGTTGATGTACTTTTCAAATTGGAGAGCTACTTTTTACTAAAAGTACATCTCCCTTATATAATTAAGTATAATGCAGACCTGCTCAAAAGCTTAGTATAATTAAAGAAGTCTTATGCCATAAATGATGATGATGATGATGATGATGATGATGATGATGATGATGATGATGATGATGATGATGATGATGATGATGATGATGATGATGATGATGATGATGATGATGAGAGCTGCTTATGTGAATGTCTATAGTGGTTTTCTCTACCAGTGTCACTGTATTAGACAACTGTTATCAAACTTAGCAATAATGATGCATTAATCTGCCAATCAAGTGTGGAAGCTTGCTATGTGTATAGGCATAGTAAACACATATCATCATCATCCTCATTATCATTTATTTATATAGTGTCACTAATAGCGCAGCGCTGTACAGAGAACCCATTCACATCAGTCCCTACCCTATTGGAGCTTACAGTCTAAATTCCCTAATATAGACACACACTCACACACAGAGAGAGAGGGAGAGACTAGGGTCAATTTTGATAGCAGCCAATTAACCTAACAGTATGTTTTTTGGAGTGTGGGAGGAAACCGCAGCACCCGGAGGAAACCCACGCAAACACAGGGAGAACATACAAACTTCACACAGATAAGGCCATGGTTGATATAAGTACTGGCTCTGCTTACCATTGTCCAGTCTAGTACATAACTGTATTAATGCTGTGAAATATTATTACTTTGAATGCCTTAAATATGCAAGAGCGCATTTGGGTAAGTTTATGCTAATAAAAGATATATGCACTTTTCTTGCCTACCCATACTATTTAATAACCACCAAAAATTAAGCAATGTGTGGGCACTGCTTCCAGTTGAAATCAGTCTGTCTGTCTGTCTATCTATCTATCTATCTATCTATCTATCTATCTATCTATCTATCGGTCTGTCTATCTTTAAAACTGAAAGACATCCATTAAAAATACACAATGACAGCATATTTAGTGTGTAATTGATGCTAAAACACAATTCTCACTCTCCTAATATAGCTGATTTTTGACAATGAACTGCATTTTTCATGTGAAGCATTTGATGTCATAAAGATGTAAACCTCACAAAGCAATTCTGTCACTGGTCAGTTTGCTTGACAGACATCTGACTTTAGCCAATGGAAACATGGTGACATGTAAATATGAAAGCACATTAGGACAAAATATGCAATAAGATAGAGGCAAAGGGAGATGGCTGCTGGGAATGTATTTATTTTTATCCCAGAACACCTTTAAATCTAAGTATTAATACTACGTTGATGTACTTTTCAAATTGGAGAGCTACTTTTTACTAAAAGTACATCTCCCTTATATAATTAAGTATAATGCAGACCTGCTCAAAAGCTTAGTATAATTAAAGAAGTCTTATGCCATAAATGATGATGATGATGATGATGATGATGATGATGATGATGATGATGATGATGATGATGATGATGATGATGATGATGATGATGATGATGATGATGATGATGAGAGCTGCTTATGTGAATGTCTATAGTGGTTTTCTCTACCAGTGTCACTGTATTAGACAACTGTTATCAAACTTAGCAATAATGATGCATTAATCTGCCAATCAAGTGTGGAAGCTTGCTATGTGTATAGGCATAGTAAACACATATCATCATCATCCTCATTATCATTTATTTATATAGTGTCACTAATAGCGCAGCGCTGTACAGAGAACCCATTCACATCAGTCCCTACCCTATTGGAGCTTACAGTCTAAATTCCCTAATATAGACACACACTCACACACAGAGAGAGAGGGAGAGACTAGGGTCAATTTTGATAGCAGCCAATTAACCTAACAGTATGTTTTTTGGAGTGTGGGAGGAAACCGCAGCACCCGGAGGAAACCCACGCAAACACAGGGAGAACATACAAACTTCACACAGATAAGGCCATGGTTGATATAAGTACTGGCTCTGCTTACCATTGTCCAGTCTAGTACATAACTGTATTAATGCTGTGAAATATTATTACTTTGAATGCCTTAAATATGCAAGAGCGCATTTGGGTAAGTTTATGCTAATAAAAGATATATGCACTTTTCTTGCCTACCCATACTATTTAATAACCACCAAAAATTAAGCAATGTGTGGGCACTGCTTCCAGTTGAAATCAGTCTGTCTGTCTGTCTATCTATCTATCTATCTATCTATCTATCTATCTATCTATCTATCGGTCTGTCTATCTTTAAAACTGAAAGACATCCATTAAAAATACACAATGACAGCATATTTAGTGTGTAATTGATGCTAAAACACAATTCTCACTCTCCTAATATAGCTGATTTTTGACAATGAACTGCATTTTTCATGTGAAGCATTTGATGTCATAAAGATGTAAACCTCACAAAGCAATTCTGTCACTGGTCAGTTTGCTTGACAGACATCTGACTTTAGCCAATGGAAACATGGTGACATGTAAATATGAAAGCACATTAGGACAAAATATGCAATAAGATAGAGGCAAAGGGAGATGGCTGCTGGGAATGTATTTATTTTTATCCCAGAACACCTTTAAATCTAAGTATTAATACTACGTTGATGTACTTTTCAAATTGGAGAGCTACTTTTTACTAAAAGTACATCTCCCTTATATAATTAAGTATAATGCAGACCTGCTCAAAAGCTTAGTATAATTAAAGAAGTCTTATGCCATAAATGATGATGATGATGATGATGATGATGATGATGATGATGATGATGATGATGATGATGATGATGATGATGATGATGATGATGATGATGATGATGAGAGCTGCTTATGTGAATGTCTATAGTGGTTTTCTCTACCAGTGTCACTGTATTAGACAACTGTTATCAAACTTAGCAATAATGATGCATTAATCTGCCAATCAAGTGTGGAAGCTTGCTATGTGTATAGGCATAGTAAACACATATCATCATCATCCTCATTATCATTTATTTATATAGTGTCACTAATAGCGCAGCGCTGTACAGAGAACCCATTCACATCAGTCCCTACCCTATTGGAGCTTACAGTCTAAATTCCCTAATATAGACACACACTCACACACAGAGAGAGAGGGAGAGACTAGGGTCAATTTTGATAGCAGCCAATTAACCTAACAGTATGTTTTTTGGAGTGTGGGAGGAAACCGCAGCACCCGGAGGAAACCCACGCAAACACAGGGAGAACATACAAACTTCACACAGATAAGGCCATGGTTGATATAAGTACTGGCTCTGCTTACCATTGTCCAGTCTAGTACATAACTGTATTAATGCTGTGAAATATTATTACTTTGAATGCCTTAAATATGCAAGAGCGCATTTGGGTAAGTTTATGCTAATAAAAGATATATGCACTTTTCTTGCCTACCCATACTATTTAATAACCACCAAAAATTAAGCAATGTGTGGGCACTGCTTCCAGTTGAAATCAGTCTGTCTGTCTGTCTATCTATCTATCTATCTATCTATCTATCTATCTATCGGTCTGTCTATCTTTAAAACTGAAAGACATCCATTAAAAATACACAATGACAGCATATTTAGTGTGTAATTGATGCTAAAACACAATTCTCACTCTCCTAATATAGCTGATTTTTGACAATGAACTGCATTTTTCATGTGAAGCATTTGATGTCATAAAGATGTAAACCTCACAAAGCAATTCTGTCACTGGTCAGTTTGCTTGACAGACATCTGACTTTAGCCAATGGAAACATGGTGACATGTAAATATGAAAGCACATTAGGACAAAATATGCAATAAGATAGAGGCAAAGGGAGATGGCTGCTGGGAATGTATTTATTTTTATCCCAGAACACCTTTAAATCTAAGTATTAATACTACGTTGATGTACTTTTCAAATTGGAGAGCTACTTTTTACTAAAAGTACATCTCCCTTATATAATTAAGTATAATGCAGACCTGCTCAAAAGCTTAGTATAATTAAAGAAGTCTTATGCCATAAATGATGATGATGATGATGATGATGATGATGATGATGATGATGATGATGATGATGATGATGATGATGAGAGCTGCTTATGTGAATGTCTATAGTGGTTTTCTCTACCAGTGTCACTGTATTAGACAACTGTTATCAAACTTAGCAATAATGATGCATTAATCTGCCAATCAAGTGTGGAAGCTTGCTATGTGTATAGGCATAGTAAACACATATCATCATCATCCTCATTATCATTTATTTATATAGTGTCACTAATAGCGCAGCGCTGTACAGAGAACCCATTCACATCAGTCCCTACCCTATTGGAGCTTACAGTCTAAATTCCCTAATATAGACACACACTCACACACAGAGAGAGAGGGAGAGACTAGGGTCAATTTTGATAGCAGCCAATTAACCTAACAGTATGTTTTTTGGAGTGTGGGAGGAAACCGCAGCACCCGGAGGAAACCCACGCAAACACAGGGAGAACATACAAACTTCACACAGATAAGGCCATGGTTGATATAAGTACTGGCTCTGCTTACCATTGTCCAGTCTAGTACATAACTGTATTAATGCTGTGAAATATTATTACTTTGAATGCCTTAAATATGCAAGAGCGCATTTGGGTAAGTTTATGCTAATAAAAGATATATGCACTTTTCTTGCCTACCCATACTATTTAATAACCACCAAAAATTAAGCAATGTGTGGGCACTGCTTCCAGTTGAAATCAGTCTGTCTGTCTGTCTATCTATCTATCTATCTATCTATCTATCTATCTATCGGTCTGTCTATCTTTAAAACTGAAAGACATCCATTAAAAATACACAATGACAGCATATTTAGTGTGTAATTGATGCTAAAACACAATTCTCACTCTCCTAATATAGCTGATTTTTGACAATGAACTGCATTTTTCATGTGAAGCATTTGATGTCATAAAGATGTAAACCTCACAAAGCAATTCTGTCACTGGTCAGTTTGCTTGACAGACATCTGACTTTAGCCAATGGAAACATGGTGACATGTAAATATGAAAGCACATTAGGACAAAATATGCAATAAGATAGAGGCAAAGGGAGATGGCTGCTGGGAATGTATTTATTTTTATCCCAGAACACCTTTAAATCTAAGTATTAATACTACGTTGATGTACTTTTCAAATTGGAGAGCTACTTTTTACTAAAAGTACATCTCCCTTATATAATTAAGTATAATGCAGACCTGCTCAAAAGCTTAGTATAATTAAAGAAGTCTTATGCCATAAATGATGATGATGATGATGATGATGATGATGATGATGATGATGATGATGATGATGATGATGATGATGATGATGATGATGATGATGATGATGATGATGAGAGCTGCTTATGTGAATGTCTATAGTGGTTTTCTCTACCAGTGTCACTGTATTAGACAACTGTTATCAAACTTAGCAATAATGATGCATTAATCTGCCAATCAAGTGTGGAAGCTTGCTATGTGTATAGGCATAGTAAACACATATCATCATCATCCTCATTATCATTTATTTATATAGTGTCACTAATAGCGCAGCGCTGTACAGAGAACCCATTCACATCAGTCCCTACCCTATTGGAGCTTACAGTCTAAATTCCCTAATATAGACACACACTCACACACAGAGAGAGAGGGAGAGACTAGGGTCAATTTTGATAGCAGCCAATTAACCTAACAGTATGTTTTTTGGAGTGTGGGAGGAAACCGCAGCACCCGGAGGAAACCCACGCAAACACAGGGAGAACATACAAACTTCACACAGATAAGGCCATGGTTGATATAAGTACTGGCTCTGCTTACCATTGTCCAGTCTAGTACATAACTGTATTAATGCTGTGAAATATTATTACTTTGAATGCCTTAAATATGCAAGAGCGCATTTGGGTAAGTTTATGCTAATAAAAGATATATGCACTTTTCTTGCCTACCCATACTATTTAATAACCACCAAAAATTAAGCAATGTGTGGGCACTGCTTCCAGTTGAAATCAGTCTGTCTGTCTGTCTATCTATCTATCTATCTATCTATCTATCTATCTATCTATCTATCTATCGGTCTGTCTATCTTTAAAACTGAAAGACATCCATTAAAAATACACAATGACAGCATATTTAGTGTGTAATTGATGCTAAAACACAATTCTCACTCTCCTAATATAGCTGATTTTTGACAATGAACTGCATTTTTCATGTGAAGCATTTGATGTCATAAAGATGTAAACCTCACAAAGCAATTCTGTCACTGGTCAGTTTGCTTGACAGACATCTGACTTTAGCCAATGGAAACATGGTGACATGTAAATATGAAAGCACATTAGGACAAAATATGCAATAAGATAGAGGCAAAGGGAGATGGCTGCTGGGAATGTATTTATTTTTATCCCAGAACACCTTTAAATCTAAGTATTAATACTACGTTGATGTACTTTTCAAATTGGAGAGCTACTTTTTACTAAAAGTACATCTCCCTTATATAATTAAGTATAATGCAGACCTGCTCAAAAACTTAGTATAATTAAAGAAGTCTTATGCCATAAATGATGATGATGATGATGATGAGAGCTGCTTATGTGAATGTCTATAGTGGTTTTCTCTACCAGTGTCACTGTATTAGACAACTGTTATCAAACTTAGCAATAATGATGCATTAATCTGCCAATCAAGTGTGGAAGCTTGCTATGTGTATAGGCATAGTAAACACATATCATCATCATCCTCATTATCATTTATTTATATAGTGTCACTAATAGCGCAGCGCTGTACAGAGAACCCATTCACATCAGTCCCTACCCTATTGGAGCTTACAGTCTAAATTCCCTAATATAGACACACACTCACACACAGAGAGAGAGGGAGAGACTAGGGTCAATTTTGATAGCAGCCAATTAACCTAACAGTATGTTTTTTGGAGTGTGGGAGGAAACCGCAGCACCCGGAGGAAACCCACGCAAACACAGGGAGAACATACAAACTTCACACAGATAAGGCCATGGTTGATATAAGTACTGGCTCTGCTTACCATTGTCCAGTCTAGTACATAACTGTATTAATGCTGTGAAATATTATTACTTTGAATGCCTTAAATATGCAAGAGCGCATTTGGGTAAGTTTATGCTAATAAAAGATATATGCACTTTTCTTGCCTACCCATACTATTTAATAACCACCAAAAATTAAGCAATGTGTGGGCACTGCTTCCAGTTGAAATCAGTCTGTCTATCTATCTATCTATCTATCTATCTATCTATCTATCTATCTATCGGTCTGTCTATCTTTAAAACTGAAAGACATCCATTAAAAATACACAATGACAGCATATTTAGTGTGTAATTGATGCTAAAACACAATTCTCACTCTCCTAATATAGCTGATTTTTGACAATGAACTGCATTTTTCATGTGAAGCATTTGATGTCATAAAGATGTAAACCTCACAAAGCAATTCTGTCACTGGTCAGTTTGCTTGACAGACATCTGACTTTAGCCAATGGAAACATGGTGACATGTAAATATGAAAGCACATTAGGACAAAATATGCAATAAGATAGAGGCAAAGGGAGATGGCTGCTGGGAATGTATTTATTTTTATCCCAGAACACCTTTAAATCTAAGTATTAATACTACGTTGATGTACTTTTCAAATTGGAGAGCTACTTTTTACTAAAAGTACATCTCCCTTATATAATTAAGTATAATGCAGACCTGCTCAAAAGCTTAGTATAATTAAAGAAGTCTTATGCCATAAATGATGATGATGATGATGATGATGATGATGATGATGATGATGATGATGATGATGATGATGATGATGAGAGCTGCTTATGTGAATGTCTATAGTGGTTTTCTCTACCAGTGTCACTGTATTAGACAACTGTTATCAAACTTAGCAATAATGATGCATTAATCTGCCAATCAAGTGTGGAAGCTTGCTATGTGTATAGGCATAGTAAACACATATCATCATCATCCTCATTATCATTTATTTATATAGTGTCACTAATAGCGCAGCGCTGTACAGAGAACCCATTCACATCAGTCCCTACCCTATTGGAGCTTACAGTCTAAATTCCCTAATATAGACACACACTCACACACAGAGAGAGAGGGAGAGACTAGGGTCAATTTTGATAGCAGCCAATTAACCTAACAGTATGTTTTTTGGAGTGTGGGAGGAAACCGCAGCACCCGGAGGAAACCCACGCAAACACAGGGAGAACATACAAACTTCACACAGATAAGGCCATGGTTGATATAAGTACTGGCTCTGCTTACCATTGTCCAGTCTAGTACATAACTGTATTAATGCTGTGAAATATTATTACTTTGAATGCCTTAAATATGCAAGAGCGCATTTGGGTAAGTTTATGCTAATAAAAGATATATGCACTTTTCTTGCCTACCCATACTATTTAATAACCACCAAAAATTAAGCAATGTGTGGGCACTGCTTCCAGTTGAAATCAGTCTGTCTGTCTGTCTATCTATCTATCTATCTATCTATCTATCTATCTATCTATCTATCTATCTATCTATCGGTCTGTCTATCTTTAAAACTGAAAGACATCCATTAAAAATACACAATGACAGCATATTTAGTGTGTAATTGATGCTAAAACACAATTCTCACTCTCCTAATATAGCTGATTTTTGACAATGAACTGCATTTTTCATGTGAAGCATTTGATGTCATAAAGATGTAAACCTCACAAAGCAATTCTGTCACTGGTCAGTTTGCTTGACAGACATCTGACTTTAGCCAATGGAAACATGGTGACATGTAAATATGAAAGCACATTAGGACAAAATATGCAATAAGATAGAGGCAAAGGGAGATGGCTGCTGGGAATGTATTTATTTTTATCCCAGAACACCTTTAAATCTAAGTATTAATACTACGTTGATGTACTTTTCAAATTGGAGAGCTACTTTTTACTAAAAGTACATCTCCCTTATATAATTAAGTATAATGCAGACCTGCTCAAAAGCTTAGTATAATTAAAGAAGTCTTATGCCATAAATGATGATGATGATGATGATGATGATGATGATGATGATGATGATGATGAGAGCTGCTTATGTGAATGTCTATAGTGGTTTTCTCTACCAGTGTCACTGTATTAGACAACTATTATCAAACTTAGCAATAATGATGCATTAATCTGCCAATCAAGTGTGGAAGCTTGCTATGTGTATAGGCATAGTAAACACATATCATCATCATCCTCATTATCATTTATTTATATAGTGTCACTAATAGCGCAGCGCTGTACAGAGAACCCATTCACATCAGTCCCTACCCTATTGGAGCTTACAGTCTAAATTCCCTAATATAGACACACACTCACACACAGAGAGAGAGGGAGAGACTAGGGTCAATTTTGATAGCAGCCAATTAACCTAACAGTATGTTTTTTGGAGTGTGGGAGGAAACCGCAGCACCCGGAGGAAACCCACGCAAACACAGGGAGAACATACAAACTTCACACAGATAAGGCCATGGTTGATATAAGTACTGGCTCTGCTTACCATTGTCCAGTCTAGTACATAACTGTATTAATGCTGTGAAATATTATTACTTTGAATGCCTTAAATATGCAAGAGCGCATTTGGGTAAGTTTATGCTAATAAAAGATATATGCACTTTTCTTGCCTACCCATACTATTTAATAACCACCAAAAATTAAGCAATGTGTGGGCACTGCTTCCAGTTGAAATCAGTCTGTCTGTCTGTCTATCTATCTATCTATCTATCTATCTATCTATCTATCTATCTATCTATCTATCTATCTATCTATCTATCGGTCTGTCTATCTTTAAAACTGAAAGACATCCATTAAAAATACACAATGACAGCATATTTAGTGTGTAATTGATGCTAAAACACAATTCTCACTCTCCTAATATAGCTGATTTTTGACAATGAACTGCATTTTTCATGTGAAGCATTTGATGTCATAAAGATGTAAACCTCACAAAGCAATTCTGTCACTGGTCAGTTTGCTTGACAGACATCTGACTTTAGCCAATGGAAACATGGTGACATGTAAATATGAAAGCACATTAGGACAAAATATGCAATAAGATAGAGGCAAAGGGAGATGGCTGCTGGGAATGTATTTATTTTTATCCCAGAACACCTTTAAATCTAAGTATTAATACTACGTTGATGTACTTTTCAAATTGGAGAGCTACTTTTTACTAAAAGTACATCTCCCTTATATAATTAAGTATAATGCAGACCTGCTCAAAAGCTTAGTATAGTTAAAGAAGTCTTATGCCATAAATGATGATGATGATGATGATGATGATGATGATGATGATGATGATGATGATGATGAGAGCTGCTTATGTGAATGTCTATAGTGGTTTTCTCTACCAGTGTCACTGTATTAGACAACTGTTATCAAACTTAGCAATAATGATGCATTAATCTGCCAATCAAGTGTGGAAGCTTGCTATGTGTATAGGCATAGTAAACACATATCATCATTATCATTTATTTATATAGTGTCACTAATAGCGCAGCGCTGTACAGAGAACCCATTCACATCAGTCCCTACCCTATTGGAGCTTACAGTCTAAATTCCCTAATATAGACACACACTCACACACAGACAGAGAGGGAGAGACTAGGGTCAATTTTGATAGCAGCCAATTAACCTAACAGTATGTTTTTTGGAGTGTGGGAGGAAACCGCAGCACCCGGAGGAAACCCACGCAAACACAGGGAGAACATACAAACTTCACACAGATAAGGCCATGGTTGATATAAGTACTGGCTCTGCTTACCATTGTCCAGTCTAGTACATAACTGTATTAATGCTGTGAAATATTATTACTTTGAATGCCTTAAATATGCAAGAGCGCATTTGGGTAAGTTTATGCTAATAAAAGATATATGCACTTTTCTTGCCTACCCATACTATTTAATAACCACCAAAAATTAAGCAATGTGTGGGCACTGCTTCCAGTTGAAATCAGTCTGTCTGTCTGTCTATCTATCTATCTATCTATCTATCTATCTATCTATCTATCTATCTATCTATCTATCTATCTATCGGTCTGTCTATCTTTAAAACTGAAAGACATCCATTAAAAATACACAATGACAGCATATTTAGTGTGTAATTGATGCTAAAACACAATTCTCACTCTCCTAATATAGCTGATTTTTGACAATGAACTGCATTTTTCATGTGAAGCATTTGATGTCATAAAGATGTAAACCTCACAAAGCAATTCTGTCACTGGTCAGTTTGCTTGACAGACATCTGACTTTAGCCAATGGAAACATGGTGACATGTAAATATGAAAGCACATTAGGACAAAATATGCAATAAGATAGAGGCAAAGGGAGATGGCTGCTGGGAATGTATTTATTTTTATCCCAGAACACCTTTAAATCTAAGTATTAATACTACGTTGATGTACTTTTCAAATTGGAGAGCTACTTTTTACTAAAAGTACATCTCCCTTATATAATTAAGTATAATGCAGACCTGCTCAAAAACTTAGTATAATTAAAGAAGTCTTATGCCATAAATGATGATGATGATGATGATGAGAGCTGCTTATGTGAATGTCTATAGTGGTTTTCTCTACCAGTGTCACTGTATTAGACAACTGTTATCAAACTTAGCAATAATGATGCATTAATCTGCCAATCAAGTGTGGAAGCTTGCTATGTGTATAGGCATAGTAAACACATATCATCATCATCCTCATTATCATTTATTTATATAGTGTCACTAATAGCGCAGCGCTGTACAGAGAACCCATTCACATCAGTCCCTACCCTATTGGAGCTTACAGTCTAAATTCCCTAATATAGACACACACTCACACACAGAGAGAGAGGGAGAGACTAGGGTCAATTTTGATAGCAGCCAATTAACCTAACAGTATGTTTTTTGGAGTGTGGGAGGAAACCGCAGCACCCGGAGGAAACCCACGCAAACACAGGGAGAACATACAAACTTCACACAGATAAGGCCATGGTTGATATAAGTACTGGCTCTGCTTACCATTGTCCAGTCTAGTACATAACTGTATTAATGCTGTGAAATATTATTACTTTGAATGCCTTAAATATGCAAGAGCGCATTTGGGTAAGTTTATGCTAATAAAAGATATATGCACTTTTCTTGCCTACCCATACTATTTAATAACCACCAAAAATTAAGCAATGTGTGGGCACTGCTTCCAGTTGAAATCAGTCTGTCTGTCTGTCTATCTATCTATCTATCTATCTATCTATCTATCTATCGGTCTGTCTATCTTTAAAACTGAAAGACATCCATTAAAAATACACAATGACAGCATATTTAGTGTGTAATTGATGCTAAAACACAATTCTCACTCTCCTAATATAGCTGATTTTTGACAATGAACTGCATTTTTCATGTGAAGCATTTGATGTCATAAAGATGTAAACCTCACAAAGCAATTCTGTCACTGGTCAGTTTGCTTGACAGACATCTGACTTTAGCCAATGGAAACATGGTGACATGTAAATATGAAAGCACATTAGGACAAAATATGCAATAAGATAGAGGCAAAGGGAGATGGCTGCTGGGAATGTATTTATTTTTATCCCAGAACACCTTTAAATCTAAGTATTAATACTACGTTGATGTACTTTTCAAATTGGAGAGCTACTTTTTACTAAAAGTACATCTCCCTTATATAATTAAGTATAATGCAGACCTGCTCAAAAGCTTAGTATAATTAAAGAAGTCTTATGCCATAAATGATGATGATGATGATGATGATGATGATGATGATGATGAGAGCTGCTTATGTGAATGTCTATAGTGGTTTTCTCTACCAGTGTCACTGTATTAGACAACTGTTATCAAACTTAGCAATAATGATGCATTAATCTGCCAATCAAGTGTGGAAGCTTGCTATGTGTATAGGCATAGTAAACACATATCATCATCATCCTCATTATCATTTATTTATATAGTGTCACTAATAGCGCAGCGCTGTACAGAGAACCCATTCACATCAGTCCCTACCCTATTGGAGCTTACAGTCTAAATTCCCTAATATAGACACACACTCACACACAGAGAGAGAGGGAGAGACTAGGGTCAATTTTGATAGCAGCCAATTAACCTAACAGTATGTTTTTTGGAGTGTGGGAGGAAACCGCAGCACCCGGAGGAAACCCACGCAAACACAGGGAGAACATACAAACTTCACACAGATAAGGCCATGGTTGATATAAGTACTGGCTCTGCTTACCATTGTCCAGTCTAGTACATAACTGTATTAATGCTGTGAAATATTATTACTTTGAATGCCTTAAATATGCAAGAGCGCATTTGGGTAAGTTTATGCTAATAAAAGATATATGCACTTTTCTTGCCTACCCATACTATTTAATAACCACCAAAAATTAAGCAATGTGTGGGCACTGCTTCCAGTTGAAATCAGTCTGTCTGTCTGTCTATCTATCTATCTATCTATCTATCTATCTATCTATCTATCTATCGGTCTGTCTATCTTTAAAACTGAAAGACATCCATTAAAAATACACAATGACAGCATATTTAGTGTGTAATTGATGCTAAAACACAATTCTCACTCTCCTAATATAGCTGATTTTTGACAATGAACTGCATTTTTCATGTGAAGCATTTGATGTCATAAAGATGTAAACCTCACAAAGCAATTCTGTCACTGGTCAGTTTGCTTGACAGACATCTGACTTTAGCCAATGGAAACATGGTGACATGTAAATATGAAAGCACATTAGGACAAAATATGCAATAAGATAGAGGCAAAGGGAGATGGCTGCTGGGAATGTATTTATTTTTATCCCAGAACACCTTTAAATCTAAGTATTAATACTACGTTGATGTACTTTTCAAATTGGAGAGCTACTTTTTACTAAAAGTACATCTCCCTTATATAATTAAGTATAATGCAGACCTGCTCAAAAACTTAGTATAATTAAAGAAGTCTTATGCCATAAATGATGATGATGATGATGATGAGAGCTGCTTATGTGAATGTCTATAGTGGTTTTCTCTACCAGTGTCACTGTATTAGACAACTGTTATCAAACTTAGCAATAATGATGCATTAATCTGCCAATCAAGTGTGGAAGCTTGCTATGTGTATAGGCATAGTAAACACATATCATCATCATCCTCATTATCATTTATTTATATAGTGTCACTAATAGCGCAGCGCTGTACAGAGAACCCATTCACATCAGTCCCTACCCTATTGGAGCTTACAGTCTAAATTCCCTAATATAGACACACACTCACACACAGAGAGAGAGGGAGAGACTAGGGTCAATTTTGATAGCAGCCAATTAACCTAACAGTATGTTTTTTGGAGTGTGGGAGGAAACCGCAGCACCCGGAGGAAACCCACGCAAACACAGGGAGAACATACAAACTTCACACAGATAAGGCCATGGTTGATATAAGTACTGGCTCTGCTTACCATTGTCCAGTCTAGTACATAACTGTATTAATGCTGTGAAATATTATTACTTTGAATGCCTTAAATATGCAAGAGCGCATTTGGGTAAGTTTATGCTAATAAAAGATATATGCACTTTTCTTGCCTACCCATACTATTTAATAACCACCAAAAATTAAGCAATGTGTGGGCACTGCTTCCAGTTGAAATCAGTCTGTCTGTCTGTCTATCTATCTATCTATCTATCTATCTATCTATCTATCTATCTATCGGTCTGTCTATCTTTAAAACTGAAAGACATCCATTAAAAATACACAATGACAGCATATTTAGTGTGTAATTGATGCTAAAACACAATTCTCACTCTCCTAATATAGCTGATTTTTGACAATGAACTGCATTTTTCATGTGAAGCATTTGATGTCATAAAGATGTAAACCTCACAAAGCAATTCTGTCACTGGTCAGTTTGCTTGACAGACATCTGACTTTAGCCAATGGAAACATGGTGACATGTAAATATGAAAGCACATTAGGACAAAATATGCAATAAGATAGAGGCAAAGGGAGATGGCTGCTGGGAATGTATTTATTTTTATCCCAGAACACCTTTAAATCTAAGTATTAATACTACGTTGATGTACTTTTCAAATTGGAGAGCTACTTTTTACTAAAAGTACATCTCCCTTATATAATTAAGTATAATGCAGACCTGCTCAAAAGCTTAGTATAATTAAAGAAGTCTTATGCCATAAATGATGATGATGATGATGATGATGATGATGATGATGATGATGATGATGATGATGATGATGATGATGATGAGAGCTGCTTATGTGAATGTCTATAGTGGTTTTCTCTACCAGTGTCACTGTATTAGACAACTGTTATCAAACTTAGCAATAATGATGCATTAATCTGCCAATCAAGTGTGGAAGCTTGCTATGTGTATAGGCATAGTAAACACATATCATCATC
Source organism: Mixophyes fleayi (assembly GCF_038048845.1). NCBI lineage: Eukaryota > Metazoa > Chordata > Amphibia > Anura > Limnodynastidae > Mixophyes > Mixophyes fleayi. The sequence continues at coordinate 794,936 of NW_027447042.1, read as the reverse complement.
ATCCTCATTATCATTTATTTATATAGTGTCACTAATAGCGCAGCGCTGTACAGAGAACCCATTCACATCAGTCCCTACCCTATTGGAGCTTACAGTCTAAATTCCCTAATATAGACACACACTCACACACAGAGAGAGAGGGAGAGACTAGGGTCAATTTTGATAGCAGCCAATTAACCTAACAGTATGTTTTTTGGAGTGTGGGAGGAAACCGCAGCACCCGGAGGAAACCCACGCAAACACAGGGAGAACATACAAACTTCACACAGATAAGGCCATGGTTGATATAAGTACTGGCTCTGCTTACCATTGTCCAGTCTAGTACATAACTGTATTAATGCTGTGAAATATTATTACTTTGAATGCCTTAAATATGCAAGAGCGCATTTGGGTAAGTTTATGCTAATAAAAGATATATGCACTTTTCTTGCCTACCCATACTATTTAATAACCACCAAAAATTAAGCAATGTGTGGGCACTGCTTCCAGTTGAAATCAGTCTGTCTGTCTGTCTATCTATCTATCTATCTATCTATCTATCTATCTATCTATCTATCGGTCTGTCTATCTTTAAAACTGAAAGACATCCATTAAAAATACACAATGACAGCATATTTAGTGTGTAATTGATGCTAAAACACAATTCTCACTCTCCTAATATAGCTGATTTTTGACAATGAACTGCATTTTTCATGTGAAGCATTTGATGTCATAAAGATGTAAACCTCACAAAGCAATTCTGTCACTGGTCAGTTTGCTTGACAGACATCTGACTTTAGCCAATGGAAACATGGTGACATGTAAATATGAAAGCACATTAGGACAAAATATGCAATAAGATAGAGGCAAAGGGAGATGGCTGCTGGGAATGTATTTATTTTTATCCCAGAACACCTTTAAATCTAAGTATTAATACTACGTTGATGTACTTTTCAAATTGGAGAGCTACTTTTTACTAAAAGTACATCTCCCTTATATAATTAAGTATAATGCAGACCTGCTCAAAAACTTAGTATAATTAAAGAAGTCTTATGCCATAAATGATGATGATGATGATGATGAGAGCTGCTTATGTGAATGTCTATAGTGGTTTTCTCTACCAGTGTCACTGTATTAGACAACTGTTATCAAACTTAGCAATAATGATGCATTAATCTGCCAATCAAGTGTGGAAGCTTGCTATGTGTATAGGCATAGTAAACACATATCATCATCATCCTCATTATCATTTATTTATATAGTGTCACTAATAGCGCAGCGCTGTACAGAGAACCCATTCACATCAGTCCCTACCCTATTGGAGCTTACAGTCTAAATTCCCTAATATAGACACACACTCACACACAGAGAGAGAGGGAGAGACTAGGGTCAATTTTGATAGCAGCCAATTAACCTAACAGTATGTTTTTTGGAGTGTGGGAGGAAACCGCAGCACCCGGAGGAAACCCACGCAAACACAGGGAGAACATACAAACTTCACACAGATAAGGCCATGGTTGATATAAGTACTGGCTCTGCTTACCATTGTCCAGTCTAGTACATAACTGTATTAATGCTGTGAAATATTATTACTTTGAATGCCTTAAATATGCAAGAGCGCATTTGGGTAAGTTTATGCTAATAAAAGATATATGCACTTTTCTTGCCTACCCATACTATTTAATAACCACCAAAAATTAAGCAATGTGTGGGCACTGCTTCCAGTTGAAATCAGTCTGTCTGTCTGTCTATCTATCTATCTATCTATCTATCTATCTATCTATCTATCTATCTATCGGTCTGTCTATCTTTAAAACTGAAAGACATCCATTAAAAATACACAATGACAGCATATTTAGTGTGTAATTGATGCTAAAACACAATTCTCACTCTCCTAATATAGCTGATTTTTGACAATGAACTGCATTTTTCATGTGAAGCATTTGATGTCATAAAGATGTAAACCTCACAAAGCAATTCTGTCACTGGTCAGTTTGCTTGACAGACATCTGACTTTAGCCAATGGAAACATGGTGACATGTAAATATGAAAGCACATTAGGACAAAATATGCAATAAGATAGAGGCAAAGGGAGATGGCTGCTGGGAATGTATTTATTTTTATCCCAGAACACCTTTAAATCTAAGTATTAATACTACGTTGATGTACTTTTCAAATTGGAGAGCTACTTTTTACTAAAAGTACATCTCCCTTATATAATTAAGTATAATGCAGACCTGCTCAAAAGCTTAGTATAATTAAAGAAGTCTTATGCCATAAATGATGATGATGATGATGATGATGATGATGATGATGATGATGATGAGAGCTGCTTATGTGAATGTCTATAGTGGTTTTCTCTACCAGTGTCACTGTATTAGACAACTGTTATCAAACTTAGCAATAATGATGCATTAATCTGCCAATCAAGTGTGGAAGCTTGCTATGTGTATAGGCATAGTAAACACATATCATCATCATCCTCATTATCATTTATTTATATAGTGTCACTAATAGCGCTGCGCTGTACAGAGAACCCATTCACATCAGTCCCTACCCTATTGGAGCTTACAGTCTAAATTCCCTAATATAGACACACACTCACACACAGAGAGAGAGGGAGAGACTAGGGTCAATTTTGATAGCAGCCAATTAACCTAACAGTATGTTTTTTGGAGTGTGGGAGGAAACGGCAGCACCCGGAGGAAACCCACGCAAACACAGGGAGAACATACAAACTTCACACAGATAAGGCCATGGTTGATATAAGTACTGGCTCTGCTTACCATTGTCCAGTCTAGTACATAACTGTATTAATGCTGTGAAATATTATTACTTTGAATGCCTTAAATATGCAAGAGCGCATTTGGGTAAGTTTATGCTAATAAAAGATATATGCACTTTTCTTGCCTACCCATACTATTTAATAACCACCAAAAATTAAGCAATGTGTGGGCACTGCTTCCAGTTGAAATCAGTCTGTCTGTCTGTCTATCTATCTATCTATCTATCTATCTATCTATCTATCTATCTATCTATCTATCGGTCTGTCTATCTTTAAAACTGAAAGACATCCATTAAAAATACACAATGACAGCATATTTAGTGTGTAATTGATGCTAAAACACAATTCTCACTCTCCTAATATAGCTGATTTTTGACAATGAACTGCATTTTTCATGTGAAGCATTTGATGTCATAAAGATGTAAACCTCACAAAGCAATTCTGTCACTGGTCAGTTTGCTTGACAGACATCTGACTTTAGCCAATGGAAACATGGTGACATGTAAATATGAAAGCACATTAGGACAAAATATGCAATAAGATAGAGGCAAAGGGAGATGGCTGCTGGGAATGTATTTATTTTTATCCCAGAACACCTTTAAATCTAAGTATTAATACTACGTTGATGTACTTTTCAAATTGGAGAGCTACTTTTTACTAAAAGTACATCTCCCTTATATAATTAAGTATAATGCAGACCTGCTCAAAAGCTTAGTATAGTTAAAGAAGTCTTATGCCATAAATGATGATGATGATGATGATGATGATGATGATGATGATGATGATGATGATGATGATGATGATGATGATGATGATGATGATGATGATGATGATGATGAGAGCTGCTTATGTGAATGTCTATAGTGGTTTTCTCTACCAGTGTCACTGTATTAGACAACTGTTATCAAACTTAGCAATAATGATGCATTAATCTGCCAATCAAGTGTGGAAGCTTGCTATGTGTATAGGCATAGTAAACACATATCATCATCATCCTCATTATCATTTATTTATATAGTGTCACTAATAGCGCAGCGCTGTACAGAGAACCCATTCACATCAGTCCCTACCCTATTGGAGCTTACAGTCTAAATTCCCTAATATAGACACACACTCACACACAGACAGAGAGGGAGAGACTAGGGTCAATTTTGATAGCAGCCAATTAACCTAACAGTATGTTTTTTGGAGTGTGGGAGGAAACCGCAGCACCCGGAGGAAACCCACGCAAACACAGGGAGAACATACAAACTTCACACAGATAAGGCCATGGTTGATATAAGTACTGGCTCTGCTTACCATTGTCCAGTCTAGTACATAACTGTATTAATGCTGTGAAATATTATTACTTTGAATGCCTTAAATATGCAAGAGCGCATTTGGGTAAGTTTATGCTAATAAAAGATATATGCACTTTTCTTGCCTACCCATACTATTTAATAACCACCAAAAATTAAGCAATGTGTGGGCACTGCTTCCAGTTGAAATCAGTCTGTCTGTCTGTCTATCTATCTATCTATCTATCTATCTATCTATCTATCTATCTATCTATCTATCGGTCTGTCTATCTTTAAAACTGAAAGACATCCATTAAAAATACACAATGACAGCATATTTAGTGTGTAATTGATGCTAAAACACAATTCTCACTCTCCTAATATAGCTGATTTTTGACAATGAACTGCATTTTTCATGTGAAGCATTTGATGTCATAAAGATGTAAACCTCACAAAGCAATTCTGTCACTGGTCAGTTTGCTTGACAGACATCTGACTTTAGCCAATGGAAACATGGTGACATGTAAATATGAAAGCACATTAGGACAAAATATGCAATAAGATAGAGGCAAAGGGAGATGGCTGCTGGGAATGTATTTATTTTTATCCCAGAACACCTTTAAATCTAAGTATTAATACTACGTTGATGTACTTTTCAAATTGGAGAGCTACTTTTTACTAAAAGTACATCTCCCTTATATAATTAAGTATAATGCAGACCTGCTCAAAAGCTTAGTATAATTAAAGAAGTCTTATGCCATAAATGATGATGATGATGATGATGATGATGATGATGATGATGATGATGATGATGATGATGATGATGATGATGAGAGCTGCTTATGTGAATGTCTATAGTGGTTTTCTCTACCAGTGTCACTGTATTAGACAACTGTTATCAAACTTAGCAATAATGATGCATTAATCTGCCAATCAAGTGTGGAAGCTTGCTATGTGTATAGGCATAGTAAACACATATCATCATCATCCTCATTATCATTTATTTATATAGTGTCACTAATAGCGCTGCGCTGTACAGAGAACCCATTCACATCAGTCCCTACCCTATTGGAGCTTACAGTCTAAATTCCCTAATATAGACACACACTCACACACAGAGAGAGAGGGAGAGACTAGGGTCAATTTTGATAGCAGCCAATTAACCTAACAGTATGTTTTTTGGAGTGTGGGAGGAAACCGCAGCACCCGGAGGAAACCCACGCAAACACAGGGAGAACATACAAACTTCACACAGATAAGGCCATGGTTGATATAAGTACTGGCTCTGCTTACCATTGTCCAGTCTAGTACATAACTGTATTAATGCTGTGAAATATTATTACTTTGAATGCCTTAAATATGCAAGAGCGCATTTGGGTAAGTTTATGCTAATAAAAGATATATGCACTTTTCTTGCCTACCCATACTATTTAATAACCACCAAAAATTAAGCAATGTGTGGGCACTGCTTCCAGTTGAAATCAGTCTGTCTGTCTGTCTATCTATCTATCTATCTATCTATCTATCTATCTATCTATCTATCTATCGGTCTGTCTATCTTTAAAACTGAAAGACATCCATTAAAAATACACAATGACAGCATATTTAGTGTGTAATTGATGCTAAAACACAATTCTCACTCTCCTAATATAGCTGATTTTTGACAATGAACTGCATTTTTCATGTGAAGCATTTGATGTCATAAAGATGTAAACCTCACAAAGCAATTCTGTCACTGGTCAGTTTGCTTGACAGACATCTGACTTTAGCCAATGGAAACATGGTGACATGTAAATATGAAAGCACATTAGGACAAAATATGCAATAAGATAGAGGCAAAGGGAGATGGCTGCTGGGAATGTATTTATTTTTATCCCAGAACACCTTTAAATCTAAGTATTAATACTACGTTGATGTACTTTTCAAATTGGAGAGCTACTTTTTACTAAAAGTACATCTCCCTTATATAATTAAGTATAATGCAGACCTGCTCAAAAACTTAGTATAATTAAAGAAGTCTTATGCCATAAATGATGATGATGATGATGATGAGAGCTGCTTATGTGAATGTCTATAGTGGTTTTCTCTACCAGTGTCACTGTATTAGACAACTGTTATCAAACTTAGCAATAATGATGCATTAATCTGCCAATCAAGTGTGGAAGCTTGCTATGTGTATAGGCATAGTAAACACATATCATCATCATCCTCATTATCATTTATTTATATAGTGTCACTAATAGCGCAGCGCTGTACAGAGAACCCATTCACATCAGTCCCTACCCTATTGGAGCTTACAGTCTAAATTCCCTAATATAGACACACACTCACACACAGAGAGAGAGGGAGAGACTAGGGTCAATTTTGATAGCAGCCAATTAACCTAACAGTATGTTTTTTGGAGTGTGGGAGGAAACCGCAGCACCCGGAGGAAACCCACGCAAACACAGGGAGAACATACAAACTTCACACAGATAAGGCCATGGTTGATATAAGTACTGGCTCTGCTTACCATTGTCCAGTCTAGTACATAACTGTATTAATGCTGTGAAATATTATTACTTTGAATGCCTTAAATATGCAAGAGCGCATTTGGGTAAGTTTATGCTAATAAAAGATATATGCACTTTTCTTGCCTACCCATACTATTTAATAACCACCAAAAATTAAGCAATGTGTGGGCACTGCTTCCAGTTGAAATCAGTCTGTCTGTCTGTCTATCTATCTATCTATCTATCTATCTATCTATCGGTCTGTCTATCTTTAAAACTGAAAGACATCCATTAAAAATACACAATGACAGCATATTTAGTGTGTAATTGATGCTAAAACACAATTCTCACTCTCCTAATATAGCTGATTTTTGACAATGAACTGCATTTTTCATGTGAAGCATTTGATGTCATAAAGATGTAAACCTCACAAAGCAATTCTGTCACTGGTCAGTTTGCTTGACAGACATCTGACTTTAGCCAATGGAAACATGGTGACATGTAAATATGAAAGCACATTAGGACAAAATATGCAATAAGATAGAGGCAAAGGGAGATGGCTGCTGGGAATGTATTTATTTTTATCCCAGAACACCTTTAAATCTAAGTATTAATACTACGTTGATGTACTTTTCAAATTGGAGAGCTACTTTTTACTAAAAGTACATCTCCCTTATATAATTAAGTATAATGCAGACCTGCTCAAAAACTTAGTATAATTAAAGAAGTCTTATGCCATAAATGATGATGATGATGATGATGAGAGCTGCTTATGTGAATGTCTATAGTGGTTTTCTCTACCAGTGTCACTGTATTAGACAACTGTTATCAAACTTAGCAATAATGATGCATTAATCTGCCAATCAAGTGTGGAAGCTTGCTATGTGTATAGGCATAGTAAACACATATCATCATCATCCTCATTATCATTTATTTATATAGTGTCACTAATAGCGCAGCGCTGTACAGAGAACCCATTCACATCAGTCCCTACCCTATTGGAGCTTACAGTCTAAATTCCCTAATATAGACACACACTCACACACAGAGAGAGAGGGAGAGACTAGGGTCAATTTTGATAGCAGCCAATTAACCTAACAGTATGTTTTTTGGAGTGTGGGAGGAAACCGCAGCACCCGGAGGAAACCCACGCAAACACAGGGAGAACATACAAACTTCACACAGATAAGGCCATGGTTGATATAAGTACTGGCTCTGCTTACCATTGTCCAGTCTAGTACATAACTGTATTAATGCTGTGAAATATTATTACTTTGAATGCCTTAAATATGCAAGAGCGCATTTGGGTAAGTTTATGCTAATAAAAGATATATGCACTTTTCTTGCCTACCCATACTATTTAATAACCACCAAAAATTAAGCAATGTGTGGGCACTGCTTCCAGTTGAAATCAGTCTGTCTGTCTGTCTATCTATCTATCTATCTATCTATCTATCTATCTATCTATCGGTCTGTCTATCTTTAAAACTGAAAGACATCCATTAAAAATACACAATGACAGCATATTTAGTGTGTAATTGATGCTAAAACACAATTCTCACTCTCCTAATATAGCTGATTTTTGACAATGAACTGCATTTTTCATGTGAAGCATTTGATGTCATAAAGATGTAAACCTCACAAAGCAATTCTGTCACTGGTCAGTTTGCTTGACAGACATCTGACTTTAGCCAATGGAAACATGGTGACATGTAAATATGAAAGCACATTAGGACAAAATATGCAATAAGATAGAGGCAAAGGGAGATGGCTGCTGGGAATGTATTTATTTTTATCCCAGAACACCTTTAAATCTAAGTATTAATACTACGTTGATGTACTTTTCAAATTGGAGAGCTACTTTTTACTAAAAGTACATCTCCCTTATATAATTAAGTATAATGCAGACCTGCTCAAAAGCTTAGTATAGTTAAAGAAGTCTTATGCCATAAATGATGATGATGATGATGATGATGATGATGATGATGATGATGATGATGATGATGATGATGATGAGAGCTGCTTATGTGAATGTCTATAGTGGTTTTCTCTACCAGTGTCACTGTATTAGACAACTGTTATCAAACTTAGCAATAATGATGCATTAATCTGCCAATCAAGTGTGGAAGCTTGCTATGTGTATAGGCATAGTAAACACATATCATCATCATCCTCATTATCATTTATTTATATAGTGTCACTAATAGCGCAGCGCTGTACAGAGAACCCATTCACATCAGTCCCTACCCTATTGGAGCTTACAGTCTAAATTCCCTAATATAGACACACACTCACACACAGAGAGAGAGGGAGAGACTAGGGTCAATTTTGATAGCAGCCAATTAACCTAACAGTATGTTTTTTGGAGTGTGGGAGGAAACCGCAGCACCCGGAGGAAACCCACGCAAACACAGGGAGAACATACAAACTTCACACAGATAAGGCCATGGTTGATATAAGTACTGGCTCTGCTTACCATTGTCCAGTCTAGTACATAACTGTATTAATGCTGTGAAATATTATTACTTTGAATGCCTTAAATATGCAAGAGCGCATTTGGGTAAGTTTATGCTAATAAAAGATATATGCACTTTTCTTGCCTACCCATACTATTTAATAACCACCAAAAATTAAGCAATGTGTGGGCACTGCTTCCAGTTGAAATCAGTCTGTCTGTCTATCTATCTATCTATCTATCTATCTATCTATCGGTCTGTCTATCTTTAAAACTGAAAGACATCCATTAAAAATACACAATGACAGCATATTTAGTGTGTAATTGATGCTAAAACACAATTCTCACTCTCCTAATATAGCTGATTTTTGACAATGAACTGCATTTTTCATGTGAAGCATTTGATGTCATAAAGATGTAAACCTCACAAAGCAATTCTGTCACTGGTCAGTTTGCTTGACAGACATCTGACTTTAGCCAATGGAAACATGGTGACATGTAAATATGAAAGCACATTAGGACAAAATATGCAATAAGATAGAGGCAAAGGGAGATGGCTGCTGGGAATGTATTTATTTTTATCCCAGAACACCTTTAAATCTAAGTATTAATACTACGTTGATGTACTTTTCAAATTGGAGAGCTACTTTTTACTAAAAGTACATCTCCCTTATATAATTAAGTATAATGCAGACCTGCTCAAAAACTTAGTATAATTAAAGAAGTCTTATGCCATAAATGATGATGATGATGATGATGAGAGCTGCTTATGTGAATGTCTATAGTGGTTTTCTCTACCAGTGTCACTGTATTAGACAACTGTTATCAAACTTAGCAATAATGATGCATTAATCTGCCAATCAAGTGTGGAAGCTTGCTATGTGTATAGGCATAGTAAACACATATCATCATCATCCTCATTATCATTTATTTATATAGTGTCACTAATAGCGCAGCGCTGTACAGAGAACCCATTCACATCAGTCCCTACCCTATTGGAGCTTACAGTCTAAATTCCCTAATATAGACACACACTCACACACAGAGAGAGAGGGAGAGACTAGGGTCAATTTTGATAGCAGCCAATTAACCTAACAGTATGTTTTTTGGAGTGTGGGAGGAAACCGCAGCACCCGGAGGAAACCCACGCAAACACAGGGAGAACATACAAACTTCACACAGATAAGGCCATGGTTGATATAAGTACTGGCTCTGCTTACCATTGTCCAGTCTAGTACATAACTGTATTAATGCTGTGAAATATTATTACTTTGAATGCCTTAAATATGCAAGAGCGCATTTGGGTAAGTTTATGCTAATAAAAGATATATGCACTTTTCTTGCCTACCCATACTATTTAATAACCACCAAAAATTAAGCAATGTGTGGGCACTGCTTCCAGTTGAAATCAGTCTGTCTGTCTGTCTATCTATCTATCTATCTATCTATCTATCTATCTATCTATCGGTCTGTCTATCTTTAAAACTGAAAGACATCCATTAAAAATACACAATGACAGCATATTTAGTGTGTAATTGATGCTAAAACACAATTCTCACTCTCCTAATATAGCTGATTTTTGACAATGAACTGCATTTTTCATGTGAAGCATTTGATGTCATAAAGATGTAAACCTCACAAAGCAATTCTGTCACTGGTCAGTTTGCTTGACAGACATCTGACTTTAGCCAATGGAAACATGGTGACATGTAAATATGAAAGCACATTAGGACAAAATATGCAATAAGATAGAGGCAAAGGGAGATGGCTGCTGGGAATGTATTTATTTTTATCCCAGAACACCTTTAAATCTAAGTATTAATACTACGTTGATGTACTTTTCAAATTGGAGAGCTACTTTTTACTAAAAGTACATCTCCCTTATATAATTAAGTATAATGCAGACCTGCTCAAAAGCTTAGTATAGTTAAAGAAGTCTTATGCCATAAATGATGATGATGATGATGATGATGATGATGATGATGATGATGATGATGATTGATGATGATGATGATGATGATGATGATGATGATGATGATGATGATGATGATGAGAGCTGCTTATGTGAATGTCTATAGTGGTTTTCTCTACCAGTGTCACTGTATTAGACAACTGTTATCAAACTTAGCAATAATGATGCATTAATCTGCCAATCAAGTGTGGAAGCTTGCTATGTGTATAGGCATAGTAAACACATATCATCATCATCCTCATTATCATTTATTTATATAGTGTCACTAATAGCGCAGCGCTGTACAGAGAACCCATTCACATCAGTCCCTACCCTATTGGAGCTTACAGTCTAAATTCCCTAATATAGACACACACTCACACACAGAGAGAGAGGGAGAGACTAGGGTCAATTTTGATAGCAGCCAATTAACCTAACAGTATGTTTTTTGGAGTGTGGGAGGAAACCGCAGCACCCGGAGGAAACCCACGCAAACACAGGGAGAACATACAAACTTCACACAGATAAGGCCATGGTTGATATAAGTACTGGCTCTGCTTACCATTGTCCAGTCTAGTACATAACTGTATTAATGCTGTGAAATATTATTACTTTGAATGCCTTAAATATGCAAGAGCGCATTTGGGTAAGTTTATGCTAATAAAAGATATATGCACTTTTCTTGCCTACCCATACTATTTAATAACCACCAAAAATTAAGCAATGTGTGGGCACTGCTTCCAGTTGAAATCAGTCTGTCTGTCTATCTATCTATCTATCTATCTATCTATCTATCGGTCTGTCTATCTTTAAAACTGAAAGACATCCATTAAAAATACACAATGACAGCATATTTAGTGTGTAATTGATGCTAAAACACAATTCTCACTCTCCTAATATAGCTGATTTTTGACAATGAACTGCATTTTTCATGTGAAGCATTTGATGTCATAAAGATGTAAACCTCACAAAGCAATTCTGTCACTGGTCAGTTTGCTTGACAGACATCTGACTTTAGCCAATGGAAACATGGTGACATGTAAATATGAAAGCACATTAGGACAAAATATGCAATAAGATAGAGGCAAAGGGAGATGGCTGCTGGGAATGTATTTATTTTTATCCCAGAACACCTTTAAATCTAAGTATTAATACTACGTTGATGTACTTTTCAAATTGGAGAGCTACTTTTTACTAAAAGTACATCTCCCTTATATAATTAAGTATAATGCAGACCTGCTCAAAAACTTAGTATAATTAAAGAAGTCTTATGCCATAAATGATGATGATGATGATGATGAGAGCTGCTTATGTGAATGTCTATAGTGGTTTTCTCTACCAGTGTCACTGTATTAGACAACTGTTATCAAACTTAGCAATAATGATGCATTAATCTGCCAATCAAGTGTGGAAGCTTGCTATGTGTATAGGCATAGTAAACACATATCATCATCATCCTCATTATCATTTATTTATATAGTGTCACTAATAGCGCAGCGCTGTACAGAGAACCCATTCACATCAGTCCCTACCCTATTGGAGCTTACAGTCTAAATTCCCTAATATAGACACACACTCACACACAGAGAGAGAGGGAGAGACTAGGGTCAATTTTGATAGCAGCCAATTAACCTAACAGTATGTTTTTTGGAGTGTGGGAGGAAACCGCAGCACCCGGAGGAAACCCACGCAAACACAGGGAGAACATACAAACTTCACACAGATAAGGCCATGGTTGATATAAGTACTGGCTCTGCTTACCATTGTCCAGTCTAGTACATAACTGTATTAATGCTGTGAAATATTATTACTTTGAATGCCTTAAATATGCAAGAGCGCATTTGGGTAAGTTTATGCTAATAAAAGATATATGCACTTTTCTTGCCTACCCATACTATTTAATAACCACCAAAAATTAAGCAATGTGTGGGCACTGCTTCCAGTTGAAATCAGTCTGTCTGTCTGTCTATCTATCTATCTATCTATCTATCTATCTATCTATCTATCTATCGGTCTGTCTATCTTTAAAACTGAAAGACATCCATTAAAAATACACAATGACAGCATATTTAGTGTGTAATTGATGCTAAAACACAATTCTCACTCTCCTAATATAGCTGATTTTTGACAATGAACTGCATTTTTCATGTGAAGCATTTGATGTCATAAAGATGTAAACCTCACAAAGCAATTCTGTCACTGGTCAGTTTGCTTGACAGACATCTGACTTTAGCCAATGGAAACATGGTGACATGTAAATATGAAAGCACATTAGGACAAAATATGCAATAAGATAGAGGCAAAGGGAGATGGCTGCTGGGAATGTATTTATTTTTATCCCAGAACACCTTTAAATCTAAGTATTAATACTACGTTGATGTACTTTTCAAATTGGAGAGCTACTTTTTACTAAAAGTACATCTCCCTTATATAATTAAGTATAATGCAGACCTGCTCAAAAACTTAGTATAATTAAAGAAGTCTTATGCCATAAATGATGATGATGATGATGATGAGAGCTGCTTATGTGAATGTCTATAGTGGTTTTCTCTACCAGTGTCACTGTATTAGACAACTGTTATCAAACTTAGCAATAATGATGCATTAATCTGCCAATCAAGTGTGGAAGCTTGCTATGTGTATAGGCATAGTAAACACATATCATCATCATCCTCATTATCATTTATTTATATAGTGTCACTAATAGCGCAGCGCTGTACAGAGAACCCATTCACATCAGTCCCTACCCTATTGGAGCTTACAGTCTAAATTCCCTAATATAGACACACACTCACACACAGAGAGAGAGGGAGAGACTAGGGTCAATTTTGATAGCAGCCAATTAACCTAACAGTATGTTTTTTGGAGTGTGGGAGGAAACCGCAGCACCCGGAGGAAACCCACGCAAACACAGGGAGAACATACAAACTTCACACAGATAAGGCCATGGTTGATATAAGTACTGGCTCTGCTTACCATTGTCCAGTCTAGTACATAACTGTATTAATGCTGTGAAATATTATTACTTTGAATGCCTTAAATATGCAAGAGCGCATTTGGGTAAGTTTATGCTAATAAAAGATATATGCACTTTTCTTGCCTACCCATACTATTTAATAACCACCAAAAATTAAGCAATGTGTGGGCACTGCTTCCAGTTGAAATCAGTCTGTCTGTCTGTCTATCTATCTATCTATCTATCTATCTATCTATCGGTCTGTCTATCTTTAAAACTGAAAGACATCCATTAAAAATACACAATGACAGCATATTTAGTGTGTAATTGATGCTAAAACACAATTCTCACTCTCCTAATATAGCTGATTTTTGACAATGAACTGCATTTTTCATGTGAAGCATTTGATGTCATAAAGATGTAAACCTCACAAAGCAATTCTGTCACTGGTCAGTTTGCTTGACAGACATCTGACTTTAGCCAATGGAAACATGGTGACATGTAAATATGAAAGCACATTAGGACAAAATATGCAATAAGATAGAGGCAAAGGGAGATGGCTGCTGGGAATGTATTTATTTTTATCCCAGAACACCTTTAAATCTAAGTATTAATACTACGTTGATGTACTTTTCAAATTGGAGAGCTACTTTTTACTAAAAGTACATCTCCCTTATATAATTAAGTATAATGCAGACCTGCTCAAAAGCTTAGTATAATTAAAGAAGTCTTATGCCATAAATGATGATGATGATGATGATGAGAGCTGCTTATGTGAATGTCTATAGTGGTTTTCTCTACCAGTGTCACTGTATTAGACAACTGTTATCAAACTTAGCAATAATGATGCATTAATCTGCCAATCAAGTGTGGAAGCTTGCTATGTGTATAGGCATAGTAAACACATATCATCATCATCCTCATTATCATTTATTTATATAGTGTCACTAATAGCGCAGCGCTGTACAGAGAACCCATTCACATCAGTCCCTACCCTATTGGAGCTTACAGTCTAAATTCCCTAATATAGACACACACTCACACACAGAGAGAGAGGGAGAGACTAGGGTCAATTTTGATAGCAGCCAATTAACCTAACAGTATGTTTTTTGGAGTGTGGGAGGAAACCGCAGCACCCGGAGGAAACCCACGCAAACACAGGGAGAACATACAAACTTCACACAGATAAGGCCATGGTTGATATAAGTACTGGCTCTGCTTACCATTGTCCAGTCTAGTACATAACTGTATTAATGCTGTGAAATATTATTACTTTGAATGCCTTAAATATGCAAGAGCGCATTTGGGTAAGTTTATGCTAATAAAAGATATATGCACTTTTCTTGCCTACCCATACTATTTAATAACCACCAAAAATTAAGCAATGTGTGGGCACTGCTTCCAGTTGAAATCAGTCTGTCTGTCTGTCTATCTATCTATCTATCTATCTATCTATCTATCTATCTATCGGTCTGTCTATCTTTAAAACTGAAAGACATCCATTAAAAATACACAATGACAGCATATTTAGTGTGTAATTGATGCTAAAACACAATTCTCACTCTCCTAATATAGCTGATTTTTGACAATGAACTGCATTTTTCATGTGAAGCATTTGATGTCATAAAGATGTAAACCTCACAAAGCAATTCTGTCACTGGTCAGTTTGCTTGACAGACATCTGACTTTAGCCAATGGAAACATGGTGACATGTAAATATGAAAGCACATTAGGACAAAATATGCAATAAGATAGAGGCAAAGGGAGATGGCTGCTGGGAATGTATTTATTTTTATCCCAGAACACCTTTAAATCTAAGTATTAATACTACGTTGATGTACTTTTCAAATTGGAGAGCTACTTTTTACTAAAAGTACATCTCCCTTATATAATTAAGTATAATGCAGACCTGCTCAAAAACTTAGTATAATTAAAGAAGTCTTATGCCATAAATGATGATGATGATGATGATGATGATGATGATGATGATGATGATTGATGATGATGATGATGATGATGATGATGATGATGATGATGAGAGCTGCTTATGTGAATGTCTATAGTGGTTTTCTCTACCAGTGTCACTGTATTAGACAACTGTTATCAAACTTAGCAATAATGATGCATTAATCTGCCAATCAAGTGTGGAAGCTTGCTATGTGTATAGGCATAGTAAACACATATCATCATCATCCTCATTATCATTTATTTATATAGTGTCACTAATAGCGCAGCGCTGTACAGAGAACCCATTCACATCAGTCCCTACCCTATTGGAGCTTACAGTCTAAATTCCCTAATATAGACACACACTCACACACAGAGAGAGAGGGAGAGACTAGGGTCAATTTTGATAGCAGCCAATTAACCTAACAGTATGTTTTTTGGAGTGTGGGAGGAAACCGCAGCACCCGGAGGAAACCCACGCAAACACAGGGAGAACATACAAACTTCACACAGATAAGGCCATGGTTGATATAAGTACTGGCTCTGCTTACCATTGTCCAGTCTAGTACATAACTGTATTAATGCTGTGAAATATTATTACTTTGAATGCCTTAAATATGCAAGAGCGCATTTGGGTAAGTTTATGCTAATAAAAGATATATGCACTTTTCTTGCCTACCCATACTATTTAATAACCACCAAAAATTAAGCAATGTGTGGGCACTGCTTCCAGTTGAAATCAGTCTGTCTGTCTATCTATCTATCTATCTATCTATCTATCTATCGGTCTGTCTATCTTTAAAACTGAAAGACATCCATTAAAAATACACAATGACAGCATATTTAGTGTGTAATTGATGCTAAAACACAATTCTCACTCTCCTAATATAGCTGATTTTTGACAATGAACTGCATTTTTCATGTGAAGCATTTGATGTCATAAAGATGTAAACCTCACAAAGCAATTCTGTCACTGGTCAGTTTGCTTGACAGACATCTGACTTTAGCCAATGGAAACATGGTGACATGTAAATATGAAAGCACATTAGGACAAAATATGCAATAAGATAGAGGCAAAGGGAGATGGCTGCTGGGAATGTATTTATTTTTATCCCAGAACACCTTTAAATCTAAGTATTAATACTACGTTGATGTACTTTTCAAATTGGAGAGCTACTTTTTACTAAAAGTACATCTCCCTTATATAATTAAGTATAATGCAGACCTGCTCAAAAACTTAGTATAATTAAAGAAGTCTTATGCCATAAATGATGATGATGATGATGATGAGAGCTGCTTATGTGAATGTCTATAGTGGTTTTCTCTACCAGTGTCACTGTATTAGACAACTGTTATCAAACTTAGCAATAATGATGCATTAATCTGCCAATCAAGTGTGGAAGCTTGCTATGTGTATAGGCATAGTAAACACATATCATCATCATCCTCATTATCATTTATTTATATAGTGTCACTAATAGCGCAGCGCTGTACAGAGAACCCATTCACATCAGTCCCTACCCTATTGGAGCTTACAGTCTAAATTCCCTAATATAGACACACACTCACACACAGAGAGAGAGGGAGAGACTAGGGTCAATTTTGATAGCAGCCAATTAACCTAACAGTATGTTTTTTGGAGTGTGGGAGGAAACCGCAGCACCCGGAGGAAACCCACGCAAACACAGGGAGAACATACAAACTTCACACAGATAAGGCCATGGTTGATATAAGTACTGGCTCTGCTTACCATTGTCCAGTCTAGTACATAACTGTATTAATGCTGTGAAATATTATTACTTTGAATGCCTTAAATATGCAAGAGCGCATTTGGGTAAGTTTATGCTAATAAAAGATATATGCACTTTTCTTGCCTACCCATACTATTTAATAACCACCAAAAATTAAGCAATGTGTGGGCACTGCTTCCAGTTGAAATCAGTCTGTCTGTCTGTCTATCTATCTATCTATCTATCTATCTATCTATCTATCTATCGGTCTGTCTATCTTTAAAACTGAAAGACATCCATTAAAAATACACAATGACAGCATATTTAGTGTGTAATTGATGCTAAAACACAATTCTCACTCTCCTAATATAGCTGATTTTTGACAATGAACTGCATTTTTCATGTGAAGCATTTGATGTCATAAAGATGTAAACCTCACAAAGCAATTCTGTCACTGGTCAGTTTGCTTGACAGACATCTGACTTTAGCCAATGGAAACATGGTGACATGTAAATATGAAAGCACATTAGGACAAAATATGCAATAAGATAGAGGCAAAGGGAGATGGCTGCTGGGAATGTATTTATTTTTATCCCAGAACACCTTTAAATCTAAGTATTAATACTACGTTGATGTACTTTTCAAATTGGAGAGCTACTTTTTACTAAAAGTACATCTCCCTTATATAATTAAGTATAATGCAGACCTGCTCAAAAGCTTAGTATAGTTAAAGAAGTCTTATGCCATAAATGATGATGATGATGATGATGATGATGATGATGATGATGATGATGATGATGATGATGATGATGATGATGATGATGATGATGATGATGATGATGATGATGATGATGAGAGCTGCTTATGTGAATGTCTATAGTGGTTTTCTCTACCAGTGTCACTGTATTAGACAACTGTTATCAAACTTAGCAATAATGATGCATTAATCTGCCAATCAAGTGTGGAAGCTTGCTATGTGTATAGGCATAGTAAACACATATCATCATCATCCTCATTATCATTTATTTATATAGTGTCACTAATAGCGCAGCGCTGTACAGAGAACCCATTCACATCAGTCCCTACCCTATTGGAGCTTACAGTCTAAATTCCCTAATATAGACACACACTCACACACAGAGAGAGAGGGAGAGACTAGGGTCAATTTTGATAGCAGCCAATTAACCTAACAGTATGTTTTTTGGAGTGTGGGAGGAAACCGCAGCACCCGGAGGAAACCCACGCAAACACAGGGAGAACATACAAACTTCACACAGATAAGGCCATGGTTGATATAAGTACTGGCTCTGCTTACCATTGTCCAGTCTAGTACATAACTGTATTAATGCTGTGAAATATTATTACTTTGAATGCCTTAAATATGCAAGAGCGCATTTGGGTAAGTTTATGCTAATAAAAGATATATGCACTTTTCTTGCCTACCCATACTATTTAATAACCACCAAAAATTAAGCAATGTGTGGGCACTGCTTCCAGTTGAAATCAGTCTGTCTGTCTATCTATCTATCTATCTATCTATCTATCTATCGGTCTGTCTATCTTTAAAACTGAAAGACATCCATTAAAAATACACAATGACAGCATATTTAGTGTGTAATTGATGCTAAAACACAATTCTCACTCTCCTAATATAGCTGATTTTTGACAATGAACTGCATTTTTCATGTGAAGCATTTGATGTCATAAAGATGTAAACCTCACAAAGCAATTCTGTCACTGGTCAGTTTGCTTGACAGACATCTGACTTTAGCCAATGGAAACATGGTGACATGTAAATATGAAAGCACATTAGGACAAAATATGCAATAAGATAGAGGCAAAGGGAGATGGCTGCTGGGAATGTATTTATTTTTATCCCAGAACACCTTTAAATCTAAGTATTAATACTACGTTGATGTACTTTTCAAATTGGAGAGCTACTTTTTACTAAAAGTACATCTCCCTTATATAATTAAGTATAATGCAGACCTGCTCAAAAACTTAGTATAATTAAAGAAGTCTTATGCCATAAATGATGATGATGATGATGATGAGAGCTGCTTATGTGAATGTCTATAGTGGTTTTCTCTACCAGTGTCACTGTATTAGACAACTGTTATCAAACTTAGCAATAATGATGCATTAATCTGCCAATCAAGTGTGGAAGCTTGCTATGTGTATAGGCATAGTAAACACATATCATCATCATCCTCATTATCATTTATTTATATAGTGTCACTAATAGCGCAGCGCTGTACAGAGAACCCATTCACATCAGTCCCTACCCTATTGGAGCTTACAGTCTAAATTCCCTAATATAGACACACACTCACACACAGAGAGAGAGGGAGAGACTAGGGTCAATTTTGATAGCAGCCAATTAACCTAACAGTATGTTTTTTGGAGTGTGGGAGGAAACCGCAGCACCCGGAGGAAACCCACGCAAACACAGGGAGAACATACAAACTTCACACAGATAAGGCCATGGTTGATATAAGTACTGGCTCTGCTTACCATTGTCCAGTCTAGTACATAACTGTATTAATGCTGTGAAATATTATTACTTTGAATGCCTTAAATATGCAAGAGCGCATTTGGGTAAGTTTATGCTAATAAAAGATATATGCACTTTTCTTGCCTACCCATACTATTTAATAACCACCAAAAATTAAGCAATGTGTGGGCACTGCTTCCAGTTGAAATCAGTCTGTCTGTCTGTCTATCTATCTATCTATCTATCTATCTATCTATCGGTCTGTCTATCTTTAAAACTGAAAGACATCCATTAAAAATACACAATGACAGCATATTTAGTGTGTAATTGATGCTAAAACACAATTCTCACTCTCCTAATATAGCTGATTTTTGACAATGAACTGCATTTTTCATGTGAAGCATTTGATGTCATAAAGATGTAAACCTCACAAAGCAATTCTGTCACTGGTCAGTTTGCTTGACAGACATCTGACTTTAGCCAATGGAAACATGGTGACATGTAAATATGAAAGCACATTAGGACAAAATATGCAATAAGATAGAGGCAAAGGGAGATGGCTGCTGGGAATGTATTTATTTTTATCCCAGAACACCTTTAAATCTAAGTATTAATACTACGTTGATGTACTTTTCAAATTGGAGAGCTACTTTTTACTAAAAGTACATCTCCCTTATATAATTAAGTATAATGCAGACCTGCTCAAAAACTTAGTATAATTAAAGAAGTCTTATGCCATAAATGATGATGATGATGATGATGAGAGCTGCTTATGTGAATGTCTATAGTGGTTTTCTCTACCAGTGTCACTGTATTAGACAACTGTTATCAAACTTAGCAATAATGATGCATTAATCTGCCAATCAAGTGTGGAAGCTTGCTATGTGTATAGGCATAGTAAACACATATCATCATCATCCTCATTATCATTTATTTATATAGTGTCACTAATAGCGCAGCGCTGTACAGAGAACCCATTCACATCAGTCCCTACCCTATTGGAGCTTACAGTCTAAATTCCCTAATATAGACACACACTCACACACAGAGAGAGAGGGAGAGACTAGGGTCAATTTTGATAGCAGCCAATTAACCTAACAGTATGTTTTTTGGAGTGTGGGAGGAAACCGCAGCACCCGGAGGAAACCCACGCAAACACAGGGAGAACATACAAACTTCACACAGATAAGGCCATGGTTGATATAAGTACTGGCTCTGCTTACCATTGTCCAGTCTAGTACATAACTGTATTAATGCTGTGAAATATTATTACTTTGAATGCCTTAAATATGCAAGAGCGCATTTGGGTAAGTTTATGCTAATAAAAGATATATGCACTTTTCTTGCCTACCCATACTATTTAATAACCACCAAAAATTAAGCAATGTGTGGGCACTGCTTCCAGTTGAAATCAGTCTGTCTGTCTGTCTATCTATCTATCTATCTATCTATCTATCTATCTATCTATCGGTCTGTCTATCTTTAAAACTGAAAGACATCCATTAAAAATACACAATGACAGCATATTTAGTGTGTAATTGATGCTAAAACACAATTCTCACTCTCCTAATATAGCTGATTTTTGACAATGAACTGCATTTTTCATGTGAAGCATTTGATGTCATAAAGATGTAAACCTCACAAAGCAATTCTGTCACTGGTCAGTTTGCTTGACAGACATCTGACTTTAGCCAATGGAAACATGGTGACATGTAAATATGAAAGCACATTAGGACAAAATATGCAATAAGATAGAGGCAAAGGGAGATGGCTGCTGGGAATGTATTTATTTTTATCCCAGAACACCTTTAAATCTAAGTATTAATACTACGTTGATGTACTTTTCAAATTGGAGAGCTACTTTTTACTAAAAGTACATCTCCCTTATATAATTAAGTATAATGCAGACCTGCTCAAAAACTTAGTATAATTAAAGAAGTCTTATGCCATAAATGATGATGATGATGATGATGAGAGCTGCTTATGTGAATGTCTATAGTGGTTTTCTCTACCAGTGTCACTGTATTAGACAACTGTTATCAAACTTAGCAATAATGATGCATTAATCTGCCAATCAAGTGTGGAAGCTTGCTATGTGTATAGGCATAGTAAACACATATCATCATCATCCTCATTATCATTTATTTATATAGTGTCACTAATAGCGCAGCGCTGTACAGAGAACCCATTCACATCAGTCCCTACCCTATTGGAGCTTACAGTCTAAATTCCCTAATATAGACACACACTCACACACAGAGAGAGAGGGAGAGACTAGGGTCAATTTTGATAGCAGCCAATTAACCTAACAGTATGTTTTTTGGAGTGTGGGAGGAAACCGCAGCACCCGGAGGAAACCCACGCAAACACAGGGAGAACATACAAACTTCACACAGATAAGGCCATGGTTGATATAAGTACTGGCTCTGCTTACCATTGTCCAGTCTAGTACATAACTGTATTAATGCTGTGAAATATTATTACTTTGAATGCCTTAAATATGCAAGAGCGCATTTGGGTAAGTTTATGCTAATAAAAGATATATGCACTTTTCTTGCCTACCCATACTATTTAATAACCACCAAAAATTAAGCAATGTGTGGGCACTGCTTCCAGTTGAAATCAGTCTGTCTGTCTGTCTATCTATCTATCTATCTATCTATCTATCTATCTATCTATCGGTCTGTCTATCTTTAAAACTGAAAGACATCCATTAAAAATACACAATGACAGCATATTTAGTGTGTAATTGATGCTAAAACACAATTCTCACTCTCCTAATATAGCTGATTTTTGACAATGAACTGCATTTTTCATGTGAAGCATTTGATGTCATAAAGATGTAAACCTCACAAAGCAATTCTGTCACTGGTCAGTTTGCTTGACAGACATCTGACTTTAGCCAATGGAAACATGGTGACATGTAAATATGAAAGCACATTAGGACAAAATATGCAATAAGATAGAGGCAAAGGGAGATGGCTGCTGGGAATGTATTTATTTTTATCCCAGAACACCTTTAAATCTAAGTATTAATACTACGTTGATGTACTTTTCAAATTGGAGAGCTACTTTTTACTAAAAGTACATCTCCCTTATATAATTAAGTATAATGCAGACCTGCTCAAAAGCTTAGTATAGTTAAAGAAGTCTTATGCCATAAATGATGATGATGATGATGATGATGATGATGATGATGATGATGATGATGATGATGATGATGATGATGATGATGATGATGATGATGATGATGATGATGATGATGATGATGAGAGCTGCTTATGTGAATGTCTATAGTGGTTTTCTCTACCAGTGTCACTGTATTAGACAACTGTTATCAAACTTAGCAATAATGATGCATTAATCTGCCAATCAAGTGTGGAAGCTTGCTATGTGTATAGGCATAGTAAACACATATCATCATCATCCTCATTATCATTTATTTATATAGTGTCACTAATAGCGCAGCGCTGTACAGAGAACCCATTCACATCAGTCCCTACCCTATTGGAGCTTACAGTCTAAATTCCCTAATATAGACACACACTCACACACAGAGAGAGAGGGAGAGACTAGGGTCAATTTTGATAGCAGCCAATTAACCTAACAGTATGTTTTTTGGAGTGTGGGAGGAAACCGCAGCACCCGGAGGAAACCCACGCAAACACAGGGAGAACATACAAACTTCACACAGATAAGGCCATGGTTGATATAAGTACTGGCTCTGCTTACCATTGTCCAGTCTAGTACATAACTGTATTAATGCTGTGAAATATTATTACTTTGAATGCCTTAAATATGCAAGAGCGCATTTGGGTAAGTTTATGCTAATAAAAGATATATGCACTTTTCTTGCCTACCCATACTATTTAATAACCACCAAAAATTAAGCAATGTGTGGGCACTGCTTCCAGTTGAAATCAGTCTGTCTGTCTATCTATCTATCTATCTATCTATCTATCTATCGGTCTGTCTATCTTTAAAACTGAAAGACATCCATTAAAAATACACAATGACAGCATATTTAGTGTGTAATTGATGCTAAAACACAATTCTCACTCTCCTAATATAGCTGATTTTTGACAATGAACTGCATTTTTCATGTGAAGCATTTGATGTCATAAAGATGTAAACCTCACAAAGCAATTCTGTCACTGGTCAGTTTGCTTGACAGACATCTGACTTTAGCCAATGGAAACATGGTGACATGTAAATATGAAAGCACATTAGGACAAAATATGCAATAAGATAGAGGCAAAGGGAGATGGCTGCTGGGAATGTATTTATTTTTATCCCAGAACACCTTTAAATCTAAGTATTAATACTACGTTGATGTACTTTTCAAATTGGAGAGCTACTTTTTACTAAAAGTACATCTCCCTTATATAATTAAGTATAATGCAGACCTGCTCAAAAACTTAGTATAATTAAAGAAGTCTTATGCCATAAATGATGATGATGATGATGATGAGAGCTGCTTATGTGAATGTCTATAGTGGTTTTCTCTACCAGTGTCACTGTATTAGACAACTGTTATCAAACTTAGCAATAATGATGCATTAATCTGCCAATCAAGTGTGGAAGCTTGCTATGTGTATAGGCATAGTAAACACATATCATCATCATCCTCATTATCATTTATTTATATAGTGTCACTAATAGCGCAGCGCTGTACAGAGAACCCATTCACATCAGTCCCTACCCTATTGGAGCTTACAGTCTAAATTCCCTAATATAGACACACACTCACACACAGAGAGAGAGGGAGAGACTAGGGTCAATTTTGATAGCAGCCAATTAACCTAACAGTATGTTTTTTGGAGTGTGGGAGGAAACCGCAGCACCCGGAGGAAACCCACGCAAACACAGGGAGAACATACAAACTTCACACAGATAAGGCCATGGTTGATATAAGTACTGGCTCTGCTTACCATTGTCCAGTCTAGTACATAACTGTATTAATGCTGTGAAATATTATTACTTTGAATGCCTTAAATATGCAAGAGCGCATTTGGGTAAGTTTATGCTAATAAAAGATATATGCACTTTTCTTGCCTACCCATACTATTTAATAACCACCAAAAATTAAGCAATGTGTGGGCACTGCTTCCAGTTGAAATCAGTCTGTCTGTCTGTCTATCTATCTATCTATCTATCTATCTATCTATCTATCTATCGGTCTGTCTATCTTTAAAACTGAAAGACATCCATTAAAAATACACAATGACAGCATATTTAGTGTGTAATTGATGCTAAAACACAATTCTCACTCTCCTAATATA
The DNA here is from genome assembly GCF_038048845.1 of Mixophyes fleayi. NCBI lineage: Eukaryota > Metazoa > Chordata > Amphibia > Anura > Limnodynastidae > Mixophyes > Mixophyes fleayi. Next base: position 769,588 of record NW_027447042.1, on the reverse strand, counting down.
GCTGATTTTTGACAATGAACTGCATTTTTCATGTGAAGCATTTGATGTCATAAAGATGTAAACCTCACAAAGCAATTCTGTCACTGGTCAGTTTGCTTGACAGACATCTGACTTTAGCCAATGGAAACATGGTGACATGTAAATATGAAAGCACATTAGGACAAAATATGCAATAAGATAGAGGCAAAGGGAGATGGCTGCTGGGAATGTATTTATTTTTATCCCAGAACACCTTTAAATCTAAGTATTAATACTACGTTGATGTACTTTTCAAATTGGAGAGCTACTTTTTACTAAAAGTACATCTCCCTTATATAATTAAGTATAATGCAGACCTGCTCAAAAGCTTAGTATAGTTAAAGAAGTCTTATGCCATAAATGATGATGATGATGATGATGATGATGATGATGATGATGATGATGATGATGATGATGATGATGATGATGATGATGATGATGATGAGAGCTGCTTATGTGAATGTCTATAGTGGTTTTCTCTACCAGTGTCACTGTATTAGACAACTGTTATCAAACTTAGCAATAATGATGCATTAATCTGCCAATCAAGTGTGGAAGCTTGCTATGTGTATAGGCATAGTAAACACATATCATCATCATCCTCATTATCATTTATTTATATAGTGTCACTAATAGCGCAGCGCTGTACAGAGAACCCATTCACATCAGTCCCTACCCTATTGGAGCTTACAGTCTAAATTCCCTAATATAGACACACACTCACACACAGAGAGAGAGGGAGAGACTAGGGTCAATTTTGATAGCAGCCAATTAACCTAACAGTATGTTTTTTGGAGTGTGGGAGGAAACCGCAGCACCCGGAGGAAACCCACGCAAACACAGGGAGAACATACAAACTTCACACAGATAAGGCCATGGTTGATATAAGTACTGGCTCTGCTTACCATTGTCCAGTCTAGTACATAACTGTATTAATGCTGTGAAATATTATTACTTTGAATGCCTTAAATATGCAAGAGCGCATTTGGGTAAGTTTATGCTAATAAAAGATATATGCACTTTTCTTGCCTACCCATACTATTTAATAACCACCAAAAATTAAGCAATGTGTGGGCACTGCTTCCAGTTGAAATCAGTCTGTCTGTCTATCTATCTATCTATCTATCTATCTATCTATCGGTCTGTCTATCTTTAAAACTGAAAGACATCCATTAAAAATACACAATGACAGCATATTTAGTGTGTAATTGATGCTAAAACACAATTCTCACTCTCCTAATATAGCTGATTTTTGACAATGAACTGCATTTTTCATGTGAAGCATTTGATGTCATAAAGATGTAAACCTCACAAAGCAATTCTGTCACTGGTCAGTTTGCTTGACAGACATCTGACTTTAGCCAATGGAAACATGGTGACATGTAAATATGAAAGCACATTAGGACAAAATATGCAATAAGATAGAGGCAAAGGGAGATGGCTGCTGGGAATGTATTTATTTTTATCCCAGAACACCTTTAAATCTAAGTATTAATACTACGTTGATGTACTTTTCAAATTGGAGAGCTACTTTTTACTAAAAGTACATCTCCCTTATATAATTAAGTATAATGCAGACCTGCTCAAAAACTTAGTATAATTAAAGAAGTCTTATGCCATAAATGATGATGATGATGATGATGAGAGCTGCTTATGTGAATGTCTATAGTGGTTTTCTCTACCAGTGTCACTGTATTAGACAACTGTTATCAAACTTAGCAATAATGATGCATTAATCTGCCAATCAAGTGTGGAAGCTTGCTATGTGTATAGGCATAGTAAACACATATCATCATCATCCTCATTATCATTTATTTATATAGTGTCACTAATAGCGCAGCGCTGTACAGAGAACCCATTCACATCAGTCCCTACCCTATTGGAGCTTACAGTCTAAATTCCCTAATATAGACACACACTCACACACAGAGAGAGAGGGAGAGACTAGGGTCAATTTTGATAGCAGCCAATTAACCTAACAGTATGTTTTTTGGAGTGTGGGAGGAAACCGCAGCACCCGGAGGAAACCCACGCAAACACAGGGAGAACATACAAACTTCACACAGATAAGGCCATGGTTGATATAAGTACTGGCTCTGCTTACCATTGTCCAGTCTAGTACATAACTGTATTAATGCTGTGAAATATTATTACTTTGAATGCCTTAAATATGCAAGAGCGCATTTGGGTAAGTTTATGCTAATAAAAGATATATGCACTTTTCTTGCCTACCCATACTATTTAATAACCACCAAAAATTAAGCAATGTGTGGGCACTGCTTCCAGTTGAAATCAGTCTGTCTGTCTGTCTATCTATCTATCTATCTATCTATCTATCTATCTATCTATCTATCGGTCTGTCTATCTTTAAAACTGAAAGACATCCATTAAAAATACACAATGACAGCATATTTAGTGTGTAATTGATGCTAAAACACAATTCTCACTCTCCTAATATAGCTGATTTTTGACAATGAACTGCATTTTTCATGTGAAGCATTTGATGTCATAAAGATGTAAACCTCACAAAGCAATTCTGTCACTGGTCAGTTTGCTTGACAGACATCTGACTTTAGCCAATGGAAACATGGTGACATGTAAATATGAAAGCACATTAGGACAAAATATGCAATAAGATAGAGGCAAAGGGAGATGGCTGCTGGGAATGTATTTATTTTTATCCCAGAACACCTTTAAATCTAAGTATTAATACTACGTTGATGTACTTTTCAAATTGGAGAGCTACTTTTTACTAAAAGTACATCTCCCTTATATAATTAAGTATAATGCAGACCTGCTCAAAAACTTAGTATAATTAAAGAAGTCTTATGCCATAAATGATGATGATGATGATGATGAGAGCTGCTTATGTGAATGTCTATAGTGGTTTTCTCTACCAGTGTCACTGTATTAGACAACTGTTATCAAACTTAGCAATAATGATGCATTAATCTGCCAATCAAGTGTGGAAGCTTGCTATGTGTATAGGCATAGTAAACACATATCATCATCATCCTCATTATCATTTATTTATATAGTGTCACTAATAGCGCAGCGCTGTACAGAGAACCCATTCACATCAGTCCCTACCCTATTGGAGCTTACAGTCTAAATTCCCTAATATAGACACACACTCACACACAGAGAGAGAGGGAGAGACTAGGGTCAATTTTGATAGCAGCCAATTAACCTAACAGTATGTTTTTTGGAGTGTGGGAGGAAACCGCAGCACCCGGAGGAAACCCACGCAAACACAGGGAGAACATACAAACTTCACACAGATAAGGCCATGGTTGATATAAGTACTGGCTCTGCTTACCATTGTCCAGTCTAGTACATAACTGTATTAATGCTGTGAAATATTATTACTTTGAATGCCTTAAATATGCAAGAGCGCATTTGGGTAAGTTTATGCTAATAAAAGATATATGCACTTTTCTTGCCTACCCATACTATTTAATAACCACCAAAAATTAAGCAATGTGTGGGCACTGCTTCCAGTTGAAATCAGTCTGTCTGTCTGTCTATCTATCTATCTATCTATCTATCTATCTATCTATCTATCGGTCTGTCTATCTTTAAAACTGAAAGACATCCATTAAAAATACACAATGACAGCATATTTAGTGTGTAATTGATGCTAAAACACAATTCTCACTCTCCTAATATAGCTGATTTTTGACAATGAACTGCATTTTTCATGTGAAGCATTTGATGTCATAAAGATGTAAACCTCACAAAGCAATTCTGTCACTGGTCAGTTTGCTTGACAGACATCTGACTTTAGCCAATGGAAACATGGTGACATGTAAATATGAAAGCACATTAGGACAAAATATGCAATAAGATAGAGGCAAAGGGAGATGGCTGCTGGGAATGTATTTATTTTTATCCCAGAACACCTTTAAATCTAAGTATTAATACTACGTTGATGTACTTTTCAAATTGGAGAGCTACTTTTTACTAAAAGTACATCTCCCTTATATAATTAAGTATAATGCAGACCTGCTCAAAAACTTAGTATAATTAAAGAAGTCTTATGCCATAAATGATGATGATGATGATGATGAGAGCTGCTTATGTGAATGTCTATAGTGGTTTTCTCTACCAGTGTCACTGTATTAGACAACTGTTATCAAACTTAGCAATAATGATGCATTAATCTGCCAATCAAGTGTGGAAGCTTGCTATGTGTATAGGCATAGTAAACACATATCATCATCATCCTCATTATCATTTATTTATATAGTGTCACTAATAGCGCAGCGCTGTACAGAGAACCCATTCACATCAGTCCCTACCCTATTGGAGCTTACAGTCTAAATTCCCTAATATAGACACACACTCACACACAGAGAGAGAGGGAGAGACTAGGGTCAATTTTGATAGCAGCCAATTAACCTAACAGTATGTTTTTTGGAGTGTGGGAGGAAACCGCAGCACCCGGAGGAAACCCACGCAAACACAGGGAGAACATACAAACTTCACACAGATAAGGCCATGGTTGATATAAGTACTGGCTCTGCTTACCATTGTCCAGTCTAGTACATAACTGTATTAATGCTGTGAAATATTATTACTTTGAATGCCTTAAATATGCAAGAGCGCATTTGGGTAAGTTTATGCTAATAAAAGATATATGCACTTTTCTTGCCTACCCATACTATTTAATAACCACCAAAAATTAAGCAATGTGTGGGCACTGCTTCCAGTTGAAATCAGTCTGTCTGTCTGTCTATCTATCTATCTATCTATCTATCTATCTATCGGTCTGTCTATCTTTAAAACTGAAAGACATCCATTAAAAATACACAATGACAGCATATTTAGTGTGTAATTGATGCTAAAACACAATTCTCACTCTCCTAATATAGCTGATTTTTGACAATGAACTGCATTTTTCATGTGAAGCATTTGATGTCATAAAGATGTAAACCTCACAAAGCAATTCTGTCACTGGTCAGTTTGCTTGACAGACATCTGACTTTAGCCAATGGAAACATGGTGACATGTAAATATGAAAGCACATTAGGACAAAATATGCAATAAGATAGAGGCAAAGGGAGATGGCTGCTGGGAATGTATTTATTTTTATCCCAGAACACCTTTAAATCTAAGTATTAATACTACGTTGATGTACTTTTCAAATTGGAGAGCTACTTTTTACTAAAAGTACATCTCCCTTATATAATTAAGTATAATGCAGACCTGCTCAAAAACTTAGTATAATTAAAGAAGTCTTATGCCATAAATGATGATGATGATGATGATGAGAGCTGCTTATGTGAATGTCTATAGTGGTTTTCTCTACCAGTGTCACTGTATTAGACAACTGTTATCAAACTTAGCAATAATGATGCATTAATCTGCCAATCAAGTGTGGAAGCTTGCTATGTGTATAGGCATAGTAAACACATATCATCATCATCCTCATTATCATTTATTTATATAGTGTCACTAATAGCGCAGCGCTGTACAGAGAACCCATTCACATCAGTCCCTACCCTATTGGAGCTTACAGTCTAAATTCCCTAATATAGACACACACTCACACACAGAGAGAGAGGGAGAGACTAGGGTCAATTTTGATAGCAGCCAATTAACCTAACAGTATGTTTTTTGGAGTGTGGGAGGAAACCGCAGCACCCGGAGGAAACCCACGCAAACACAGGGAGAACATACAAACTTCACACAGATAAGGCCATGGTTGATATAAGTACTGGCTCTGCTTACCATTGTCCAGTCTAGTACATAACTGTATTAATGCTGTGAAATATTATTACTTTGAATGCCTTAAATATGCAAGAGCGCATTTGGGTAAGTTTATGCTAATAAAAGATATATGCACTTTTCTTGCCTACCCATACTATTTAATAACCACCAAAAATTAAGCAATGTGTGGGCACTGCTTCCAGTTGAAATCAGTCTGTCTGTCTGTCTATCTATCTATCTATCTATCTATCTATCTATCTATCTATCGGTCTGTCTATCTTTAAAACTGAAAGACATCCATTAAAAATACACAATGACAGCATATTTAGTGTGTAATTGATGCTAAAACACAATTCTCACTCTCCTAATATAGCTGATTTTTGACAATGAACTGCATTTTTCATGTGAAGCATTTGATGTCATAAAGATGTAAACCTCACAAAGCAATTCTGTCACTGGTCAGTTTGCTTGACAGACATCTGACTTTAGCCAATGGAAACATGGTGACATGTAAATATGAAAGCACATTAGGACAAAATATGCAATAAGATAGAGGCAAAGGGAGATGGCTGCTGGGAATGTATTTATTTTTATCCCAGAACACCTTTAAATCTAAGTATTAATACTACGTTGATGTACTTTTCAAATTGGAGAGCTACTTTTTACTAAAAGTACATCTCCCTTATATAATTAAGTATAATGCAGACCTGCTCAAAAACTTAGTATAATTAAAGAAGTCTTATGCCATAAATGATGATGATGATGATGATGAGAGCTGCTTATGTGAATGTCTATAGTGGTTTTCTCTACCAGTGTCACTGTATTAGACAACTGTTATCAAACTTAGCAATAATGATGCATTAATCTGCCAATCAAGTGTGGAAGCTTGCTATGTGTATAGGCATAGTAAACACATATCATCATCATCCTCATTATCATTTATTTATATAGTGTCACTAATAGCGCAGCGCTGTACAGAGAACCCATTCACATCAGTCCCTACCCTATTGGAGCTTACAGTCTAAATTCCCTAATATAGACACACACTCACACACAGAGAGAGAGGGAGAGACTAGGGTCAATTTTGATAGCAGCCAATTAACCTAACAGTATGTTTTTTGGAGTGTGGGAGGAAACCGCAGCACCCGGAGGAAACCCACGCAAACACAGGGAGAACATACAAACTTCACACAGATAAGGCCATGGTTGATATAAGTACTGGCTCTGCTTACCATTGTCCAGTCTAGTACATAACTGTATTAATGCTGTGAAATATTATTACTTTGAATGCCTTAAATATGCAAGAGCGCATTTGGGTAAGTTTATGCTAATAAAAGATATATGCACTTTTCTTGCCTACCCATACTATTTAATAACCACCAAAAATTAAGCAATGTGTGGGCACTGCTTCCAGTTGAAATCAGTCTGTCTGTCTGTCTATCTATCTATCTATCTATCTATCTATCTATCGGTCTGTCTATCTTTAAAACTGAAAGACATCCATTAAAAATACACAATGACAGCATATTTAGTGTGTAATTGATGCTAAAACACAATTCTCACTCTCCTAATATAGCTGATTTTTGACAATGAACTGCATTTTTCATGTGAAGCATTTGATGTCATAAAGATGTAAACCTCACAAAGCAATTCTGTCACTGGTCAGTTTGCTTGACAGACATCTGACTTTAGCCAATGGAAACATGGTGACATGTAAATATGAAAGCACATTAGGACAAAATATGCAATAAGATAGAGGCAAAGGGAGATGGCTGCTGGGAATGTATTTATTTTTATCCCAGAACACCTTTAAATCTAAGTATTAATACTACGTTGATGTACTTTTCAAATTGGAGAGCTACTTTTTACTAAAAGTACATCTCCCTTATATAATTAAGTATAATGCAGACCTGCTCAAAAACTTAGTATAATTAAAGAAGTCTTATGCCATAAATGATGATGATGATGATGATGAGAGCTGCTTATGTGAATGTCTATAGTGGTTTTCTCTACCAGTGTCACTGTATTAGACAACTGTTATCAAACTTAGCAATAATGATGCATTAATCTGCCAATCAAGTGTGGAAGCTTGCTATGTGTATAGGCATAGTAAACACATATCATCATCATCCTCATTATCATTTATTTATATAGTGTCACTAATAGCGCAGCGCTGTACAGAGAACCCATTCACATCAGTCCCTACCCTATTGGAGCTTACAGTCTAAATTCCCTAATATAGACACACACTCACACACAGAGAGAGAGGGAGAGACTAGGGTCAATTTTGATAGCAGCCAATTAACCTAACAGTATGTTTTTTGGAGTGTGGGAGGAAACCGCAGCACCCGGAGGAAACCCACGCAAACACAGGGAGAACATACAAACTTCACACAGATAAGGCCATGGTTGATATAAGTACTGGCTCTGCTTACCATTGTCCAGTCTAGTACATAACTGTATTAATGCTGTGAAATATTATTACTTTGAATGCCTTAAATATGCAAGAGCGCATTTGGGTAAGTTTATGCTAATAAAAGATATATGCACTTTTCTTGCCTACCCATACTATTTAATAACCACCAAAAATTAAGCAATGTGTGGGCACTGCTTCCAGTTGAAATCAGTCTGTCTGTCTGTCTATCTATCTATCTATCTATCTATCTATCTATCTATCTATCTATCGGTCTGTCTATCTTTAAAACTGAAAGACATCCATTAAAAATACACAATGACAGCATATTTAGTGTGTAATTGATGCTAAAACACAATTCTCACTCTCCTAATATAGCTGATTTTTGACAATGAACTGCATTTTTCATGTGAAGCATTTGATGTCATAAAGATGTAAACCTCACAAAGCAATTCTGTCACTGGTCAGTTTGCTTGACAGACATCTGACTTTAGCCAATGGAAACATGGTGACATGTAAATATGAAAGCACATTAGGACAAAATATGCAATAAGATAGAGGCAAAGGGAGATGGCTGCTGGGAATGTATTTATTTTTATCCCAGAACACCTTTAAATCTAAGTATTAATACTACGTTGATGTACTTTTCAAATTGGAGAGCTACTTTTTACTAAAAGTACATCTCCCTTATATAATTAAGTATAATGCAGACCTGCTCAAAAACTTAGTATAATTAAAGAAGTCTTATGCCATAAATGATGATGATGATGATGATGAGAGCTGCTTATGTGAATGTCTATAGTGGTTTTCTCTACCAGTGTCACTGTATTAGACAACTGTTATCAAACTTAGCAATAATGATGCATTAATCTGCCAATCAAGTGTGGAAGCTTGCTATGTGTATAGGCATAGTAAACACATATCATCATCATCCTCATTATCATTTATTTATATAGTGTCACTAATAGCGCAGCGCTGTACAGAGAACCCATTCACATCAGTCCCTACCCTATTGGAGCTTACAGTCTAAATTCCCTAATATAGACACACACTCACACACAGAGAGAGAGGGAGAGACTAGGGTCAATTTTGATAGCAGCCAATTAACCTAACAGTATGTTTTTTGGAGTGTGGGAGGAAACCGCAGCACCCGGAGGAAACCCACGCAAACACAGGGAGAACATACAAACTTCACACAGATAAGGCCATGGTTGATATAAGTACTGGCTCTGCTTACCATTGTCCAGTCTAGTACATAACTGTATTAATGCTGTGAAATATTATTACTTTGAATGCCTTAAATATGCAAGAGCGCATTTGGGTAAGTTTATGCTAATAAAAGATATATGCACTTTTCTTGCCTACCCATACTATTTAATAACCACCAAAAATTAAGCAATGTGTGGGCACTGCTTCCAGTTGAAATCAGTCTGTCTGTCTGTCTATCTATCTATCTATCTATCTATCTATCTATCTATCTATCTATCGGTCTGTCTATCTTTAAAACTGAAAGACATCCATTAAAAATACACAATGACAGCATATTTAGTGTGTAATTGATGCTAAAACACAATTCTCACTCTCCTAATATAGCTGATTTTTGACAATGAACTGCATTTTTCATGTGAAGCATTTGATGTCATAAAGATGTAAACCTCACAAAGCAATTCTGTCACTGGTCAGTTTGCTTGACAGACATCTGACTTTAGCCAATGGAAACATGGTGACATGTAAATATGAAAGCACATTAGGACAAAATATGCAATAAGATAGAGGCAAAGGGAGATGGCTGCTGGGAATGTATTTATTTTTATCCCAGAACACCTTTAAATCTAAGTATTAATACTACGTTGATGTACTTTTCAAATTGGAGAGCTACTTTTTACTAAAAGTACATCTCCCTTATATAATTAAGTATAATGCAGACCTGCTCAAAAGCTTAGTATAGTTAAAGAAGTCTTATGCCATAAATGATGATGATGATGATGATGAGAGCTGCTTATGTGAATGTCTATAGTGGTTTTCTCTACCAGTGTCACTGTATTAGACAACTGTTATCAAACTTAGCAATAATGATGCATTAATCTGCCAATCAAGTGTGGAAGCTTGCTATGTGTATAGGCATAGTAAACACATATCATCATCATCCTCATTATCATTTATTTATATAGTGTCACTAATAGCGCAGCGCTGTACAGAGAACCCATTCACATCAGTCCCTACCCTATTGGAGCTTACAGTCTAAATTCCCTAATATAGACACACACTCACACACAGAGAGAGAGGGAGAGACTAGGGTCAATTTTGATAGCAGCCAATTAACCTAACAGTATGTTTTTTGGAGTGTGGGAGTGTGAGAGCGGTACTCCCGAAGAACGTCTCAAAGGATCCCCTGTAATGAGGAAAGGTTCTCACCTGATCCCGAGGGTCGCTATGGGCGGAACCCGTCAAGTGCAGGAGGCTTCTGCTCTAGTCACGGTCCCTCCTGCGTGCGAGAGGAACAGAGGCACGAAAACAATGGGGGAAGTGGAAGGGGGTGTCCGGAATGCCGCCCAGGACTAGAGGGTTACTCAGCCCCGCTTGGCGACTCTCCGTTTTATTCTGGCCAAGCCACGCGGCTCCAAGAGTTCGGGGTAGAGAACGTTCTCGCCCGAACTCCCTACTCCCCTCTGGGGAGGGCCACAAGTGTGGGGACAAGACTCACTCCGCCGGCGGTGCGCCGCGAGGTATCACAGTCCCCACCCAGAACCGTCAGTCTCCTGCCGGCGTGCGGGCGGACTCCGTTTTACCCCACGAGGCACCGTCTGCCCTGGAACCGTCAGGCAACCTTGCCGGAACTCAGGCCAGACACCCCAATGGAACCGTGGACGGCTGTGACCAACCCCGGAACTCACCAGGGCAGGGATGTACTGCCCCAGTGGAACCGCGGAACGCCCGAACCGCCCTCGGAACTCAGAAGGGCTGTGCTACACTACTTCCAAGGCACCGAGGGAGACCTGGATCTCTCCCAGCCCGCGAAGAAGTCGTGCCACACCGCCGCCCAAGGATCTGCCCCACCAGGGCCTACACGGAAGGGGGAAGGGAAAGGGGATAGACAATACTTACCGGCTCGGGAACGAGTTGAGTCCACCCGGCGATCAGTCCCAACACACCACTTTCCGACCCCTGCAGGGAGACACAACACGCCCCAACCGCCCACTACACCGTACAATATCCCCCCCCAATACAATACTCAATTGACAGTACAATACTCACAATACAATACTCAATTGACAGTACAATACTCACAATACAATACTCAATTGCACAGTACAATACCCAGGACACTATTAACACGGAAAAGTGTAATATCAAAGCAGAGTGTGTGTGTTCTTGTCCTACTCTGCCCCAAGGGTGATACGGTTAGGAAAAGGGAGAGAGGGAACAAAGACAGACTTCCAAGGCAGGGCCTAAAGCCCAGGGGTGACCTGAGGGCCTCGCGCCCTAGGGAATCTACTCAGGGCCTGGTGCCCTATTGGGTCTAACGGGAGCTACCAAATGGAAAGGCAGACTTAATGGACGCCGGCAGAAGGCCCTGGGCCCGGGTAAAGAGTGTCCGATAGGATGCGGGCGTGGGCCCGGGAGGGGTGGTCCCCACTGGGGTCTTACCTGGTCTAGGTCCTCCGCTCGCGACGTCAGCGTAACTCCTCTTCGGTCCTGCTGCTGCTGCTACTGTGGGTGCTGCTGCTGCTGAGGGTGCTGCTGTGGGTGCTGCTGCTGCTGTGGGTGCTGCTGCTGCTACTGTGGGTGCTGCTGCTGCTGTGGGTGCTGCTGCTGCTGTGGGTGCTGCTGCTGCTGAGGGTGCTGCTGCTGCTACCGTGGGTGCTGCTGCTGCTGCCGTGGGTGCTGCTGCTGCTGTGGGTGCTGCTGCTGCTGAGGGTGCTGCTGCTGCTACCGTGGGTGCTGCTGCTGCTGCTGCTACCGTGGGTGCTGCTGTGTCCAGACGTCCTTCCTCCAGCTTCACTTCCCGCCGAACAGGACGCTTCCCACGTGGCCGCCGACGATATTCCCGGGCCAGGCGCTTCCCTATGACCTCATCACGGCCGGGAGCCGTGATTGGTCCGTGGGCGGGCGCCGTGATTGGCCCGCGGCCCGTGTGTGGAGCCGGCGTCTCCACACATCCCCCTACGTTTCCCATTGCAGTCCCTGCAATGACGGCTTGGGACCAATCGAAATGCGGATCGGCGAATCGTGGGGCCGGAACGCCTCGATTGCTCCTCTGTGACTGCCGAGGCGCCATGAGTCTTAGCGGAGAGGAAGGGACAGGGCGATCCGGGTCCGTTTGCGTCTGGGGGCCAAGGGTGGGGGTTTGTAGGGTTGTCGCCTCCCATCCTACGTTTCCGGGTGCTTCTGCGAGGTCGTCCGATCTTTTATCTCGGGGGGAGCCCGGCAAAGCTGGTCGGGGTACCTCCACCCACCCTTTCTCGGTTTCACCCCCTGGGCATGGTGCGGGTCCCAGGATTTCCGGAACCGGGTCCTCTGCTGGGGCCTGGTGGAACAGGCAGGGCCTCAGCTTGTCTCGGTGTAGTATTTTCGTGAGTCCGGGTACCTTGGTGGACTCAACCTCGTAGGCGGGGCTTTCTGGACTCAACCGCCGCCGGACCACATAGGGGGCGGTTTCCCATCTCTCTTGTAGCTTGTCTGCCGGTTTAGACACGTGGACAATGACGCGCTGCCCTTCTGTGAAGTCCGGGGGTGCCTTTCGCTGGGCGCCATCATGGATCTTGGCTTCGATGTGGTGTTTGGCAAGGCTGCATGCGATCTTCAGCCGCCGCCGTTGCTCCATGACCCAGGCAGGACATGTCCATTGCTCCTCCTCTGCCGGTCCCAGAGCCAGCTCTTGCATGTCCTTCCCTGCTCGGCCAAACATTAAGAAATAGGGTGTGTACCCGGTGGTGCTATGTACTCGGTTGTTGTAAGCCCACGTAAGATCCGGCACCGCGGCTGGCCAGTGGGTGCGCTGTTCCTTTTCGAGGGTTCGCAGCATCTGGATTAGGGTCCGATTGAAGCGCTCACACCCGCCATTCCCTTGGGGGTGGTAGGGGGTAGTCCTAGACCGGCGTATCCCATACATGTCGCAGAGTCCTTGCATGATGCGCCCCTGGAAACAGGCTCCCTGGTCGGAGTGGATTCGCTCCGGGCAGCCGTACTTCCTGATGAAGTCTTCCACGACGGCCGTGACGGCGGATTCAGCCGTCTGGTCCCGAGTAGGGGTCACGACGGTGAACTTGGTAAAATGATCGGTCATGACCAATGCATACTGGTGTCCGCGGGTAGACTCTCCGATAGCCACGTAGTCGATCATGAGGAGCTCCAGGGGCCGTCCCGACGAGATGGTGTGGACGGGCACCCGTTGTTGGGTGGGTTTGGTCACGCCACATCTTCGGCATTCACGGCACACTTGTTCCACTAACGTTGGCAGCCCTGGCCAATAGAACCGCTGTCTTAGCCATTGGGTTGTTTTCATGGCCCCCAGGTGGGCGCCTCGAACATGGGCCTCCTCGGCCAGGCGCCGCGTGGTTTCGGCTGGCACCACAATCTGCCACACCGGCCGTAGTTCATGTTCCAAATAGGCGCGGCGTCGCAGCACGCCCTCGTGCACCGCCAGCTGGTTCCAATGCTCCACAAGTTTCTGTTCGCTCACCGGCAGGCGCTTCCTCTCCCCCTTCGAGGGCCAGTGTCCCTGCTGGCACCACTGGAAGACCTGGCGTATACCGGGGTCCCGTTGTTGTTCTGCGGCCCAGTCTGGCATCTGGTTGGCAAGGAGGGTGGCGCATATTCTGGCGTCTAGCGGTGTCTTGGAGACCATTTTGTGAAACCGCGTGAAGTTTGGGATTTCCACTTCTTCCTCTTCTTCGTCTTTGGAGTGAGTTGTCATGACCACTGGGAATCTGGAGAGTGCGTCGGCGTTGCCGTTATTCCGGCCGGGGCGATAGCGGAAGCGATGAGAGAACTTGGCCAAGCGGGCTCGCCACCGTTGTTCTAAGGCTCCTAATTTGGCCGAGTCCAGGTGCACCAGTGCACTGTTATCGGTGACTACCTCCACCTCCGCGGCCGTTAAGTACTCTGCAAATTTTTCGGTCATGGCCCACACTACTGCCAAGAACTCCAGTTTGAAGGAGCTGTAATTGGCGGGGTTTCGCTCGGAGTCGTGCAAGGTCCGGCTGGCATAGGCGATCACGCGCTCCTTACCATCCTGTATCTGGGCCAGTACTGCTCCTAGCCCTTGGTGGCTGCCATCCGTGTACAGGATGAACGGCTGGCTGAAGTCGGCGTATGCCAACACGGGGGCGCGGGTAAGTTCCTCTTTTAGCTGGGTGAAAGCAGCCTCGTGGGGGGCATTCCACGCCTCCACTCGGGACTTGGCTCCCGCAGGGCTTCCTCGGAGCAAGTCAAACAATGGTCCGGCGATCTTGGAGAATCCCTTGATGAACCTGCGGTAATACCCAACGAGGCCCAGAAACGCGCGAAGCTCCGTGATGGTCGTGGGGGCTGGCCAATTGGTCACCGCGGATACCTTGTCCTGGGTGGGACGCACTCCGTCCCGCGACACCACATGGCCCAGGTACTCCAACTGATCCTTCAGCAGATGGCATTTCCTCGGCTTGAGTTTCAGCCCAAACCGTTCCAGTCGTTGGAACACCAGGTCTAGGCGGGCTAAGTGTTCCTCCAGGGTGGATGCGAATACGATGATGTCGTCCAGGTAGATTAACAGGGCTTCAAAATTCAGATCTCCGAGGCAGCGCTCCATGAGTCGCTGGAAGGTGGCTGGCGCGTTGGTTAACCCAAACGGCATTCGTTGGAATTCGAATAGCCCCATGGGTGTAATAAACGCCGTCTTTGCCCTGTCCTTCTCGGCCACGGGTACCTGCCAATAGCCGCTTGCCAGATCTAACGTAGAAAAGTATTTGGCCCGGCCCAGCGCCGCGAGGGATTCCTCTATGCGTGGTAATGGGTATGCATCGCGCACGGTGCAGTGATTAAGCTTCCGATAGTCCACACAGAACCGGACAGTGCCATCTTTCTTCCGCACCAGGACGATCGGTGCCGCCCAGGGACTACGGCTTTCAGTCACCACCCCGTTGTCCAACATCTGACGCAGCATGGTCTTGACCTCCTGGTACAGCTTCGGGGGTATTTGACGGTAACGTTCTCTCTCCGGCACGGCCCCGTCCGTATGGATCTCGTGCTCCATTTGATCCGTTAGCCCGAAATCGTCCTCGTGTCGGGAGAACACTCGCTGTCTTCTCCACAGCATCGCTTCCAGTTGTTGGATTTCGTTCGGCGGTAGGTCACCTTCTGAAACATCCATGCTTTCACGGATTACCCGTCCGTTCCAGGTGGAGGTGGGTTGTTCCGGGGGTGCTACTTGGACCACCATGGTCCAAGGTCTTTGGGGGTCGGGGAACAACGACACATCTTGAGTGGTTTCCACCTCTTCTCCGGTGGTTGGGTGGAGCAAGGCCAGCAGGGTGTTGGGCGGTATTTTCTGTGGTTGGTCGCCCATATTGCAGAAACGAACGGGGACTCGTCCTTCCCGTATCCTGACCAGTGCACGGCCAACCATTGGCGTCCTCTGGTTGCTCTCCTCCGTCCCGCCCGAGGATACCGGTTCGAGGAGCACCTCCCGGCCTTCGAGCCTCCGCTTGGTCCCCACCCTCATCCACAACAGGAGCTCCTGCCGAGGGGGAACGACCACCTCCTGCCGATAGTTCGTGCGGATGGATCCCAAGGGAGCAGGACGGCCTTGGGGAAATGTTGGGACTCGCAGGCGGTTCACCTGCTGTAGCGCCTGTTGTACCGGTCGTTGGACCCCCAGTTTCTTCCAGTAAGCCGGACCCCTCTCGGACCACAGCATATGGTCTAATCCTCGGAGGATGTTCATCCCCAGAATCACGGGGCCATGTCGTAGTTCCGGGCTGTCTATGACCACAATGCCCTGCTTCCCCAACGGGCGCCCGTAGAGCTCCACCTCCATCCACACGACTCCCACCACAGGGATGGGTAGATTATTGGCGGCCGTGAGATGAATCCAGTCCCCCGTCTGGGCCTGTTGTAGATGTTGATAGTTCTTTTGGAAACAGGCCGCTGTCATCGTGGTGACCTGGGACCCGGTGTCTAATAGGCAACGCTGGTTGTGACCCTGGAAGCGAGCCACAACTACGGGACACTCTCCTACTAATTCAGCCGAATTAACAATCAGTCGTTCTGAGTCGGCTTCCCTTGCGGTGGGTCCCACTACCGCAAGGGTTTCTAGTTTAAAGTCGGCCTGGGTGCGGCGTTGGGGCAATTACGGGCCAGATGTCCCACCTGCCCACATTGCCAACACCGGGGCCCGTCCGCTGGGCGTCGCCGTGGGGCGTCCCTTGGTTCATTCCGTGGATACTCTCTATCCCCGCGGCCGGACGGTATTCCCTCGATCCGCTTCTGCATCCGTCCCATGTCCTCCTTCATCTGTAGAATTACGTCCGTCAGGTCTCGGATGCAGCTTTCCCATGGTGCGGCGGACGCTGGGATGGGGGCGCGGACCTGCTGCACGGCCACGGTGCTCGGGCCGCTGCCTGTATTGTCGTCCCTGGCGATGACCGTGGTTTGTGCTTGATGGAAGGTCATGCTCGGCAACAATTCCAATCGGTCCTGCATATAGGTTCGCAGGTGCTCACTACGTAAGCCGTGGATAAATTGATCCCGTAGTACGGTATCTGTTTCTCCCAATACCTTAGTGTCCTTTTTCTTTAAATTCGCCAGCAGGCCTTGGAGGGCTATAGCGAATTTGGGGATGGTCTCCTCCTCTCGCTGAAATCGGGTAAAAAAACGTTTGCGCAGGGTCGCGGTGGTAGACTTGTCCCCATACACATCGCTTAAGACCCTCAACACATCCGCCAAAGTCTTTCGCTGTTCAGGCTCACATAGAAGTGCGGCCTGGCGGGCATCTCCCTCCAAGGCGAGCACGGCCACTTCCGCTTGCATGTCTGGGGGCACACCATATAGCCGGATGACCATTCGTAACTGCATCTCCCAGTCGGCTAACGTTATGTTCGTACCATCGAACTTCGGTACGTGAGAAAGAGCTGCCCCTATCGCTACAACTCGGGAGCGCTCCGCCGGCTCCCCTACCGGTTCCACGTCGCGTGGGACGTTCCCGGCGGCACTAGGCAGATCCTCCTCGCCCGCCGGCCTTCCAGACGGCCGGCCCTCTGGATCGTCGTTGTTGCCCGTGGGCTCCATAGTTACCTGTCGGGATCCTGCCGACTACGCCAAATGTGAGAGCGGTACTCCCGAAGAACGTCTCAAAGGATCCCCTGTAATGAGGAAAGGTTCTCACCTGATCCCGAGGGTCGCTATGGGCGGAACCCGTCAAGTGCAGGAGGCTTCTGCTCTAGTCACGGTCCCTCCTGCGTGCGAGAGGAACAGAGGCACGAAAACAATGGGGGAAGTGGAAGGGGGTGTCCGGAATGCCGCCCAGGACTAGAGGGTTACTCAGCCCCGCTTGGCGACTCTCCGTTTTATTCTGGCCAAGCCACGCGGCTCCAAGAGTTCGGGGTAGAGAACGTTCTCGCCCGAACTCCCTACTCCCCTCTGGGGAGGGCCACAAGTGTGGGGACAAGACTCACTCCGCCGGCGGTGCGCCGCGAGGTATCACAGTCCCCACCCAGAACCGTCAGTCTCCTGCCGGCGTGCGGGCGGACTCCGTTTTACCCCACGAGGCACCGTCTGCCCTGGAACCGTCAGGCAACCTTGCCGGAACTCAGGCCAGACACCCCAATGGAACCGTGGACGGCTGTGACCAACCCCGGAACTCACCAGGGCAGGGATGTACTGCCCCAGTGGAACCGCGGAACGCCCGAACCGCCCTCGGAACTCAGAAGGGCTGTGCTACACTACTTCCAAGGCACCGAGGGAGACCTGGATCTCTCCCAGCCCGCGAAGAAGTCGTGCCACACCGCCGCCCAAGGATCTGCCCCACCAGGGCCTACACGGAAGGGGGAAGGGAAAGGGGATAGACAATACTTACCGGCTCGGGAACGAGTTGAGTCCACCCGGCGATCAGTCCCAACACACCACTTTCCGACCCCTGCAGGGAGACACAACACGCCCCAACCGCCCACTACACCGTACAATATCCCCCCCCAATACAATACTCAATTGACAGTACAATACTCACAATACAATACTCAATTGACAGTACAATACTCACAATACAATACTCAATTGCACAGTACAATACCCAGGACACTATTAACACGGAAAAGTGTAATATCAAAGCAGAGTGTGTGTGTTCTTGTCCTACTCTGCCCCAAGGGTGATACGGTTAGGAAAAGGGAGAGAGGGAACAAAGACAGACTTCCAAGGCAGGGCCTAAAGCCCAGGGGTGACCTGAGGGCCTCGCGCCCTAGGGAATCTACTCAGGGCCTGGTGCCCTATTGGGTCTAACGGGAGCTACCAAATGGAAAGGCAGACTTAATGGACGCCGGCAGAAGGCCCTGGGCCCGGGTAAAGAGTGTCCGATAGGATGCGGGCGTGGGCCCGGGAGGGGTGGTCCCCACTGGGGTCTTACCTGGTCTAGGTCCTCCGCTCGCGACGTCAGCGTAACTCCTCTTCGGTCCTGCTGCTGCTGCTACTGTGGGTGCTGCTGCTGCTGAGGGTGCTGCTGTGGGTGCTGCTGCTGCTGTGGGTGATGCTGCTGCTACTGTGGGTGCTGCTGCTGCTGTGGGTGCTGCTGCTGCTGTGGGTGCTGCTGCTGCTGAGGGTGCTGCTGCTGCTACCGTGGGTGCTGCTGCTGCTGCCGTGGGTGCTGCTGCTGCTGTGGGTGCTGCTGCTGCTGAGGGTGCTGCTGCTGCTACCGTGGGTGCTGCTGCTGCTGCTGCTACCGTGGGTGCTGCTGTGTCCAGACGTCCTTCCTCCAGCTTCACTTCCCGCCGAACAGGACGCTTCCCACGTGGCCGCCGACGATATTCCCGGGCCAGGCGCTTCCCTATGACCTCATCACGGCCGGGAGCCGTGATTGGTCCGTGGGCGGGCGCCGTGATTGGCCCGCGGCCCGTGTGTGGAGCCGGCGTCTCCACAGGAGGAAACCGCAGCACCCGGAGGAAACCCACGCAAACACAGGGAGAACATACAAACTTCACACAGATAAGGCCATGGTTGATATAAGTACTGGCTCTGCTTACCATTGTCCAGTCTAGTACATAACTGTATTAATGCTGTGAAATATTATTACTTTGAATGCCTTAAATATGCAAGAGCGCATTTGGGTAAGTTTATGCTAATAAAAGATATATGCACTTTTCTTGCCTACCCATACTATTTAATAACCACCAAAAATTAAGCAATGTGTGGGCACTGCTTCCAGTTGAAATCAGTCTGTCTGTCTGTCTATCTATCTATCTATCTATCTATCTATCTATCTATCTATCTATCTATCTATCTATCGGTCTGTCTATCTTTAAAACTGAAAGACATCCATTAAAAATACACAATGACAGCATATTTAGTGTGTAATTGATGCTAAAACACAATTCTCACTCTCCTAATATAGCTGATTTTTGACAATGAACTGCATTTTTCATGTGAAGCATTTGATGTCATAAAGATGTAAACCTCACAAAGCAATTCTGTCACTGGTCAGTTTGCTTGACAGACATCTGACTTTAGCCAATGGAAACATGGTGACATGTAAATATGAAAGCACATTAGGACAAAATATGCAATAAGATAGAGGCAAAGGGAGATGGCTGCTGGGAATGTATTTATTTTTATCCCAGAACACCTTTAAATCTAAGTATTAATACTACGTTGATGTACTTTTCAAATTGGAGAGCTACTTTTTACTAAAAGTACATCTCCCTTATATAATTAAGTATAATGCAGACCTGCTCAAAAGCTTAGTATAATTAAAGAAGTCTTATGCCATAAATGATGATGATGATGATGATGAGAGCTGCTTATGTGAATGTCTATAGTGGTTTTCTCTACCAGTGTCACTGTATTAGACAACTGTTATCAAACTTAGCAATAATGATGCATTAATCTGCCAATCAAGTGTGGAAGCTTGCTATGTGTATAGGCATAGTAAACACATATCATCATCATCCTCATTATCATTTATTTATATAGTGTCACTAATAGCGCAGCGCTGTACAGAGAACCCATTCACATCAGTCCCTACCCTATTGGAGCTTACAGTCTAAATTCCCTAATATAGACACACACTCACACACAGAGAGAGAGGGAGAGACTAGGGTCAATTTTGATAGCAGCCAATTAACCTAACAGTATGTTTTTTGGAGTGTGGGAGGAAACCGCAGCACCCGGAGGAAACCCACGCAAACACAGGGAGAACATACAAACTTCACACAGATAAGGCCATGGTTGATATAAGTACTGGCTCTGCTTACCATTGTCCAGTCTAGTACATAACTGTATTAATGCTGTGAAATATTATTACTTTGAATGCCTTAAATATGCAAGAGCGCATTTGGGTAAGTTTATGCTAATAAAAGATATATGCACTTTTCTTGCCTACCCATACTATTTAATAACCACCAAAAATTAAGCAATGTGTGGGCACTGCTTCCAGTTGAAATCAGTCTGTCTGTCTGTCTATCTATCTATCTATCTATCTATCTATCTATCGGTCTGTCTATCTTTAAAACTGAAAGACATCCATTAAAAATACACAATGACAGCATATTTAGTGTGTAATTGATGCTAAAACACAATTCTCACTCTCCTAATATAGCTGATTTTTGACAATGAACTGCATTTTTCATGTGAAGCATTTGATGTCATAAAGATGTAAACCTCACAAAGCAATTCTGTCACTGGTCAGTTTGCTTGACAGACATCTGACTTTAGCCAATGGAAACATGGTGACATGTAAATATGAAAGCACATTAGGACAAAATATGCAATAAGATAGAGGCAAAGGGAGATGGCTGCTGGGAATGTATTTATTTTTATCCCAGAACACCTTTAAATCTAAGTATTAATACTACGTTGATGTACTTTTCAAATTGGAGAGCTACTTTTTACTAAAAGTACATCTCCCTTATATAATTAAGTATAATGCAGACCTGCTCAAAAACTTAGTATAATTAAAGAAGTCTTATGCCATAAATGATGATGATGATGATGATGAGAGCTGCTTATGTGAATGTCTATAGTGGTTTTCTCTACCAGTGTCACTGTATTAGACAACTGTTATCAAACTTAGCAATAATGATGCATTAATCTGCCAATCAAGTGTGGAAGCTTGCTATGTGTATAGGCATAGTAAACACATATCATCATCATCCTCATTATCATTTATTTATATAGTGTCACTAATAGCGCAGCGCTGTACAGAGAACCCATTCACATCAGTCCCTACCCTATTGGAGCTTACAGTCTAAATTCCCTAATATAGACACACACTCACACACAGAGAGAGAGGGAGAGACTAGGGTCAATTTTGATAGCAGCCAATTAACCTAACAGTATGTTTTTTGGAGTGTGGGAGGAAACCGCAGCACCCGGAGGAAACCCACGCAAACACAGGGAGAACATACAAACTTCACACAGATAAGGCCATGGTTGATATAAGTACTGGCTCTGCTTACCATTGTCCAGTCTAGTACATAACTGTATTAATGCTGTGAAATATTATTACTTTGAATGCCTTAAATATGCAAGAGCGCATTTGGGTAAGTTTATGCTAATAAAAGATATATGCACTTTTCTTGCCTACCCATACTATTTAATAACCACCAAAAATTAAGCAATGTGTGGGCACTGCTTCCAGTTGAAATCAGTCTGTCTGTCTGTCTATCTATCTATCTATCTATCTATCTATCTATCTATCGGTCTGTCTATCTTTAAAACTGAAAGACATCCATTAAAAATACACAATGACAGCATATTTAGTGTGTAATTGATGCTAAAACACAATTCTCACTCTCCTAATATAGCTGATTTTTGACAATGAACTGCATTTTTCATGTGAAGCATTTGATGTCATAAAGATGTAAACCTCACAAAGCAATTCTGTCACTGGTCAGTTTGCTTGACAGACATCTGACTTTAGCCAATGGAAACATGGTGACATGTAAATATGAAAGCACATTAGGACAAAATATGCAATAAGATAGAGGCAAAGGGAGATGGCTGCTGGGAATGTATTTATTTTTATCCCAGAACACCTTTAAATCTAAGTATTAATACTACGTTGATGTACTTTTCAAATTGGAGAGCTACTTTTTACTAAAAGTACATCTCCCTTATATAATTAAGTATAATGCAGACCTGCTCAAAAGCTTAGTATAATTAAAGAAGTCTTATGCCATAAATGATGATGATGATGATGATGAGAGCTGCTTATGTGAATGTCTATAGTGGTTTTCTCTACCAGTGTCACTGTATTAGACAACTGTTATCAAACTTAGCAATAATGATGCATTAATCTGCCAATCAAGTGTGGAAGCTTGCTATGTGTATAGGCATAGTAAACACATATCATCATCATCCTCATTATCATTTATTTATATAGTGTCACTAATAGCGCAGCGCTGTACAGAGAACCCATTCACATCAGTCCCTACCCTATTGGAGCTTACAGTCTAAATTCCCTAATATAGACACACACTCACACACAGAGAGAGAGGGAGAGACTAGGGTCAATTTTGATAGCAGCCAATTAACCTAACAGTATGTTTTTTGGAGTGTGGGAGGAAACCGCAGCACCCGGAGGAAACCCACGCAAACACAGGGAGAACATACAAACTTCACACAGATAAGGCCATGGTTGATATAAGTACTGGCTCTGCTTACCATTGTCCAGTCTAGTACATAACTGTATTAATGCTGTGAAATATTATTACTTTGAATGCCTTAAATATGCAAGAGCGCATTTGGGTAAGTTTATGCTAATAAAAGATATATGCACTTTTCTTGCCTACCCATACTATTTAATAACCACCAAAAATTAAGCAATGTGTGGGCACTGCTTCCAGTTGAAATCAGTCTGTCTGTCTGTCTATCTATCTATCTATCTATCTATCTATCTATCTATCTATCTATCTATCGGTCTGTCTATCTTTAAAACTGAAAGACATCCATTAAAAATACACAATGACAGCATATTTAGTGTGTAATTGATGCTAAAACACAATTCTCACTCTCCTAATATAGCTGATTTTTGACAATGAACTGCATTTTTCATGTGAAGCATTTAATGTCATAAAGATGTAAACCTCACAAAGCAATTCTGTCACTGGTCAGTTTGCTTGACAGACATCTGACTTTAGCCAATGGAAACATGGTGACATGTAAATATGAAAGCACATTAGGACAAAATATGCAATAAGATAGAGGCAAAGGGAGATGGCTGCTGGGAATGTATTTATTTTTATCCCAGAACACCTTTAAATCTAAGTATTAATACTACGTTGATGTACTTTTCAAATTGGAGAGCTACTTTTTACTAAAAGTACATCTCCCTTATATAATTAAGTATAATGCAGACCTGCTCAAAAACTTAGTATAATTAAAGAAGTCTTATGCCATAAATGATGATGATGATGATGATGAGAGCTGCTTATGTGAATGTCTATAGTGGTTTTCTCTACCAGTGTCACTGTATTAGACAACTGTTATCAAACTTAGCAATAATGATGCATTAATCTGCCAATCAAGTGTGGAAGCTTGCTATGTGTATAGGCATAGTAAACACATATCATCATCATCCTCATTATCATTTATTTATATAGTGTCACTAATAGCGCAGCGCTGTACAGAGAACCCATTCACATCAGTCCCTACCCTATTGGAGCTTACAGTCTAAATTCCCTAATATAGACACACACTCACACACAGAGAGAGAGGGAGAGACTAGGGTCAATTTTGATAGCAGCCAATTAACCTAACAGTATGTTTTTTGGAGTGTGGGAGGAAACCGCAGCACCCGGAGGAAACCCACGCAAACACAGGGAGAACATACAAACTTCACACAGATAAGGCCATGGTTGATATAAGTACTGGCTCTGCTTACCATTGTCCAGTCTAGTACATAACTGTATTAATGCTGTGAAATATTATTACTTTGAATGCCTTAAATATGCAAGAGCGCATTTGGGTAAGTTTATGCTAATAAAAGATATATGCACTTTTCTTGCCTACCCATACTATTTAATAACCACCAAAAATTAAGCAATGTGTGGGCACTGCTTCCAGTTGAAATCAGTCTGTCTGTCTGTCTATCTATCTATCTATCTATCTATCTATCTATCTATCTATCGGTCTGTCTATCTTTAAAACTGAAAGACATCCATTAAAAATACACAATGACAGCATATTTAGTGTGTAATTGATGCTAAAACACAATTCTCACTCTCCTAATATAGCTGATTTTTGACAATGAACTGCATTTTTCATGTGAAGCATTTGATGTCATAAAGATGTAAACCTCACAAAGCAATTCTGTCACTGGTCAGTTTGCTTGACAGACATCTGACTTTAGCCAATGGAAACATGGTGACATGTAAATATGAAAGCACATTAGGACAAAATATGCAATAAGATAGAGGCAAAGGGAGATGGCTGCTGGGAATGTATTTATTTTTATCCCAGAACACCTTTAAATCTAAGTATTAATACTACGTTGATGTACTTTTCAAATTGGAGAGCTACTTTTTACTAAAAGTACATCTCCCTTATATAATTAAGTATAATGCAGACCTGCTCAAAAGCTTAGTATAATTAAAGAAGTCTTATGCCATAAATGATGATGATGATGATGATGAGAGCTGCTTATGTGAATGTCTATAGTGGTTTTCTCTACCAGTGTCACTGTATTAGACAACTGTTATCAAACTTAGCAATAATGATGCATTAATCTGCCAATCAAGTGTGGAAGCTTGCTATGTGTATAGGCATAGTAAACACATATCATCATCATCCTCATTATCATTTATTTATATAGTGTCACTAATAGCGCAGCGCTGTACAGAGAACCCATTCACATCAGTCCCTACCCTATTGGAGCTTACAGTCTAAATTCCCTAATATAGACACACACTCACACACAGAGAGAGAGGGAGAGACTAGGGTCAATTTTGATAGCAGCCAATTAACCTAACAGTATGTTTTTTGGAGTGTGGGAGGAAACCGCAGCACCCGGAGGAAACCCACGCAAACACAGGGAGAACATACAAACTTCACACAGATAAGGCCATGGTTGATATAAGTACTGGCTCTGCTTACCATTGTCCAGTCTAGTACATAACTGTATTAATGCTGTGAAATATTATTACTTTGAATGCCTTAAATATGCAAGAGCGCATTTGGGTAAGTTTATGCTAATAAAAGATATATGCACTTTTCTTGCCTACCCATACTATTTAATAACCACCAAAAATTAAGCAATGTGTGGGCACTGCTTCCAGTTGAAATCAGTCTGTCTGTCTGTCTATCTATCTATCTATCTATCTATCTATCTATCTATCTATCTATCTATCTATCGGTCTGTCTATCTTTAAAACTGAAAGACATCCATTAAAAATACACAATGACAGCATATTTAGTGTGTAATTGATGCTAAAACACAATTCTCACTCTCCTAATATAGCTGATTTTTGACAATGAACTGCATTTTTCATGTGAAGCATTTAATGTCATAAAGATGTAAACCTCACAAAGCAATTCTGTCACTGGTCAGTTTGCTTGACAGACATCTGACTTTAGCCAATGGAAACATGGTGACATGTAAATATGAAAGCACATTAGGACAAAATATGCAATAAGATAGAGGCAAAGGGAGATGGCTGCTGGGAATGTATTTATTTTTATCCCAGAACACCTTTAAATCTAAGTATTAATACTACGTTGATGTACTTTTCAAATTGGAGAGCTACTTTTTACTAAAAGTACATCTCCCTTATATAATTAAGTATAATGCAGACCTGCTCAAAAACTTAGTATAATTAAAGAAGTCTTATGCCATAAATGATGATGATGATGATGATGAGAGCTGCTTATGTGAATGTCTATAGTGGTTTTCTCTACCAGTGTCACTGTATTAGACAACTGTTATCAAACTTAGCAATAATGATGCATTAATCTGCCAATCAAGTGTGGAAGCTTGCTATGTGTATAGGCATAGTAAACACATATCATCATCATCCTCATTATCATTTATTTATATAGTGTCACTAATAGCGCAGCGCTGTACAGAGAACCCATTCACATCAGTCCCTACCCTATTGGAGCTTACAGTCTAAATTCCCTAATATAGACACACACTCACACACAGAGAGAGAGGGAGAGACTAGGGTCAATTTTGATAGCAGCCAATTAACCTAACAGTATGTTTTTTGGAGTGTGGGAGGAAACCGCAGCACCCGGAGGAAACCCACGCAAACACAGGGAGAACATACAAACTTCACACAGATAAGGCCATGGTTGATATAAGTACTGGCTCTGCTTACCATTGTCCAGTCTAGTACATAACTGTATTAATGCTGTGAAATATTATTACTTTGAATGCCTTAAATATGCAAGAGCGCATTTGGGTAAGTTTATGCTAATAAAAGATATATGCACTTTTCTTGCCTACCCATACTATTTAATAACCACCAAAAATTAAGCAATGTGTGGGCACTGCTTCCAGTTGAAATCAGTCTGTCTGTCTGTCTATCTATCTATCTATCTATCTATCTATCTATCTATCTATCTATCGGTCTGTCTATCTTTAAAACTGAAAGACATCCATTAAAAATACACAATGACAGCATATTTAGTGTGTAATTGATGCTAAAACACAATTCTCACTCTCCTAATATAGCTGATTTTTGACAATGAACTGCATTTTTCATGTGAAGCATTTGATGTCATAAAGATGTAAACCTCACAAAGCAATTCTGTCACTGGTCAGTTTGCTTGACAGACATCTGACTTTAGCCAATGGAAACATGGTGACATGTAAATATGAAAGCACATTAGGACAAAATATGCAATAAGATAGAGGCAAAGGGAGATGGCTGCTGGGAATGTATTTATTTTTATCCCAGAACACCTTTAAATCTAAGTATTAATACTACGTTGATGTACTTTTCAAATTGGAGAGCTACTTTTTACTAAAAGTACATCTCCCTTATATAATTAAGTATAATGCAGACCTGCTCAAAAGCTTAGTATAATTAAAGAAGTCTTATGCCATAAATGATGATGATGATGATGATGAGAGCTGCTTATGTGAATGTCTATAGTGGTTTTCTCTACCAGTGTCACTGTATTAGACAACTGTTATCAAACTTAGCAATAATGATGCATTAATCTGCCAATCAAGTGTGGAAGCTTGCTATGTGTATAGGCATAGTAAACACATATCATCATCATCCTCATTATCATTTATTTATATAGTGTCACTAATAGCGCAGCGCTGTACAGAGAACCCATTCACATCAGTCCCTACCCTATTGGAGCTTACAGTCTAAATTCCCTAATATAGACACACACTCACACACAGAGAGAGAGGGAGAGACTAGGGTCAATTTTGATAGCAGCCAATTAACCTAACAGTATGTTTTTTGGAGTGTGGGAGGAAACCGCAGCACCCGGAGGAAACCAACGCAAACACAGGGAGAACATACAAACTTCACACAGATAAGGCCATGGTTGATATAAGTACTGGCTCTGCTTACCATTGTCCAGTCTAGTACATAACTGTATTAATGCTGTGAAATATTATTACTTTGAATGCCTTAAATATGCAAGAGCGCATTTGGGTAAGTTTATGCTAATAAAAGATATATGCACTTTTCTTGCCTACCCATACTATTTAATAACCACCAAAAATTAAGCAATGTGTGGGCACTGCTTCCAGTTGAAATCAGTCTGTCTGTCTGTCTATCTATCTATCTATCTATCTATCTATCTATCGGTCTGTCTATCTTTAAAACTGAAAGACATCCATTAAAAATACACAATGACAGCATATTTAGTGTGTAATTGATGCTAAAACACAATTCTCACTCTCCTAATATAGCTGATTTTTGACAATGAACTGCATTTTTCATGTGAAGCATTTGATGTCATAAAGATGTAAACCTCACAAAGCAATTCTGTCACTGGTCAGTTTGCTTGACAGACATCTGACTTTAGCCAATGGAAACATGGTGACATGTAAATATGAAAGCACATTAGGACAAAATATGCAATAAGATAGAGGCAAAGGGAGATGGCTGCTGGGAATGTATTTATTTTTATCCCAGAACACCTTTAAATCTAAGTATTAATACTACGTTGATGTACTTTTCAAATTGGAGAGCTACTTTTTACTAAAAGTACATCTCCCTTATATAATTAAGTATAATGCAGACCTGCTCAAAAGCTTAGTATAATTAAAGAAGTCTTATGCCATAAATGATGATGATGATGATGATGAGAGCTGCTTATGTGAATGTCTATAGTGGTTTTCTCTACCAGTGTCACTGTATTAGACAACTGTTATCAAACTTAGCAATAATGATGCATTAATCTGCCAATCAAGTGTGGAAGCTTGCTATGTGTATAGGCATAGTAAACACATATCATCATCATCCTCATTATCATTTATTTATATAGTGTCACTAATAGCGCAGCGCTGTACAGAGAACCCATTCACATCAGTCCCTACCCTATTGGAGCTTACAGTCTAAATTCCCTAATATAGACACACACTCACACACAGAGAGAGAGGGAGAGACTAGGGTCAATTTTGATAGCAGCCAATTAACCTAACAGTATGTTTTTTGGAGTGTGGGAGGAAACCGCAGCACCCGGAGGAAACCCACGCAAACACAGGGAGAACATACAAACTTCACACAGATAAGGCCATGGTTGATATAAGTACTGGCTCTGCTTACCATTGTCCAGTCTAGTACATAACTGTATTAATGCTGTGAAATATTATTACTTTGAATGCCTTAAATATGCAAGAGCGCATTTGGGTAAGTTTATGCTAATAAAAGATATATGCACTTTTCTTGCCTACCCATACTATTTAATAACCACCAAAAATTAAGCAATGTGTGGGCACTGCTTCCAGTTGAAATCAGTCTGTCTGTCTGTCTATCTATCTATCTATCTATCTATCTATCTATCTATCTATCTATCTATCTATCGGTCTGTCTATCTTTAAAACTGAAAGACATCCATTAAAAATACACAATGACAGCATATTTAGTGTGTAATTGATGCTAAAACACAATTCTCACTCTCCTAATATAGCTGATTTTTGACAATGAACTGCATTTTTCATGTGAAGCATTTGATGTCATAAAGATGTAAACCTCACAAAGCAATTCTGTCACTGGTCAGTTTGCTTGACAGACATCTGACTTTAGCCAATGGAAACATGGTGACATGTAAATATGAAAGCACATTAGGACAAAATATGCAATAAGATAGAGGCAAAGGGAGATGGCTGCTGGGAATGTATTTATTTTTATCCCAGAACACCTTTAAATCTAAGTATTAATACTACGTTGATGTACTTTTCAAATTGGAGAGCTACTTTTTACTAAAAGTACATCTCCCTTATATAATTAAGTATAATGCAGACCTGCTCAAAAGCTTAGTATAATTAAAGAAGTCTTATGCCATAAATGATGATGATGATGATGATGAGAGCTGCTTATGTGAATGTCTATAGTGGTTTTCTCTACCAGTGTCACTGTATTAGACAACTGTTATCAAACTTAGCAATAATGATGCATTAATCTGCCAATCAAGTGTGGAAGCTTGCTATGTGTATAGGCATAGTAAACACATATCATCATCATCCTCATTATCATTTATTTATATAGTGTCACTAATAGCGCAGCGCTGTACAGAGAACCCATTCACATCAGTCCCTACCCTATTGGAGCTTACAGTCTAAATTCCCTAATATAGACACACACTCACACACAGAGAGAGAGGGAGAGACTAGGGTCAATTTTGATAGCAGCCAATTAACCTAACAGTATGTTTTTTGGAGTGTGGGAGGAAACCGCAGCACCCGGAGGAAACCCACGCAAACACAGGGAGAACATACAAACTTCACACAGATAAGGCCATGGTTGATATAAGTACTGGCTCTGCTTACCATTGTCCAGTCTAGTACATAACTGTATTAATGCTGTGAAATATTATTACTTTGAATGCCTTAAATATGCAAGAGCGCATTTGGGTAAGTTTATGCTAATAAAAGATATATGCACTTTTCTTGCCTACCCATACTATTTAATAACCACCAAAAATTAAGCAATGTGTGGGCACTGCTTCCAGTTGAAATCAGTCTGTCTGTCTGTCTATCTATCTATCTATCTATCTATCTATCTATCTATCGGTCTGTCTATCTTTAAAACTGAAAGACATCCATTAAAAATACACAATGACAGCATATTTAGTGTGTAATTGATGCTAAAACACAATTCTCACTCTCCTAATATAGCTGATTTTTGACAATGAACTGCATTTTTCATGTGAAGCATTTGATGTCATAAAGATGTAAACCTCACAAAGCAATTCTGTCACTGGTCAGTTTGCTTGACAGACATCTGACTTTAGCCAATGGAAACATGGTGACATGTAAATATGAAAGCACATTAGGACAAAATATGCAATAAGATAGAGGCAAAGGGAGATGGCTGCTGGGAATGTATTTATTTTTATCCCAGAACACCTTTAAATCTAAGTATTAATACTACGTTGATGTACTTTTCAAATTGGAGAGCTACTTTTTACTAAAAGTACATCTCCCTTATATAATTAAGTATAATGCAGACCTGCTCAAAAGCTTAGTATAATTAAAGAAGTCTTATGCCATAAATGATGATGATGATGATGATGATGATGAGAGCTGCTTATGTGAATGTCTATAGTGGTTTTCTCTACCAGTGTCACTGTATTAGACAACTGTTATCAAACTTAGCAATAATGATGCATTAATCTGCCAATCAAGTGTGGAAGCTTGCTATGTGTATAGGCATAGTAAACACATATCATCATCATCCTCATTATCATTTATTTATATAGTGTCACTAATAGCGCAGCGCTGTACAGAGAACCCATTCACATCAGTCCCTACCCTATTGGAGCTTACAGTCTAAATTCCCTAATATAGACACACACTCACACACAGAGAGAGAGGGAGAGACTAGGGTCAATTTTGATAGCAGCCAATTAACCTAACAGTATGTTTTTTGGAGTGTGGGAGGAAACCGCAGCACCCGGAGGAAACCCACGCAAACACAGGGAGAACATACAAACTTCACACAGATAAGGCCATGGTTGATATAAGTACTGGCTCTGCTTACCATTGTCCAGTCTAGTACATAACTGTATTAATGCTGTGAAATATTATTACTTTGAATGCCTTAAATATGCAAGAGCGCATTTGGGTAAGTTTATGCTAATAAAAGATATATGCACTTTTCTTGCCTACCCATACTATTTAATAACCACCAAAAATTAAGCAATGTGTGGGCACTGCTTCCAGTTGAAATCAGTCTGTCTGTCTGTCTATCTATCTATCTATCTATCTATCTATCTATCTATCGGTCTGTCTATCTTTAAAACTGAAAGACATCCATTAAAAATACACAATGACAGCATATTTAGTGTGTAATTGATGCTAAAACACAATTCTCACTCTCCTAATATAGCTGATTTTTGACAATGAACTGCATTTTTCATGTGAAGCATTTGATGTCATAAAGATGTAAACCTCACAAAGCAATTCTGTCACTGGTCAGTTTGCTTGACAGACATCTGACTTTAGCCAATGGAAACATGGTGACATGTAAATATGAAAGCACATTAGGACAAAATATGCAATAAGATAGAGGCAAAGGGAGATGGCTGCTGGGAATGTATTTATTTTTATCCCAGAACACCTTTAAATCTAAGTATTAATACTACGTTGATGTACTTTTCAAATTGGAGAGCTACTTTTTACTAAAAGTACATCTCCCTTATATAATTAAGTATAATGCAGACCTGCTCAAAAGCTTAGTATAATTAAAGAAGTCTTATGCCATAAATGATGATGATGATGATGATGAGAGCTGCTTATGTGAATGTCTATAGTGGTTTTCTCTACCAGTGTCACTGTATTAGACAACTGTTATCAAACTTAGCAATAATGATGCATTAATCTGCCAATCAAGTGTGGAAGCTTGCTATGTGTATAGGCATAGTAAACACATATCATCATCATCCTCATTATCATTTATTTATATAGTGTCACTAATAGCGCAGCGCTGTACAGAGAACCCATTCACATCAGTCCCTACCCTATTGGAGCTTACAGTCTAAATTCCCTAATATAGACACACACTCACACACAGAGAGAGAGGGAGAGACTAGGGTCAATTTTGATAGCAGCCAATTAACCTAACAGTATGTTTTTTGGAGTGTGGGAGGAAACCGCAGCACCCGGAGGAAACCCACGCAAACACAGGGAGAACATACAAACTTCACACAGATAAGGCCATGGTTGATATAAGTACTGGCTCTGCTTACCATTGTCCAGTCTAGTACATAACTGTATTAATGCTGTGAAATATTATTACTTTGAATGCCTTAAATATGCAAGAGCGCATTTGGGTAAGTTTATGCTAATAAAAGATATATGCACTTTTCTTGCCTACCCATACTATTTAATAACCACCAAAAATTAAGCAATGTGTGGGCACTGCTTCCAGTTGAAATCAGTCTGTCTGTCTGTCTATCTATCTATCTATCTATCTATCTATCTATCGGTCTGTCTATCTTTAAAACTGAAAGACATCCATTAAAAATACACAATGACAGCATATTTAGTGTGTAATTGATGCTAAAACACAATTCTCACTCTCCTAATATAGCTGATTTTTGACAATGAACTGCATTTTTCATGTGAAGCATTTGATGTCATAAAGATGTAAACCTCACAAAGCAATTCTGTCACTGGTCAGTTTGCTTGACAGACATCTGACTTTAGCCAATGGAAACATGGTGACATGTAAATATGAAAGCACATTAGGACAAAATATGCAATAAGATAGAGGCAAAGGGAGATGGCTGCTGGGAATGTATTTATTTTTATCCCAGAACACCTTTAAATCTAAGTATTAATACTACGTTGATGTACTTTTCAAATTGGAGAGCTACTTTTTACTAAAAGTACATCTCCCTTATATAATTAAGTATAATGCAGACCTGCTCAAAAGCTTAGTATAATTAAAGAAGTCTTATGCCATAAATGATGATGATGATGATGATGAGAGCTGCTTATGTGAATGTCTATAGTGGTTTTCTCTACCAGTGTCACTGTATTAGACAACTGTTATCAAACTTAGCAATAATGATGCATTAATCTGCCAATCAAGTGTGGAAGCTTGCTATGTGTATAGGCATAGTAAACACATATCATCATCATCCTCATTATCATTTATTTATATAGTGTCACTAATAGCGCAGCGCTGTACAGAGAACCCATTCACATCAGTCCCTACCCTATTGGAGCTTACAGTCTAAATTCCCTAATATAGACACACACTCACACACAGAGAGAGAGGGAGAGACTAGGGTCAATTTTGATAGCAGCCAATTAACCTAACAGTATGTTTTTTGGAGTGTGGGAGGAAACCGCAGCACCCGGAGGAAACCCACGCAAACACAGGGAGAACATACAAACTTCACACAGATAAGGCCATGGTTGATATAAGTACTGGCTCTGCTTACCATTGTCCAGTCTAGTACATAACTGTATTAATGCTGTGAAATATTATTACTTTGAATGCCTTAAATATGCAAGAGCGCATTTGGGTAAGTTTATGCTAATAAAAGATATATGCACTTTTCTTGCCTACCCATACTATTTAATAACCACCAAAAATTAAGCAATGTGTGGGCACTGCTTCCAGTTGAAATCAGTCTGTCTGTCTGTCTATCTATCTATCTATCTATCTATCTATCTATCTATCTATCTATCTATCGGTCTGTCTATCTTTAAAACTGAAAGACATCCATTAAAAATACACAATGACAGCATATTTAGTGTGTAATTGATGCTAAAACACAATTCTCACTCTCCTAATATAGCTGATTTTTGACAATGAACTGCATTTTTCATGTGAAGCATTTGATGTCATAAAGATGTAAACCTCACAAAGCAATTCTGTCACTGGTCAGTTTGCTTGACAGACATCTGACTTTAGCCAATGGAAACATGGTGACATGTAAATATGAAAGCACATTAGGACAAAATATGCAATAAGATAGAGGCAAAGGGAGATGGCTGCTGGGAATGTATTTATTTTTATCCCAGAACACCTTTAAATCTAAGTATTAATACTACGTTGATGTACTTTTCAAATTGGAGAGCTACTTTTTACTAAAAGTACATCTCCCTTATATAATTAAGTATAATGCAGACCTGCTCAAAAGCTTAGTATAATTAAAGAAGTCTTATGCCATAAATGATGATGATGATGATGATGATGATGATGAGAGCTGCTTATGTGAATGTCTATAGTGGTTTTCTCTACCAGTGTCACTGTATTAGACAACTGTTATCAAACTTAGCAATAATGATGCATTAATCTGCCAATCAAGTGTGGAAGCTTGCTATGTGTATAGGCATAGTAAACACATATCATCATCATCCTCATTATCATTTATTTATATAGTGTCACTAATAGCGCAGCGCTGTACAGAGAACCCATTCACATCAGTCCCTACCCTATTGGAGCTTACAGTCTAAATTCCCTAATATAGACACACACTCACACACAGAGAGAGAGGGAGAGACTAGGGTCAATTTTGATAGCAGCCAATTAACCTAACAGTATGTTTTTTGGAGTGTGGGAGGAAACCGCAGCACCCGGAGGAAACCCACGCAAACACAGGGAGAACATACAAACTTCACACAGATAAGGCCATGGTTGATATAAGTACTGGCTCTGCTTACCATTGTCCAGTCTAGTACATAACTGTATTAATGCTGTGAAATATTATTACTTTGAATGCCTTAAATATGCAAGAGCGCATTTGGGTAAGTTTATGCTAATAAAAGATATATGCACTTTTCTTGCCTACCCATACTATTTAATAACCACCAAAAATTAAGCAATGTGTGGGCACTGCTTCCAGTTGAAATCAGTCTGTCTGTCTGTCTATCTATCTATCTATCTATCTATCTATCTATCGGTCTGTCTATCTTTAAAACTGAAAGACATCCATTAAAAATACACAATGACAGCATATTTAGTGTGTAATTGATGCTAAAACACAATTCTCACTCTCCTAATATAGCTGATTTTTGACAATGAACTGCATTTTTCATGTGAAGCATTTGATGTCATAAAGATGTAAACCTCACAAAGCAATTCTGTCACTGGTCAGTTTGCTTGACAGACATCTGACTTTAGCCAATGGAAACATGGTGACATGTAAATATGAAAGCACATTAGGACAAAATATGCAATAAGATAGAGGCAAAGGGAGATGGCTGCTGGGAATGTATTTATTTTTATCCCAGAACACCTTTAAATCTAAGTATTAATACTACGTTGATGTACTTTTCAAATTGGAGAGCTACTTTTTACTAAAAGTACATCTCCCTTATATAATTAAGTATAATGCAGACCTGCTCAAAAACTTAGTATAATTAAAGAAGTCTTATGCCATAAATGATGATGATGATGATGATGAGAGCTGCTTATGTGAATGTCTATAGTGGTTTTCTCTACCAGTGTCACTGTATTAGACAACTGTTATCAAACTTAGCAATAATGATGCATTAATCTGCCAATCAAGTGTGGAAGCTTGCTATGTGTATAGGCATAGTAAACACATATCATCATCATCCTCATTATCATTTATTTATATAGTGTCACTAATAGCGCAGCGCTGTACAGAGAACCCATTCACATCAGTCCCTACCCTATTGGAGCTTACAGTCTAAATTCCCTAATATAGACACACACTCACACACAGAGAGAGAGGGAGAGACTAGGGTCAATTTTGATAGCAGCCAATTAACCTAACAGTATGTTTTTTGGAGTGTGGGAGGAAACCGCAGCACCCGGAGGAAACCCACGCAAACACAGGGAGAACATACAAACTTCACACAGATAAGGCCATGGTTGATATAAGTACTGGCTCTGCTTACCATTGTCCAGTCTAGTACATAACTGTATTAATGCTGTGAAATATTATTACTTTGAATGCCTTAAATATGCAAGAGCGCATTTGGGTAAGTTTATGCTAATAAAAGATATATGCACTTTTCTTGCCTACCCATACTATTTAATAACCACCAAAAATTAAGCAATGTGTGGGCACTGCTTCCAGTTGAAATCAGTCTGTCTGTCTGTCTATCTATCTATCTATCTATCTATCTATCTATCTATCTATCTATCTATCTATCTATCTATCGGTCTGTCTATCTTTAAAACTGAAAGACATCCATTAAAAATACACAATGACAGCATATTTAGTGTGTAATTGATGCTAAAACACAATTCTCACTCTCCTAATATAGCTGATTTTTGACAATGAACTGCATTTTTCATGTGAAGCATTTGATGTCATAAAGATGTAAACCTCACAAAGCAATTCTGTCACTGGTCAGTTTGCTTGACAGACATCTGACTTTAGCCAATGGAAACATGGTGACATGTAAATATGAAAGCACATTAGGACAAAATATGCAATAAGATAGAGGCAAAGGGAGATGGCTGCTGGGAATGTATTTATTTTTATCCCAGAACACCTTTAAATCTAAGTATTAATACTACGTTGATGTACTTTTCAAATTGGAGAGCTACTTTTTACTAAAAGTACATCTCCCTTATATAATTAAGTATAATGCAGACCTGCTCAAAAGCTTAGTATAATTAAAGAAGTCTTATGCCATAAATGATGATGATGATGATGATGAGAGCTGCTTATGTGAATGTCTATAGTGGTTTTCTCTACCAGTGTCACTGTATTAGACAACTGTTATCAAACTTAGCAATAATGATGCATTAATCTGCCAATCAAGTGTGGAAGCTTGCTATGTGTATAGGCATAGTAAACACATATCATCATCATCCTCATTATCATTTATTTATATAGTGTCACTAATAGCGCAGCGCTGTACAGAGAACCCATTCACATCAGTCCCTACCCTATTGGAGCTTACAGTCTAAATTCCCTAATATAGACACACACTCACACACAGAGAGAGAGGGAGAGACTAGGGTCAATTTTGATAGCAGCCAATTAACCTAACAGTATGTTTTTTGGAGTGTGGGAGGAAACCGCAGCACCCGGAGGAAACCCACGCAAACACAGGGAGAACATACAAACTTCACACAGATAAGGCCATGGTTGATATAAGTACTGGCTCTGCTTACCATTGTCCAGTCTAGTACATAACTGTATTAATGCTGTGAAATATTATTACTTTGAATGCCTTAAATATGCAAGAGCGCATTTGGGTAAGTTTATGCTAATAAAAGATATATGCACTTTTCTTGCCTACCCATACTATTTAATAACCACCAAAAATTAAGCAATGTGTGGGCACTGCTTCCAGTTGAAATCAGTCTGTCTGTCTGTCTATCTATCTATCTATCTATCTATCTATCTATCTATCTATCGGTCTGTCTATCTTTAAAACTGAAAGACATCCATTAAAAATACACAATGACAGCATATTTAGTGTGTAATTGATGCTAAAACACAATTCTCACTCTCCTAATATAGCTGATTTTTGACAATGAACTGCATTTTTCATGTGAAGCATTTGATGTCATAAAGATGTAAACCTCACAAAGCAATTCTGTCACTGGTCAGTTTGCTTGACAGACATCTGACTTTAGCCAATGGAAACATGGTGACATGTAAATATGAAAGCACATTAGGACAAAATATGCAATAAGATAGAGGCAAAGGGAGATGGCTGCTGGGAATGTATTTATTTTTATCCCAGAACACCTTTAAATCTAAGTATTAATACTACGTTGATGTACTTTTCAAATTGGAGAGCTACTTTTTACTAAAAGTACATCTCCCTTATATAATTAAGTATAATGCAGACCTGCTCAAAAGCTTAGTATAATTAAAGAAGTCTTATGCCATAAATGATGATGATGATGATGATGATGATGAGAGCTGCTTATGTGAATGTCTATAGTGGTTTTCTCTACCAGTGTCACTGTATTAGACAACTGTTATCAAACTTAGCAATAATGATGCATTAATCTGCCAATCAAGTGTGGAAGCTTGCTATGTGTATAGGCATAGTAAACACATATCATCATCATCCTCATTATCATTTATTTATATAGTGTCACTAATAGCGCAGCGCTGTACAGAGAACCCATTCACATCAGTCCCTACCCTATTGGAGCTTACAGTCTAAATTCCCTAATATAGACACACACTCACACACAGAGAGAGAGGGAGAGACTAGGGTCAATTTTGATAGCAGCCAATTAACCTAACAGTATGTTTTTTGGAGTGTGGGAGGAAACCGCAGCACCCGGAGGAAACCCACGCAAACACAGGGAGAACATACAAACTTCACACAGATAAGGCCATGGTTGATATAAGTACTGGCTCTGCTTACCATTGTCCAGTCTAGTACATAACTGTATTAATGCTGTGAAATATTATTACTTTGAATGCCTTAAATATGCAAGAGCGCATTTGGGTAAGTTTATGCTAATAAAAGATATATGCACTTTTCTTGCCTACCCATACTATTTAATAACCACCAAAAATTAAGCAATGTGTGGGCACTGCTTCCAGTTGAAATCAGTCTGTCTGTCTGTCTATCTATCTATCTATCTATCTATCTATCTATCTATCTATCTATCTATCTATCGGTCTGTCTATCTTTAAAACTGAAAGACATCCATTAAAAATACACAATGACAGCATATTTAGTGTGTAATTGATGCTAAAACACAATTCTCACTCTCCTAATATAGCTGATTTTTGACAATGAACTGCATTTTTCATGTGAAGCATTTGATGTCATAAAGATGTAAACCTCACAAAGCAATTCTGTCACTGGTCAGTTTGCTTGACAGACATCTGACTTTAGCCAATGGAAACATGGTGACATGTAAATATGAAAGCACATTAGGACAAAATATGCAATAAGATAGAGGCAAAGGGAGATGGCTGCTGGGAATGTATTTATTTTTATCCCAGAACACCTTTAAATCTAAGTATTAATACTACGTTGATGTACTTTTCAAATTGGAGAGCTACTTTTTACTAAAAGTACATCTCCCTTATATAATTAAGTATAATGCAGACCTGCTCAAAAGCTTAGTATAATTAAAGAAGTCTTATGCCATAAATGATGATGATGATGATGATGAGAGCTGCTTATGTGAATGTCTATAGTGGTTTTCTCTACCAGTGTCACTGTATTAGACAACTGTTATCAAACTTAGCAATAATGATGCATTAATCTGCCAATCAAGTGTGGAAGCTTGCTATGTGTATAGGCATAGTAAACACATATCATCATCATCCTCATTATCATTTATTTATATAGTGTCACTAATAGCGCAGCGCTGTACAGAGAACCCATTCACATCAGTCCCTACCCTATTGGAGCTTACAGTCTAAATTCCCTAATATAGACACACACTCACACACAGAGAGAGAGGGAGAGACTAGGGTCAATTTTGATAGCAGCCAATTAACCTAACAGTATGTTTTTTGGAGTGTGGGAGGAAACCGCAGCACCCGGAGGAAACCCACGCAAACACAGGGAGAACATACAAACTTCACACAGATAAGGCCATGGTTGATATAAGTACTGGCTCTGCTTACCATTGTCCAGTCTAGTACATAACTGTATTAATGCTGTGAAATATTATTACTTTGAATGCCTTAAATATGCAAGAGCGCATTTGGGTAAGTTTATGCTAATAAAAGATATATGCACTTTTCTTGCCTACCCATACTATTTAATAACCACCAAAAATTAAGCAATGTGTGGGCACTGCTTCCAGTTGAAATCAGTCTGTCTGTCTGTCTATCTATCTATCTATCTATCTATCTATCTATCTATCTATCTATCTATCGGTCTGTCTATCTTTAAAACTGAAAGACATCCATTAAAAATACACAATGACAGCATATTTAGTGTGTAATTGATGCTAAAACACAATTCTCACTCTCCTAATATAGCTGATTTTTGACAATGAACTGCATTTTTCATGTGAAGCATTTGATGTCATAAAGATGTAAACCTCACAAAGCAATTCTGTCACTGGTCAGTTTGCTTGACAGACATCTGACTTTAGCCAATGGAAACATGGTGACATGTAAATATGAAAGCACATTAGGACAAAATATGCAATAAGATAGAGGCAAAGGGAGATGGCTGCTGGGAATGTATTTATTTTTATCCCAGAACACCTTTAAATCTAAGTATTAATACTACGTTGATGTACTTTTCAAATTGGAGAGCTACTTTTTACTAAAAGTACATCTCCCTTATATAATTAAGTATAATGCAGACCTGCTCAAAAGCTTAGTATAATTAAAGAAGTCTTATGCCATAAATGATGATGATGATGAGAGCTGCTTATGTGAATGTCTATAGTGGTTTTCTCTACCAGTGTCACTGTATTAGACAACTGTTATCAAACTTAGCAATAATGATGCATTAATCTGCCAATCAAGTGTGGAAGCTTGCTATGTGTATAGGCATAGTAAACACATATCATCATCATCCTCATTATCATTTATTTATATAGTGTCACTAATAGCGCAGCGCTGTACAGAGAACCCATTCACATCAGTCCCTACCCTATTGGAGCTTACAGTCTAAATTCCCTAATATAGACACACACTCACACACAGAGAGAGAGGGAGAGACTAGGGTCAATTTTGATAGCAGCCAATTAACCTAACAGTATGTTTTTTGGAGTGTGGGAGGAAACCGCAGCACCCGGAGGAAACCCACGCAAACACAGGGAGAACATACAAACTTCACACAGATAAGGCCATGGTTGATATAAGTACTGGCTCTGCTTACCATTGTCCAGTCTAGTACATAACTGTATTAATGCTGTGAAATATTATTACTTTGAATGCCTTAAATATGCAAGAGCGCATTTGGGTAAGTTTATGCTAATAAAAGATATATGCACTTTTCTTGCCTACCCATACTATTTAATAACCACCAAAAATTAAGCAATGTGTGGGCACTGCTTCCAGTTGAAATCAGTCTGTCTGTCTGTCTATCTATCTATCTATCTATCTATCTATCTATCTATCGGTCTGTCTATCTTTAAAACTGAAAGACATCCATTAAAAATACACAATGACAGCATATTTAGTGTGTAATTGATGCTAAAACACAATTCTCACTCTCCTAATATAGCTGATTTTTGACAATGAACTGCATTTTTCATGTGAAGCATTTGATGTCATAAAGATGTAAACCTCACAAAGCAATTCTGTCACTGGTCAGTTTGCTTGACAGACATCTGACTTTAGCCAATGGAAACATGGTGACATGTAAATATGAAAGCACATTAGGACAAAATATGCAATAAGATAGAGGCAAAGGGAGATGGCTGCTGGGAATGTATTTATTTTTATCCCAGAACACCTTTAAATCTAAGTATTAATACTACGTTGATGTACTTTTCAAATTGGAGAGCTACTTTTTACTAAAAGTACATCTCCCTTATATAATTAAGTATAATGCAGACCTGCTCAAAAGCTTAGTATAATTAAAGAAGTCTTATGCCATAAATGATGATGATGATGATGATGATGAGAGCTGCTTATGTGAATGTCTATAGTGGTTTTCTCTACCAGTGTCACTGTATTAGACAACTGTTATCAAACTTAGCAATAATGATGCATTAATCTGCCAATCAAGTGTGGAAGCTTGCTATGTGTATAGGCATAGTAAACACATATCATCATCATCCTCATTATCATTTATTTATATAGTGTCACTAATAGCGCAGCGCTGTACAGAGAACCCATTCACATCAGTCCCTACCCTATTGGAGCTTACAGTCTAAATTCCCTAATATAGACACACACTCACACACAGAGAGAGAGGGAGAGACTAGGGTCAATTTTGATAGCAGCCAATTAACCTAACAGTATGTTTTTTGGAGTGTGGGAGGAAACCGCAGCACCCGGAGGAAACCCACGCAAACACAGGGAGAACATACAAACTTCACACAGATAAGGCCATGGTTGATATAAGTACTGGCTCTGCTTACCATTGTCCAGTCTAGTACATAACTGTATTAATGCTGTGAAATATTATTACTTTGAATGCCTTAAATATGCAAGAGCGCATTTGGGTAAGTTTATGCTAATAAAAGATATATGCACTTTTCTTGCCTACCCATACTATTTAATAACCACCAAAAATTAAGCAATGTGTGGGCACTGCTTCCAGTTGAAATCAGTCTGTCTGTCTGTCTATCTATCTATCTATCTATCTATCTATCTATCTATCTATCTATCTATCTATCGGTCTGTCTATCTTTAAAACTGAAAGACATCCATTAAAAATACACAATGACAGCATATTTAGTGTGTAATTGATGCTAAAACACAATTCTCACTCTCCTAATATAGCTGATTTTTGACAATGAACTGCATTTTTCATGTGAAGCATTTGATGTCATAAAGATGTAAACCTCACAAAGCAATTCTGTCACTGGTCAGTTTGCTTGACAGACATCTGACTTTAGCCAATGGAAACATGGTGACATGTAAATATGAAAGCACATTAGGACAAAATATGCAATAAGATAGAGGCAAAGGGAGATGGCTGCTGGGAATGTATTTATTTTTATCCCAGAACACCTTTAAATCTAAGTATTAATACTACGTTGATGTACTTTTCAAATTGGAGAGCTACTTTTTACTAAAAGTACATCTCCCTTATATAATTAAGTATAATGCAGACCTGCTCAAAAACTTAGTATAATTAAAGAAGTCTTATGCAAATGTGGAGGGACAGAAGACGCTGGAGCCGGTGCCCGTGAAGAGGGCGAAGATATCCGGCAGCGCTGTGCCCCTGGAGGGGCTGAAGAGGTCCCCGATGGTGCCCAGCTACAAGAAAGAAGAGGAGAAGTACTCACCCGTCCATCGATCCAGCGGCGGTGAGTATAACTTCTTTTTTGCAGGTCCTGTGCGCGGGGGAAGGATGAGCCAATCAGGGCTCATCTTTCCCCGCTGGCCAATCAGCGGCCGGATGCGCGAGCCAATCGCGGCTCGCGCCCGGCCATTCAAAAGATTGGCGCCGACGCGAGCCAATCAGCGCTCGCGCCGGCGGATGACGTCACGCCGGCGACTATATAAGTCGCCGGGTGGCGCCATTTTGCCAGAAGTCCGTCGGCGGAGAAGAGAGAGGACGTCTCTTCAAGACGTCCATCAAGAGAGCCAGCAGCAGCGGCGGCAGGGGGCCCTTGTAAGGGCCGTGAGCTACCCTGCCGCCAGAAGACTCCTAGCAAGCCGCCGGAGCGGAGATCGCCGGCGGGGAGCCCTTGTCAGGGCTGAGAGCGCCCCCGCCCCAGCTGCAACTGGAGACCCAGCGCCGAAGCGGAGAAGAGGCGCCGCC
The DNA here is from genome assembly GCF_038048845.1 of Mixophyes fleayi. Taxonomy (NCBI): domain Eukaryota; kingdom Metazoa; phylum Chordata; class Amphibia; order Anura; family Limnodynastidae; genus Mixophyes; species Mixophyes fleayi. Next base: position 725,804 of record NW_027447042.1, on the reverse strand, counting down.
GGCTGGAGGGTCTGGAAGACCCGGAGGAAGAAACCGAAGACGGCGTGTCAAGTTGAGTATCCTGCGCAGAGCAGGTAAGTATACTCAACGTTGAATTCGGGCACTAGGCCCGTGGGCACAGCCGGGCACAAGGCCCGTTGGCACTGTAAATTAGGGGCACAAGGCCCAGGGACCTGGGCACTAGGCCCCAACGTGGTAGTGGGCCAGTAGGCCATTAGTATCTGTATAAAGGGGACAAGCCCCTGTTAGTTAGAGAGGGGGACTCAGAGCCCCAGGTGTACAAGGGCACAAGGCCCTTAGGTAGTTAGGGGCTTAGAGGCCATAGGAAGGCCAGAGGGCCTGGTTAGGGGCTGGTAGCCCATCTGCTATTAAGGGCACAAGGCCCTCAGTTAGTTAGGAAGGCCACAGGCCTTAGGCAGGGGCTAGGACCCCTAGGTAGTAGGGCACAAGGCCCTAGTAAGTGGGCTCAGAGCCCTGAGTTAGAGAGGGGGCTGAGGCCCATTAGTCAGAGCAGAAGGCTCTGCGTGTAGCTGGGCAGAGACCCATGGTGTGTAGGGCATAAGGCCCTGGTGGTGAGAGGTAGAGGCGTAGGAGCCTCGTGAGAGTAGGCGCGGTCCTGTGTGAGGTGAGCACACGTGGTTAGGAGGTACGGTCGAGCGTAGGCTCCCGTGGTGCTGTAGCAACCTGCTGGTTGGCTAGCAGCGGTGTGTTCGGGTAAGTAGCGGCAAAGTACTGTAGACTGTATTTATTCTGTCTGTGTGGCGAGTGTAGTTTACATTACAGTATTTTGGTGTGCTTTCTAGCTGTGTCCAGGGGCAAGACGTCAGGCCCCCATTAAAGGTAGGCTCTTGTTTCCTGTGGTTTTCCTGTGTTAACCCGTGCTGTGGGGACAAGTGTAAGTACCAGCATACACATAGTCAGGGGAGAACACATGTAGTTTTCCTGTCCCTTAGGTCCCCGGGGTCACACTGGTACCCAGAGGGGGGTGGCTGAGTGAGTTGGTGGCAGTACAGCACACCTTGAGGCAGTTCCAGGGGCGGCCGTGGTTCTGATCAAGGGTCCTCAAGGCCGGTTCCGTGCAGGTGGACCTGTGGTTCCGGACGTAGGGACACGTGTGAGATACCCGAGTACAGGCAGTCGGGCGGTTCAGTTCGATCGGCTGTTCCGTGCGGCAGTCGGCCCGCGGGTTAGTGTGCTGTTTTACTGAGCCTCAGCCGGGCTTAAAGAACCCGTACTTAGGGCCTGTGTGTGACTCCATAGCAAGAAGGCAGCTTCTTGGTAAGACCTGGGTGAGGGGGTTAGGAACCGCCCTCCGGTTTAGGCTGTGAACACCGGCTGGTGTTCCCCGTAGCGTGTAACTAGTAGTTCCGTTAGTGCACCACATTTAGTTAGTCCTAGTGTTTGACGTAGTTGCGTTGCCGACCATTAGAACGTTGTTAGGGTCGGGTCGCCGTTGTAGCTAGTCCAGTTTGTGGGTGCCATCTTAGTTCACGGAGAGCGTAGAGGGAGGCTGTGTGTCTTGTCATCCGCAGGAGTCGGGAAGGTGCAGGAGAACCGGATCGGAAGTGGGAGTGTCCCGGTGAGTATCACGCTCGATTCCTCCTTTCGGTTAGGCCCTCACCGGCAGGTGTGTGAGGCACTTGAGGCGGGATTAGTCCTCGGATTAGTCTTGGCCTTCAGTGCCTGTAGTCCCCCGCGTCTTGGCAAGAACAAAGTGAGGAGGCGGCAAGGAGCTTGGACTGACCGTGTCCTTGCCCTTTGCCGTAGTCTCGGACAGCCCTTACCTGGTAGGCACGGCCGTAATCTCTGTCTCTATCTCAGAGGGACGTGATTGGAGGTGACTGCGGCTGCGGATCTGCTGGGATAGGATCGCAGCTGGGAAAGTAGAAGCGGACTGGAGGTGACCATCGTTTACAAGGTAAATTCTTTTGTGTGCGTCTGTCCCTGTCTTTTCCCCGCAGGGGGCGTTACATTTTGGCGTAGTCGGCAGGATCAACGATGGCTCATCGGGGGATCATTCCGCTGTACGAGGGATACAGCTGTGTCATCTCTCGTGACGAAGTGGCAGCGTTCACGAAGCAAATCCTGGAACGTTGTGAGACAAGGAAGAAGAAGAGCAAAGGTACTAAACGGCAACCGGTGGAAGAAATGCTGTGCTGGAAGTGTGGGTTGCCTGGACACTTCGCATACCAGTGCCCAGTTGCCGAGGAGCTCTTTGATGAATGGGAGGACGAAGAAGTCTCCGATGAATGGGAAGACGTAGAAGTCTTCGAGTGGAAGGACGAGGAAGCCTTCCATCCATGGTCTCAAGAGAAGTCGGAATCCGGAGGGAAGGATCGGCAGAGCCTGCTGACTGTTGGATCGCAGGTGATCGTCCCGTCCAAGCAAGATTCGCGACAGGAATACCCGCGTCAGCCGGATGCTGGAGCCGGGGTATTGGAGACGTCGGATACGTCAGACGACTTGTCCGTGGCTGTGGAAGAGTTGGTCCCTGAAGACGAAGGGAGAACTGAGCAGACCCTCCACGGGGCAACGCTGTGTCCGGAGACATGTGAAGATGTCTGCCCGGTGGTACCTGAGAGGATGGAAGCCATCAGTACCCCGGAAGAGAGAGCTGCTGAAGAAGTACCGCCTGAAGAAGACTGTACTTTAGAGAGCGCAGCTGGAGAGTGGTGGATGTTGTCACCTTCTGAAGAAGCTTCCCGCACAACCGAGGAGGTATCGGACGTATGGGAGGTTCCGGCATGCGCCGAGGAAGAGACTCCCTGGATACCGACTTCGGGCGAGGAAGTTGCCAGGATGGTGTGGATCCTGCGCGAGAGGGCTTTACCGCGAAGGACCCGGTGGACGCAAGTCAGGGATGCCGGTAAGCGACCCTTGGAGGTGGACGTAGAGGAGAAGACGTTGATTGTGGGGACCACAATGGAAAAAGGCGGCGGAAATGTGGAGGGACAGAAGACGCTGGAGCCGGTGCCCGTGAAGAGGGCGAAGATATCCGGCAGCGCTGTGCCCCTGGAGGGGCTGAAGAGGTCCCCGATAGTGCCCAGCTACAAGAAAGAAGAGGAGAAGTACTCACCCGTCCATCGATCCAGCGGCGGTGAGTATAACTTCTTTTTTGCAGGTCCTGTGCGCGGGGGAAGGATGAGCCAATCAGGGCTCATCTTTCCCCGCTGGCCAATCAGCGGCCGGATGCGCGAGCCAATCGCGGCTCGCGCCCGGCCATTCAAAAGATTGGCGCCGACGCGAGCCAATCAGCGCTCGCGCCGGCGGATGACGTCACGCCGGCGACTATATAAGTCGCCGGGTGGCGCCATTTTGCCAGAAGTCCGTCGGCGGAGAAGAGAGAGGACGTCTCTTCCAGACGTCCATCAAGAGAGCCAGCAGCAGCGGCGGCAGGGGGCCCTTGTAAGGGCCGTGAGCTACCCTGCCGCCAGAAGACTCCTAGCAAGCCGCCGGAGCGGAGATCGCCGGCGGGGAGCCCTTGTCAGGGCTGAGAGCGCCCCCGCCCCAGCTGCAACTGGAGACCCAGCGCCGAAGCGGAGAAGAGGCGCCGCCGGCTGGAGGGTCTGGAAGACCCGGAGGAAGAAACCGAAGACGGCGTGTCAAGTTGAGTATCCTGCGCAGAGCAGGTAAGTATACTCAACGTTGAATTCGGGCACTAGGCCCGTGGGCACAGCCGGGCACAAGGCCCGTTGGCACTGTAAATTAGGGGCACAAGGCCCAGGGACCTGGGCACTAGGCCCCAACGTGGTAGTGGGCCAGTAGGCCATTAGTATCTGTATAAAGGGGACAAGCCCCTGTTAGTTAGAGAGGGGGACTCAGAGCCCCAGGTGTACAAGGGCACAAGGCCCTTAGGTAGTTAGGGGCTTAGAGGCCATAGGAAGGCCAGAGGGCCTGGTTAGGGGCTGGTAGCCCATCTGCTATTAAGGGCACAAGGCCCTCAGTTAGTTAGGAAGGCCACAGGCCTTAGGCAGGGGCTAGGACCCCTAGGTAGTAGGGCACAAGGCCCTAGTAAGTGGGCTCAGAGCCCTGAGTTAGAGAGGGGGCTGAGGCCCATTAGTCAGAGCAGAAGGCTCTGCGTGTAGCTGGGCAGAGACCCATGGTGTGTAGGGCATAAGGCCCTGGTGGTGAGAGGTAGAGGCGTAGGAGCCTCGTGAGAGTAGGCGCGGTCCTGTGTGAGGTGAGCACACGTGGTTAGGAGGTACGGTCGAGCGTAGGCTCCCGTGGTGCTGTAGCAACCTGCTGGTTGGCTAGCAGCGGTGTGTTCGGGTAAGTAGCGGCAAAGTACTGTAGACTGTATTTATTCTGTCTGTGTGGCGAGTGTAGTTTACATTACAGTATTTTGGTGTGCTTTCTAGCTGTGTCCAGGGGCAAGACGTCAGGCCCCCATTAAAGGTAGGCTCTTGTTTCCTGTGGTTTTCCTGTGTTAACCCGTGCTGTGGGGACAAGTGTAAGTACCAGCATACACATAGTCAGGGGAGAACACATGTAGTTTTCCTGTCCCTTAGGTCCCCGGGGTCACACTGGTACCCAGAGGGGGGTGGCTGAGTGAGTTGGTGGCAGTACAGCACACCTTGAGGCAGTTCCAGGGGCGGCCGTGGTTCTGATCAAGGGTCCTCAAGGCCGGTTCCGTGCAGGTGGACCTGTGGTTCCGGACGTAGGGACACGTGTGAGATACCCGAGTACAGGCAGTCGGGCGGTTCAGTTCGATCGGCTGTTCCGTGCGGCAGTCGGCCCGCGGGTTAGTGTGCTGTTTTACTGAGCCTCAGCCGGGCTTAAAGAACCCGTACTTAGGGCCTGTGTGTGACTCCATAGCAAGAAGGCAGCTTCTTGGTAAGACCTGGGTGAGGGGGTTAGGAACCGCCCTCCGGTTTAGGCTGTGAACACCGGCTGGTGTTCCCCGTAGCGTGTAACTAGTAGTTCCGTTAGTGCACCACATTTAGTTAGTCCTAGTGTTTGACGTAGTTGCGTTGCCGACCATTAGAACGTTGTTAGGGTCGGGTCGCCGTTGTAGCTAGTCCAGTTTGTGGGTGCCATCTTAGTTCACGGAGAGCGTAGAGGGAGGCTGTGTGTCTTGTCATCCGCAGGAGTCGGGAAGGTGCAGGAGAACCGGATCGGAAGTGGGAGTGTCCCGGTGAGTATCACGCTCGATTCCTCCTTTCGGTTAGGCCCTCAACGGCAGGTGTGTGAGGCACTTGAGGCGGGATTAGTCCTCGGATTAGTCTTGGCCTTCAGTGCCTGTAGTCCCCCGCGTCTTGGCAAGAACAAAGTGAGGAGGCGGCAAGGAGCTTGGACTGACCGTGTCCTTGCCCTTTGCCGTAGTCTCGGACAGCCCTTACCTGGTAGGCACGGCCGTAATCTCTGTCTCTATCTCAGAGGGACGTGATTGGAGGTGACTGCGGCTGCGGATCTGCTGGGATAGGATCGCAGCTGGGAAAGTAGAAGCGGACTGGAGGTGACCATCGTTTACAAGGTAAATTCTTTTGTGTGCGTCTGTCCCTGTCTTTTCCCCGCAGGGGGCGTTACACCATAAATGATGATGATGATGATGATGAGAGCTGCTTATGTGAATGTCTATAGTGGTTTTCTCTACCAGTGTCACTGTATTAGACAACTGTTATCAAACTTAGCAATAATGATGCATTAATCTGCCAATCAAGTGTGGAAGCTTGCTATGTGTATAGGCATAGTAAACACATATCATCATCATCCTCATTATCATTTATTTATATAGTGTCACTAATAGCGCAGCGCTGTACAGAGAACCCATTCACATCAGTCCCTACCCTATTGGAGCTTACAGTCTAAATTCCCTAATATAGACACACACTCACACACAGAGAGAGAGGGAGAGACTAGGGTCAATTTTGATAGCAGCCAATTAACCTAACAGTATGTTTTTTGGAGTGTGGGAGGAAACCGCAGCACCCGGAGGAAACCCACGCAAACACAGGGAGAACATACAAACTTCACACAGATAAGGCCATGGTTGATATAAGTACTGGCTCTGCTTACCATTGTCCAGTCTAGTACATAACTGTATTAATGCTGTGAAATATTATTACTTTGAATGCCTTAAATATGCAAGAGCGCATTTGGGTAAGTTTATGCTAATAAAAGATATATGCACTTTTCTTGCCTACCCATACTATTTAATAACCACCAAAAATTAAGCAATGTGTGGGCACTGCTTCCAGTTGAAATCAGTCTGTCTGTCTGTCTATCTATCTATCTATCTATCTATCTATCTATCTATCTATCGGTCTGTCTATCTTTAAAACTGAAAGACATCCATTAAAAATACACAATGACAGCATATTTAGTGTGTAATTGATGCTAAAACACAATTCTCACTCTCCTAATATAGCTGATTTTTGACAATGAACTGCATTTTTCATGTGAAGCATTTGATGTCATAAAGATGTAAACCTCACAAAGCAATTCTGTCACTGGTCAGTTTGCTTGACAGACATCTGACTTTAGCCAATGGAAACATGGTGACATGTAAATATGAAAGCACATTAGGACAAAATATGCAATAAGATAGAGGCAAAGGGAGATGGCTGCTGGGAATGTATTTATTTTTATCCCAGAACACCTTTAAATCTAAGTATTAATACTACGTTGATGTACTTTTCAAATTGGAGAGCTACTTTTTACTAAAAGTACATCTCCCTTATATAATTAAGTATAATGCAGACCTGCTCAAAAACTTAGTATAATTAAAGAAGTCTTATGCCATAAATGATGATGATGATGATGATGAGAGCTGCTTATGTGAATGTCTATAGTGGTTTTCTCTACCAGTGTCACTGTATTAGACAACTGTTATCAAACTTAGCAATAATGATGCATTAATCTGCCAATCAAGTGTGGAAGCTTGCTATGTGTATAGGCATAGTAAACACATATCATCATCATCCTCATTATCATTTATTTATATAGTGTCACTAATAGCGCAGCGCTGTACAGAGAACCCATTCACATCAGTCCCTACCCTATTGGAGCTTACAGTCTAAATTCCCTAATATAGACACACACTCACACACAGAGAGAGAGGGAGAGACTAGGGTCAATTTTGATAGCAGCCAATTAACCTAACAGTATGTTTTTTGGAGTGTGGGAGGAAACCGCAGCACCCGGAGGAAACCCACGCAAACACTGGGAGAACATACAAACTTCACACAGATAAGGCCATGGTTGATATAAGTACTGGCTCTGCTTACCATTGTCCAGTCTAGTACATAACTGTATTAATGCTGTGAAATATTATTACTTTGAATGCCTTAAATATGCAAGAGCGCATTTGGGTAAGTTTATGCTAATAAAAGATATATGCACTTTTCTTGCCTACCCATACTATTTAATAACCACCAAAAATTAAGCAATGTGTGGGCACTGCTTCCAGTTGAAATCAGTCTGTCTGTCTGTCTATCTATCTATCTATCTATCTATCTATCTATCTATCTATCTATCGGTCTGTCTATCTTTAAAACTGAAAGACATCCATTAAAAATACACAATGACAGCATATTTAGTGTGTAATTGATGCTAAAACACAATTCTCACTCTCCTAATATAGCTGATTTTTGACAATGAACTGCATTTTTCATGTGAAGCATTTGATGTCATAAAGATGTAAACCTCACAAAGCAATTCTGTCACTGGTCAGTTTGCTTGACAGACATCTGACTTTAGCCAATGGAAACATGGTGACATGTAAATATGAAAGCACATTAGGACAAAATATGCAATAAGATAGAGGCAAAGGGAGATGGCTGCTGGGAATGTATTTATTTTTATCCCAGAACACCTTTAAATCTAAGTATTAATACTACGTTGATGTACTTTTCAAATTGGAGAGCTACTTTTTACTAAAAGTACATCTCCCTTATATAATTAAGTATAATGCAGACCTGCTCAAAAGCTTAGTATAATTAAAGAAGTCTTATGCCATAAATGATGATGATGATGATGATGAGAGCTGTTTATGTGAATGTCTATAGTGGTTTTCTCTACCAGTGTCACTGTATTAGACAACTGTTATCAAACTTAGCAATAATGATGCATTAATCTGCCAATCAAGTGTGGAAGCTTGCTATGTGTATAGGCATAGTAAACACATATCATCATCATCCTCATTATCATTTATTTATATAGTGTCACTAATAGCGCAGCGCTGTACAGAGAACCCATTCACATCAGTCCCTACCCTATTGGAGCTTACAGTCTAAATTCCCTAATATAGACACACACTCACACACAGAGAGAGAGGGAGAGACTAGGGTCAATTTTGATAGCAGCCAATTAACCTAACAGTATGTTTTTTGGAGTGTGGGAGGAAACCGCAGCACCCGGAGGAAACCCACGCAAACACAGGGAGAACATACAAACTTCACACAGATAAGGCCATGGTTGATATAAGTACTGGCTCTGCTTACCATTGTCCAGTCTAGTACATAACTGTATTAATGCTGTGAAATATTATTACTTTGAATGCCTTAAATATGCAAGAGCGCATTTGGGTAAGTTTATGCTAATAAAAGATATATGCACTTTTCTTGCCTACCCATACTATTTAATAACCACCAAAAATTAAGCAATGTGTGGGCACTGCTTCCAGTTGAAATCAGTCTGTCTGTCTGTCTATCTATCTATCTATCTATCTATCTATCTATCTATCTATCTATCGGTCTGTCTATCTTTAAAACTGAAAGACATCCATTAAAAATACACAATGACAGCATATTTAGTGTGTAATTGATGCTAAAACACAATTCTCACTCTCCTAATATAGCTGATTTTTGACAATGAACTGCATTTTTCATGTGAAGCATTTGATGTCATAAAGATGTAAACCTCACAAAGCAATTCTGTCACTGGTCAGTTTGCTTGACAGACATCTGACTTTAGCCAATGGAAACATGGTGACATGTAAATATGAAAGCACATTAGGACAAAATATGCAATAAGATAGAGGCAAAGGGAGATGGCTGCTGGGAATGTATTTATTTTTATCCCAGAACACCTTTAAATCTAAGTATTAATACTACGTTGATGTACTTTTCAAATTGGAGAGCTACTTTTTACTAAAAGTACATCTCCCTTATATAATTAAGTATAATGCAGACCTGCTCAAAAGCTTAGTATAATTAAAGAAGTCTTATGCCATAAATGATGATGATGATGATGATGAGAGCTGCTTATGTGAATGTCTATAGTGGTTTTCTCTACCAGTGTCACTGTATTAGACAACTGTTATCAAACTTAGCAATAATGATGCATTAATCTGCCAATCAAGTGTGGAAGCTTGCTATGTGTATAGGCATAGTAAACACATATCATCATCATCCTCATTATCATTTATTTATATAGTGTCACTAATAGCGCAGCGCTGTACAGAGAACCCATTCACATCAGTCCCTACCCTATTGGAGCTTACAGTCTAAATTCCCTAATATAGACACACACTCACACACAGAGAGAGAGGGAGAGACTAGGGTCAATTTTGATAGCAGCCAATTAACCTAACAGTATGTTTTTTGGAGTGTGGGAGGAAACCGCAGCACCCGGAGGAAACCCACGCAAACACAGGGAGAACATACAAACTTCACACAGATAAGGCCATGGTTGATATAAGTACTGGCTCTGCTTACCATTGTCCAGTCTAGTACATAACTGTATTAATGCTGTGAAATATTATTACTTTGAATGCCTTAAATATGCAAGAGCGCATTTGGGTAAGTTTATGCTAATAAAAGATATATGCACTTTTCTTGCCTACCCATACTATTTAATAACCACCAAAAATTAAGCAATGTGTGGGCACTGCTTCCAGTTGAAATCAGTCTGTCTGTCTGTCTATCTATCTATCTATCTATCTATCTATCTATCTATCGGTCTGTCTATCTTTAAAACTGAAAGACATCCATTAAAAATACACAATGACAGCATATTTAGTGTGTAATTGATGCTAAAACACAATTCTCACTCTCCTAATATAGCTGATTTTTGACAATGAACTGCATTTTTCATGTGAAGCATTTGATGTCATAAAGATGTAAACCTCACAAAGCAATTCTGTCACTGGTCAGTTTGCTTGACAGACATCTGACTTTAGCCAATGGAAACATGGTGACATGTAAATATGAAAGCACATTAGGACAAAATATGCAATAAGATAGAGGCAAAGGGAGATGGCTGCTGGGAATGTATTTATTTTTATCCCAGAACACCTTTAAATCTAAGTATTAATACTACGTTGATGTACTTTTCAAATTGGAGAGCTACTTTTTACTAAAAGTACATCTCCCTTATATAATTAAGTATAATGCAGACCTGCTCAAAAGCTTAGTATAATTAAAGAAGTCTTATGCCATAAATGATGATGATGATGAGAGCTGCTTATGTGAATGTCTATAGTGGTTTTCTCTACCAGTGTCACTGTATTAGACAACTGTTATCAAACTTAGCAATAATGATGCATTAATCTGCCAATCAAGTGTGGAAGCTTGCTATGTGTATAGGCATAGTAAACACATATCATCATCATCCTTATTATCATTTATTTATATAGTGTCACTAATAGCGCAGCGCTGTACAGAGAACCCATTCACATCAGTCCCTACCCTATTGGAGCTTACAGTCTAAATTCCCTAATATAGACACACACTCACACACAGAGAGAGAGGGAGAGACTAGGGTCAATTTTGATAGCAGCCAATTAACCTAACAGTATGTTTTTTGGAGTGTGGGAGGAAACCGCAGCACCCGGAGGAAACCCACGCAAACACAGGGAGAACAT